>NC_087087.1:635714-953571 GCF_036172545.1 Culicoides brevitarsis | reverse complement strand
TTCTTTTGTTTTCTTGCTCGCTTCATTTCGTTGGTCCTGCGAAAAAAAAAAAGAGACGGAAGTATTAAAAATTGTCAACTAACAAACTTTTCTCATCATCCGTTTTCATGTTTTTTGTGAATGTATGAAAAAAAGTACAAAAAAAAAACTAATCCACAGGACAAGGCATAATCCTTCGAGATATGGATTTAAAAAAAAATGAAATAAAAAGTTCTCATTTATTTTTTTCCGCATTTTATTTATTTTTATTAGTTCAACTATACGCCGTGGTTAAAACTACTACAACACAGAACAAAATAGAATGAAAGGCACGCAAAGCAAGCAAATCTTTTTACCGGATGAAAAATTTCATAAATCAAAAGAAAAACAAATTAAGAAGAATATTTTTCTTTCCTCGACTTTTTTTGTGTGTGTGTGTGCTCCAGTTGTTGATGTTGTTGGTTTTTCCAACAATTTTACACAACAAACTGTTTTTTGTTGGTCGAAACTTTTTTTTATAAGACAAAAAAAATAATAATCCTGTGTTCGTCTTTTGTTGGGCGAAATTTTTCCTTCGGGACTCCTCAACGCACGCTAATTCAAGACATTTTTTCGTTGTTTATTTTATTTAATAATAATAATTCTCTTTTTCTTCTCTTTTTTAGCAAAACGAAAGACTGAGACACAATTTTCAAATGAATGGCGGAGCACAACCTAGTTTCGAGGAGACAATACAAAGGGTGAGTTTTGTAAATTTTCGAAATTAAGAAAATGAAGAAGATTTGTTCTTTGATGGCGAAAAAACTTTACTTTGATGATAACAATAATAATTACTGAGAATAGAGAAATAATGATAATTTTTTCTTTATTTAGTTAAAACTACAAGAAGCAATTAGGAAAAAGGAAAAATTTCAAAGGGAACACGAAGAGGTAAGTTATTTTTTTTTCTCTCTCCTGCTTTTATTGACACCCGAAGTACGTGTTTTGAAAAATGTTTCCGATGAAAAGATTAAAATAAACCAATATTACCTTTTTTTGATTGTTCATTGTGTCTCCCCATTCTTATTTTGCACATCATCGAACAGCAATTTGACGCTTTGCACTCTCACCCCATGAAAAAAAAATCGAAAAACAAGGAAGAAAAATGTGAATGAGTATCTAATAAACCCAATCATCTTCGACGACCCTCGCAGTAAAGAAAGTTTGCATTCACACAAAATTTGTCATATTCAATTCGTTTTTCGTTTCTACTTGAATGAAAATTAAATTTTGCATTTTCTTACGTCTCGCCATTTCGTGTTGAGTTAGATTTCTCCCTCGATTTTTCTTTTATTTTCTAATAAAAAGAGACTTTTGTACCAACTACCATGCCATAATAACTCAACTTGTCGATTTATTTACTCACGATTTTATTAGTGTCGGTCTCTTATCGAAGTGTTGAAATCACAATAGCACTCCCCTTGTTCCCTCCCTTGCTTCTGAAAAATAGTTGACGAAAAAAAGTTTGAGGTTATATTCGAGGAAAAAGCGGTAAAAATGAAAACATAAAAACAAAAAACGACGAAAATCCCAATGGAAATTAAGATAGAAAGTAATCGTCACAGTTATTTTTTCCCCTTTCCATCGTTCGGTTTCCGTTTTTTCGCTTGTTTTTCGTTAATGTAAGTAGAAAGTTCATTTTTTATCGCCATTCGTGCATTTGAACTACAAAGAATGACGTGACATGTCCAAAACTATTTCTTTTTTTAAAAAAAAAACGAGCATCAAACGGAGAGAGAGTTAAAAGCAAAGTGTAACCGCCGCTGATTACCCTTGAGACTCATGAATATCATCACATGCTTTTTTTTTCTCTCAACATTTTCCCAAAGACTTTTTCAAAAATTACTTTTTTGTGTGTCTTTTTGCACTAATGGCATATGACACAAAACTGTTGGAACTTTTATTTGCATATGAATATAAATTTTAGATGCAATCAAATTCCAAGAGACGACATTCGTGTTGTCAATTTTATTAACACACACGTGCTTTCGACTTGCTTTTGAGATTTTCATTGCAGGGCCAAATGCAATTCAAATCACATCACATCGCACTTCCCCCAAGCGAATTTCCATGAGAAAAATGCATTTTTCAATGTCTTCGTTCAATATAATAATAAATGTCATTATCTTATCTTTTGTGCTCGATTTTTCCTCGGGGGTGTTTTCTTCTTCGTCTTCGTCTTCGAGACTTATTTGAATATAAAAATAAAGCCATCCAACAATAATAACATTAAAATCATAAGAAATCCATTTTTAATGGAAACGAAACAAATCGAATGCTCTTCTTGCGCTGCATCCCTTGAACGACAACTTGAAGTTACAGAAAAAAAGGTAATGAAGCAAGTTGTTTTTGTGCCCAATTAGAAGAATTATGTAAAAAATTTAATTACCGTAAGGTAGATAATTTTAAGAGAATTTTAAATTTTTTCTCTTGACCAAAATAAAAGTTAAAGTTAATTTTTTTTTTAACATTTTTTGTTTTAAATTATTATTTTGAACTTTTCTAACTGAAAATTTTGTAATTTTAACTTATTTTTGTATTTTTATTAAAAAATAAATAATATATAAAATACAAATTTTCTTAAAATTTAAAAATTTTCAGTCACAAATTTTCAAAAATAAGAATTTGAAACAAAAAATGTTAAAAGAACAAAATTAGACTTCCATTTTCGTTAAGATAACAAATTTTTAATTTCTCTTAAAATTTTTACATTAAAATGAAAAATAAAATAAAATATACAAAAAAATTTTATGTCAAATTTTTTTTAGTTAGGTATATTTTGAAAAAAAATAAAGAGAACGAAATTTGACTTTTATTTTCTTAATTTATCATTTTCAATTACGGTAATTTTTTGCTCCAAATTTTTCACATTTTCTTAAAATCATTGAAAAATTGAAAATGAATTTTTTTTTATTTTTTTAAAAACTGTTTCAAAATAAATTTTACTTCTAATAAATAAAAATTAAATTTTTAAGATAATTTTTAAAAATTTCTTGCTTGGTTTGAATTAATTAGAATAGATTTTGAAAATGAAATGAATTTTTTTTTTAAATTTTTAAAAAGTTTTTAATTGTCTTACCAAATTTTTTTCATCTGAGTAACTCCTTGTTTTGAATTCGATTTGCATTTCCATTTGATTTGACTTGAGTCACCTAATGGATTGTCTGTTTTTTTTTTTGCTAAAGTAATTCGATGCAAGATTGATGAAGTGTCCTTTCCGTGCTTGTTTTTCTATGCAAATAGAGCAGAAATTTCCTCTTCCATTATTATTTTCATTCTTTTTCATCAAAGCGAGCACAAAAAAAAATATAATAAAAAATAAGTTGCAATTGTAACATAGAGCGTAATAGCAATAATAATCTACAATAAATTACAAAAAAGAAAAGTCGACGGAGAAAAAAGCGGGTGCAAAAGGAGGCGATTGTGGCATAAAACAACTTATTTTGCAATTTGAGTGCCATAATACCGTGGCACCTTGAAGCGTAATTTTTCTCCGTTTCTCATTCACTTGGGATAAAAGTCTTCTTGCGTTGTGTGCTAAAATAACAAGAAAGAAAGGAAAAAAGTGCTTTAATATAAATATCTGAGTGCCCTTTTTGAATGCTCGTTGTTTTTTTCTCTCTTTCTCAAACACTTTGCTGAAAGTAATAGACACCATTGGAGAATAGAATGAAAGAAATGAAAAGCACCAACCAACAGAGGCCTATAAAGAGAAAAAGAAATATTCTTTTATTTGATGAATTATGACGACAGAGTTGCTTTCTACAGTTTCTACGATGAAAGAAATATTAATATTACGCAAAAAAAAAAATAGAAGACTACAAGGAAAAAAATTACATGAATAGAGAAATTTTTCATTATTTCACCTTTTTTTTGCTTTATTCTTGTGACGATGTCTATTACGAGACACCGCGAGCGTTTAAATTGACTCAATGTAACAAATGGCGATAAAACACAGCCCAAAAATGCATCAAAACGAAAAAGCAGCGTCATCCCAAGAACGTACGTGACATTTGCTCGCCAGAATTTGACCAAAAACGAAAATTCCTCTGAAAGAATAAAATAAAATTGAGTCAAGTCATGCGGGAAAAATAAAATTTTCATATTTAATATTGTGCCTTACCTTCTCGGAGTAATGTACTTAATGCGATCGTCCCATAAAATATTATCTCCCAACATTTTTTTAGGTTCGAGGCACTTGAAAACAGAGATACCTCAAGGAATTCCGAGAATTGCGAAGTATTTAACGGAAAAATCTCAGACATGGGAGACATTGCATGGAATGAATGACCAAACAACAAAAAAAAGAAATTTTTGTTCTTACCTTATTACCCACGCAGCTTCGTGCCAAATGAACGAGCAAATGTTTTATATATCCAGACGGCATTTGAACTTCATAAAACTCCTATAAAAACTTTTCATTTCCTAAAAAGAAATAAAAAAAAATTTCGTCGTTTTTTTTTCGTTGCCCGTTGCGAGAACTTTCGACCATTTGCCGCAATAACACGAAAAAAATATTTTCGAGAATGGCACGAGAGCGACACACACGGGACATGTTGAATTCATTCACATGTAAAATAAAAATGCGATTATATTATATTTTTGTGATTTTTCGTCTTAAAGCATTTTCTTTTTAGTTTTATGTTTTTATATGGTTCAACGTCAAGCAACGACACGAAGAAAAAAATTGCTCAAGAAAAAATCCTGAAAAAAAAATTTTTATTTATTCACGTAGAGCAAATAAAACCAAAGAACATACGATTTCATTCTCCGACACAATAAAAAAAGAAAATTTATGTCATCCTAAATGTTTCCGGGTGTTTAACTGAACAGCTTTTCTTTCGTTTCTGGTCAATTTTAAACATGACTTAATCCGAAAACCATCGTCCCAAAGTTATAATAATAGCGTACTTGAAATCTTTCGCACCAACTGGAATATCGCCAATTTAGTCGATACCGTAATGTATCTGAAAGAAATTAAAAAAATGTTCTGAAAATTGTTCTAAAAAAAACATTGAAAAATATATTTAAAAAAAATTAATTTAAAAAAAAATTAAATTAATAATTTTTTTTTATTTTAAAATTTAAATACCTATTATTTAAAAATAAAAAAAAATATAAAATTTAAAAAATTAAATTTTTTTCAATAATTTTTAATTTTAATATGTTATTGCTTGAAGGATTACCTTTAATTTGAATGTACTCCGAGCCCGATTAATTTTTTTTATTTTAAAATTAAAATATTATTTAAAAATAAAAAAAATATTAAATTTAAAAAAATAATTTTTTTTCAATTTATTTTAATTTTTTTTTTTAAATATTTTTTTAAATAAAAAAAAAATATTTTAAGTTAAAAAAATTTTTTTTTTTTAAGTTCATTGAAAAATGTAAAAACATTGAAAAAAAAATTAAAAACAAAAAAAAATTAAAGAGAAATTCAAAATTAGCTTTCTCTCAATTTTTATATTAATTTTTACCGCATTTCGAAGAAAAAATGCGGTATTAAATTCGACTTGTCGTCTGTGTGTGTGTGTGTGTGTCAGTAACGCTGTGCCCCAAAAAAATTTTTTTTTATTTATTTAAAAATCATGGAGATTTTGATGGAAATCATCTTTAGAATGAATATTTATTCAATTTTAGGCTTAAAAGTGATCAAAAAATAACTTGAATCATAAAAGTGTTTACCAATTCAAACGTTCTGAAATAGATTCGTATGAACAGAAATCATCAATTTCATTTAACAATTTTAATTAAAAGAAAAAAATAACCAAAAAAAATCAGTTTGAACAAAACTCTTGATTTTTTTGTTTTTGTTTCCGTCAAATATCGACCCATTTGAAAGAAATTAAAAAATGTTTTAAAATTTTTCTTAAAAGTGAAAAAAATTGAATATGAACAAAAAATGAACTTTATTTTTAAAAAATGAATATTTAACAAAAATTTTTTTGAATATTTATTCATTTTAGGCTTAAAAGTGATCAAAAAATAACTTAAAAAAATCAGTTAAAATTTTTCAGTTTTTGAAAAAAATCATTTTGAACCTTTATTCAAACTCTGAAATTTTTGTTTCGTCAAATATCGACCCAATATGAACAAAAATCATTGTTAGAATGAATATTTATTCAATTTTAGGCTTAAAACTGGTCAAAAAATGACATGTAAAAAAATCAGCGTTTTTACTTCCAAACGCTGATTTTTTTGTTTCGTCAAATATCGACCCAATATGAACAAAAATCATTTTTAGAATGAATATTTATTCAATTTTAGGCTTAAAACTGGTCAAAAAATGACTTGCAAAAAAATCAGAGTTTGAACCTCCAAACTCTGATTTTTTTGTTTCGTCAAATATCGACCCAATATGAACAAAAATCATCTCTAGAATGAATATTTATTCAATTTTAGGCTTAAAACTGGTCAAAAAATGACATGTAAAAAAATCAGCGTTTTTACTTCCAAACGCTGATTTTTTTGTTTCGTCAAATATCGACCCAATATGAACAAAAATCATCTTTAGAATGAATATTTATTCAATTTTAGGCTTAAAAGTGATCAAAAAATGACATGAAAAAAATCAGCGTTTTTACTTCCAAACGCTGATTTTTTTGTTTCATCAAATATCGACCCAATATGAACAGAAATCAACTTTAGAATGAATATTTATTCAATTTTAGGCTTAAAAGTGATCAAAAAATGACTTGCAAAAAAAATCAGAGTTTGAACCTCCAAACTCTGATTTTTTTTGTTTCGTCAAATATCGACCCAATATGAACAGAAATCATCTTTAGAATGAATATTTATTCAATTTTAGGCTTAAAACTGGTCAAAAAATGACATGTAAAAAAATCAGCGTTTTTACTTCCAAACGCTGATTTTTTTGTTTCGTCAAATATCGACCCAATATGAACAGAAATCAACTTTAGAATGAATATTTATTCAATTTTAGGCTTAAAACTGGTCAAAAAATGACTGTAAAAAAATCAGCGTTTTTACTTCCAAACGCTGATTTTTTTGTTTCGTCAAATATCGACCCAATATGAACAAAAATCATCTTTAGAATGAATATTTATTCAATTTTAGGCTTAAAAGTGGTCAAAAAATGACATGTAAAAAAATCAGCGTTTTTACTTCCAAACGCTGATTTTTTTGTTTCGTCAAATATCGACCCAATATGAACAAAAATCATCTTTAGAATGAATATTTATTCAATTTTAGGCTTAAAACTGGTCAAAAAATGACATGTAAAAAAATCAGCGTTTTTACTTCCAAACGCTGATTTTTTTGTTTCGTCAAATATCGACCCAATATGAACAAAAATCATCTTTAGAATGAATATTTATTCAATTTTAGGCTTAAAACTGGTCAAAAAATGACATGTAAAAAAATCAGCGTTTTTACTTCCAAACGCTGATTTTTTTGTTTCGTCAAATATCGACCCAATATGAACAAAAATCATCTTTAGAATGAATATTTATTCAATTTTAGGCTTAAAAGTGATCAAAAAATGACATGTAAAAAAATCAGCGTTTTTACTTCCAAACGCTGATTTTTTTGTTTCGTCAAATATCGACCCAATATGAACAAAAATCATTTTTAGAATGAATATTTATTCAATTTTAGGCTTAAAACTGGTCAAAAAATGACATGTAAAAAAATCAGCGTTTTTACTTCCAAACGCTGATTTTTTTGTTTCGTCAAATATCGACCGAATATGAACAGAAATGAACTTTAGAATGAATATTTATTCAATTTTAGCTTTGAAATCCATCGAAAGTTGATTAAAACTTGACTTGAAAAATTTCATGACCGTTTTTCTTCTTTTTCGAGGAGTACGAAAATGTGAAATTAGGGGTAAAAAATTATGAAATATATGCATTTCAATGGAAAGTCTGTAGTTGATAAAAAGTTCGGAAAATTGAAATGAGGAGTATGAAATTGTAAAGTGAGGACAACAATAAAGATATGTATGTAATATCGAAATGCGGTATAGTATGTCGTTCTTTAGACGACTACTTTTTCTATTTTTTCATTTAATTTGAGTTTTAATTTTTTTTTCTCTCAGCATCATTTACAATAGGGTACCTAATAGCTAATAAGACAGAAAAAACAGATAGATAATTATTGCTTATGCCAATCATCAATTTTTAGTCGATTTCATGCCATTTCCTGTTACAATAATAGCTTTTTCTAATTAGTTTTCATGCGTTGTCTGTTGATTCAAAAGGCTTGTTTAAATATTTCATCGATGTCGGTGCAGCAACAAATGCAAACAGATAGTCGTCTAATGTAATATTTATGTCCTATAACGTGTTTTGAAAGTCCTGTGTCTTGCTTTCTCATATTTTTTGCTTGTTTTCACATATTTATCGGCGTCACAGACAGCAATTATTATTATTTTAATATTATTTTATCGTTGCCTACTTTGCATCGTGTAATTGCTGTGTAAAATATAGTTCTTTTTTACAGTCATTCATATTTTAATTTATCGCCTTTCAACTCTTTTATTTACTTTTAAAGTCATAGGGAGGGACAGTGTACTAAAAATAAATAATTTTTTATCAGTTAAATGGATTTAAAAGCAAAAAAATACCTTTTTCCTCATTTTTCATTAAATTCCCGTGTTGATTAACTTTTGACCCTTCAAAGCTTAATTACTTGAAAAAATTCTCCATGCCCAAATCCACTCAAAATTGCATTTCCAAACCGAAAACTATTTGTTTTTGCGCTCACACGTTCCATTCATAATCCCATTTGGATTACTGTCTGAAATTTTTGCCATTTGCGGCGAGTTGGTGCAATACTTCCATATATATTTCCTCAACAGTCACGGTATCATTGCAAACATAATTATATTTTTTTTCGATGTTGTGTTGTGTTCGCGCTCCTTGACTCGACTGTTTGTTTCAGATAAACATGCAGCACTCAACAATAATTGTAAAATCTATATTTGTGTCTGCGGAATTTCAGGCATATTTAACACAGAAAAAGTGGTTGTAAAATCATTTTATAATTATGCAAAATTTTATTTCATTTCGTGCCTTGATAACGGAAAAACAGAAGGCGCTAAAAGGTTCTCCTGTGGATTATTAATATTTTTTTGCTTGCTGCTAACGAGTGACTCATGCCATTTATTTGTTTGCCGAACAATGTGGTTAACCCGTTTCGCATGAAACGAGCAAAACAAAAGTCCCTTTGATTTTTTGAAAGTATAAAATTTCATGTGAAACAAATACTTTTCAGAAATTAATGACAAATTTTTCGGACAAGCAAAATATATTTTAAAACCCTTGAGAGACAAACAAAAACAAAAGGAAGAATAATTGCTCGTTTCCCCCCCAAAAAATTTTCAACTTTTCTGTCATTTCCATGTTAACTATTCAAAAATGTCTCCTATACATTAATGCCATTTATTATCATTATTATTGCTGTAATCATTAATGGTCACTTTGAACTTTTTTACATGTTCCCAAAAAAAAAAAAAATGAAAAAAAAATTTTTTAAGTGAGAAAGATGAAAGAAGAAAGATTTTCCATTTATACGACACCATTGTATGTCATTGCGTTGCCGAAGGCAATTGTTTGCCATTCATTCCGACGAGAGAGAGACGACAAACCAGCATTTAAAAGACGTTTTAACTGATATCTCAGGGCAGATTTCGGTTTTTTTCCTTCTTCTACTTTCTCATCATCTCTCTCGAATGAGAAAGGTTCAACGCACATAAAGAAATCTCTTTTCAATTGTACGTTTCGGGGATCATTGTTTGTTTAGGCAAATGAATGCCCGGGCCCATATTAATCCAGTTGTACAGAGTAAATTCATTCATTAGAAACAATTAAGAAATTCCAGAAGGCATACAGACGAAAAAACAGGCAGAAACAAACAAAAAGTTGTGCAAACATCGTTCGTCTCTGCCCGAAAAATTGAATAAATTTAAGATGCTTCCGAACGAAAATGAAATAAAAAATAAAGCTAAAGAGGATTAAGTATCAGCAAGCACTAAAATTATTAAATGTAAATATTTAGGATGATGCCTGAACTTGGAAAATGTAACGTTTACACTTCTCTGTGTTGAAGAGAAACAGAGGAGAAAGTTAAACGTTTGGCTTTGCAATCTATTGTAGGGAAATAAAAGATGGTATTAGCAGAGATTTAGGTCAAATGAGGGCAGTTTCGGGCGTTGAAAGAGAAGTTAAAGCTCATAAATGTTTCGAATTAAAGTGAATTTTTCGTTTTTACCGTAAGGGTGTTCCAAAACCGTTTCAAAAACGATTCTTCCTCATGCTGAATTAAAATCTTGATAAATTTTGCAAGTCAATTTTTGAGCAATTTAAAGCTTAAAACTGAATAAAAAGTCATTCTGAAGATGATTTCCATTTATTCATATTTATTTAGTTTTCAAAACAAAACTATGTCAAAACTATTTTAGCAGTTTTGAGTTATAAAATGATTAAAAATGATAAATTAGAGCCCTCTGACAAATTTTTATCCATTTGGAGCAATATTTGACAAAAATTGCTTTGACACAGTTTTTGACATAGTTTTTGACACAGTTTTTCTCTTGATTTAGTTTTCAAAACAAAACTATGTCAAAGAAAAAATTTTTTTTCAGTTTCAATTTTTGGCAGTTTTGAGTTATAAAATGATTAAAAATGATAAATTAGAGCCCTCTTTGAGCAAATTTTTATTTGACACATTTTTGACACAGAGTTTTTAAAACAAAACAAGTTTTGAGTTATAAAATGATTAAAAATGATAAATTAGAGCCCTCTGATTTGACAAAAATTGCTTTGACACAGTTTTTGACATAGTTTTTGACACAGTTTTTCTCTTGATTTAGTTTTCAAAACAAAACTATGTCAAAGAAAAAATTTTTTTTCAGTTTCAATTTTTTGGCAGTTTTGAGTTATAAAATGATTAAAAATGATAAATTATAGCCCTCTGATAAATTTTTATCCATTTGGAGCAAGATTTGACAAAAATTGCTTTGACACAGTTTTTGACATAGTTTTTGACACAGTTTTTCTCTTGATTTAGTTTTCAAAACAAAACTATGTCAAAGAAAAAATTTTTTTTCAGTTTCAATTTTCTGGCAGTTTTGAGTTATAAAATGATTAAAAATGATAAATTAGAGCCCTCTGATAAATTTTTATCCATTTGGAGCAAGATTTGACAAAAATTGCTTTGACACAGTTTTTGACATAGTTTTTGACACAGTTTTTCTCTTGATTTAGTTTTCAAAACAAAACTATGTCAAAGAAAAAATTTTTTTTCAGTTTCAATTTTCTGGCAGTTTTGAGTTATAAAATGATTAAAAATGATAAATTAGAGCCCTCTGACAAATTTTTATCCATTTGGAGCAAGATTTGACAAAAATTGCTTTGACACAGTTTTTGACATAGTTTTTGATTTAGTTTTTCTCTTGATTTAGTTTTCAAAACAAAACTATGTCAAAGGAAAATTTTTGTTTCAGTTTCAATTTGTTAGCAGTTTAAAAAAAACCTACCTAATGAAATTTTCATGGATGAAAATTTTTTGAATTTTTTTTTTCGCGCTTAACATTCCTCGAGTCATTAGAATCGCTTTTCTTCATGAAACATATGCTCGGAAACGCATAGTTTTTACCACAAGCGCTTAGTTTCAATTTTTGTATGGCAAATTCAATATAAATTTAAAAAAAATACATGTTAACTTTTCCATTATCTCTCACAAAGAAAGGTATTTGAGTTTCGTTTGAACGTTTTGAAGAACAGTTTTCGTCTTCATATCACGCGTTTTGTCATTGCAGATCCCTTTTGTCCCATCACACAGCTTGATTCTCCTAATGGATTCAAATTTGACCCAATTTGCTCTGAAATATTTGTCAAACGCACGCTATTTGATCATATTTTTCAATTTAATTAAACACATTTTTAATTATTTACCTCTTTTGAAGACGATTGTAATTGGAATCCCTTCGTTCGTTATTCGATTCTTTCCGTTCAAATCTAAATAAAATAAAAAGAAAAGAAAAAAACATGAAAAATTCTTTGCTTGATATTATTTGCCTTTTCACGCGCTCGTGGCTCGAACCTTTTTTTTTTGTTTTTTTCGCGATGATGACGATGATAATTTATGCCACAAAATAACGTCATTATCTATATTTTTATTCACATTCATAATTCCTCCGCTAAAGAGCACGGAAAAACACTTATACAAGCGAAAATGTGGAATTTCGACCCAAAAACTTTTGTTTTTTATTCGAAAATATGACACAAACACATTATACATTAACATTAACAACAACGAAAAAAAAATAACTGCGGAGCACAAAAACGGAGAAAATTATAAGCTTATGATGTTATAGAAATAAATTTGATTGACTTTATTGCGGGATATCATGTCAAAATATCATAATTTCTTGTGTGTATGTGTTTGCAAGTTTTAATCTACCTTCCATGTCGAATGTCGAAAGTTGTTGTTCAGTCCAGATATTTACCAAAAAGTTATTTTTTTTTTCTTTACAGATTCTGCGAGACATACGACAAGGATTACAGCAAATGAGTCGTGATAGTCGAGGTAAGCATAATTTTTATAGCGATTATAATGATCAGCATGTTTTTTTGTTAATTCATTGAGCAGTAGGCGAATGCAATTTACAAAAATATGTAAAATTTCTTTGAATGTCTTTTTGATGGTTCTTAAGCTTGAAAATTGAAAAATATGAAAATACGAAAGAAAGTTAAACATTGTCTCGAATTGTTCCATCCTTAATAAAATAATAATAATTTTTCCATAAAAAAGAATATTCAAGAGATATTAATTAGATTTTTTCGACGAAGTGCTCACTAATGATGTAATTACATCACTTTTTTTTATTTATTGTGTGAAAATAAGTGAACATCAACAATCTGCCGGCACGAGTTCGTTCGTTGGTGAAAAAAAAGTTGTTTAGAAAAGCAGTTTCAAATATATCGACTTTCGTCACGAATATGAGACGTACGAAATTTGTGGAATTTTTTTTATCTAATTGATGATTAATTTACTTCAAAGGGAAAACGGAAAAAATAAGAAGAAGAAAAAAAATGAAATCAACAAAAATAATGAGAACGGACTTCATAAATGAGCAATAAACGTGATGTAATTTTCTTAGATCATCTTCTCTTCATGTTGTCGAGCACGATAATGACTCAGGAAAAAATAAAATGAAACAAGAGAAAAAGGAGAGCGAAACAATAGTCGAGAACGATGATGCGTGTTAGTTAGTTAGTTACGAGCGAAGTAACGTAAGGGATGATGATGGATGTTGTAAATGAATAAAATTTCGCTTTTTTTCTCGTCTCTTCATAAATTTCCATGTAACTTGAAACTCATTTTTTCATGATTTTTTTTTTGCAGATGATACTTACATGTACGATGAAACCACGGGAACAACATATCGATTAGGTCCTGCGCCTCCGCATCATCCGGGACAACATTGGTATGATGAACCTCCGTACGAAAGTGATCCTGATGACTTTCTAATGGGAGGGCAATATGGTCCAGCAGCAACTATTCAGGTGAGTTTTTGACTTTTTGGACAAAAACAATCAATTTTCGACGTGAATTCGATTAAATTGTTGATAAATTTATCTAATTATGGAGTTTCATGTTAAATTTGGGAAAGAAAATAATGAAAAAAAAATATGGGGAATACTTTTTTTTCATTTTAACAGAAAAATTTGTACCGAAGAAATCTTTAAAAGCCACAAAACGATGAAATTTGTGTGTGTCTATCGTAAGAATGACAATCCCGGGATATAAAAATCCAATCAATTCTGATTAAAATACAATTGGAGTCTTCTTCGAATGTATTACGGGAAAAAATTCTTCAATATTCATTGTCAATTTCACGAGGGGTGTAAATGTTTTGCAATTTTTAAAGAGATCAGGTGGATTTTACTTTCTTATTTCGCACCGAACGAAGCAAAGCCATTGAAAAATTGCATTTCTTCCTTGATTTATAATATGAATTTTGCATACAAAACCTTCTTTCCTCCGCTTTCCATTGTTCGTTACGTGTTACGTCGAGGGCATATGTAACAAATGACAGGATTCAGTGCATGAAAGCATAAAAATTAAATAAGAGGAAACAAAGTGCAATGTGTCAGATGTTTCTTTACGTTTTCCAAAAGGAAGACTTGAAAAATGTTTAAGAAAATCTACCAACCGACATTTTAAGTAGTTGAGTAGCAACAAAAGGCAAGATTTACATTGACAAATGACTCTCAATTAGAAAGTCATGGAACAGTTTGTTTTTCTTTCCCCCCGAAAATTGGTTGTTTGGGTCAAATGTGAGTTACTTTCATTCATTAAATTCAATTTTCTTCTTTTTTTTCAGACTGGCGGGCGTGTTTGTTACACATCTCATCCCCATGACGGACAAAGCATAATTTCCTTGAGATCAGCAGGCGATATTTCGATTGCGGCACAACAACGAAGCGCAACGCAACCAAGACGAGGCCTCATTGTTCCGCAGCAACCGCCAAATCCGCCAACAATTATCCCCTTGAAGCATGCCAGGTGAGTTTTTAATCGAATTTTCGCGCCCAAAATCCATCAAAATTAATCAATTTCCATAAATTTAATTATTATTCGATTCTTCGTCGTGCCGCTTTCATTTTTTATTTTTTAAGTATGGCAAAAATTTCCAATTAAAAGTACTCGCCTTGTCTGCGGTAAAATTAGTTGGCTTTAATACATCAAAAATGACTTTAATTAAGATAATGCTTACCCTTGTTATACTTTTTTGTGGTAAATTTATTATTTTTTACCCCTCTTGCGACACAAAATTTTTACTAAATTAAATTTATGGTTCTTCGTCGTTCGTGATGAACTGCAAAAGCAATAAATATATCTACAGACGCGAAACGTGGCGAATATTGAAATAATTTTAATTTTATTTTTGTTGATTAAATTTTCACTCCGCTGCCATACAACAAGCTTCGCATCGCAAAAAGCACACACATAATGTCGAATAGGCACTAAATTAAATAAATTTCATTAATATTGTAGCAAAAAAGTGAGAGATTGAACATTTTCCGCGAAAAATTAGTCGTTTGCGTCCTCATGCGATGACGAAACTTATTTATTTAATTAATATTGATTAATTTTCATTTTTAATTATTATTATTTTTTTTCGTTTTTTCAGATCTCATGACAGGGAGAGCGGAGATTACGCAGGATCTGTATCAGATATTCATTCTGTGACATCTCGATTGAGTCAGGTTTCGGTAAGTTTTACTATTTTTTTATGAAATTTGGGCTTTTTTGCGCAATTCTACGTTGAAAAAAAATTTTAAACAAGGAATTTCCATAAATTTCCTGTATTTTCCTTTCGCAACGACACACAATGAAAATCATGTATGCGTAAAATAACAAGAAATGTGGTAAAAACACACGCCAAAATAACATAATCGTGAATCTGACTGGCGTGGCATTTACCACAAAACGAAAATTTTACAAAATCTGCAGACAATTTCCCAAAAAAAAAAAAGGCGAAAAAAAAATCGTGTACATAAATAATAATAAATGTTTTTCGTATCATCATCGTTCCTTTTCGAGTTTTTGTTGCGTTGAAGGAGTGAGTGAATATCATATTGCGCTAAAAAACTTGCGAAAATTAATTTTTTTTCGAGAGAGAGAAATTCTTTAACGTGTCGTAATTTTAATTTTTTTGCAGATTGGTGCAAATAATTGCACAGCACGATATCGAACGTTGAGCGGAGGCATTGGGGAATCTCCATCGCCAACCCCTTCCTCGGATTACGACGAGAATTTGGCATCTGCGGCGACAGCTACGTGCGGCAGTACGATGCACAGCGGTACAAATGGCGGCAATGAATTAGGAGCTGGCGTTAAATCTGGCGTTAATAATGCGATGGGAGTTGCGATGGCAAATGCGAGTAATTTAACGGGCAAAATTAAACGAAGTAATTTGCCGACACACAATAACAAGAGTTTGCAAATTAGCCAGAAAGCGACAGTACATTATGTAAGTATTTAAAACTTTTAATCTTTCGCGCTGACAAAAAAAATGTGAACTAAAGAAAAGCGAAAATGAGACGAAATTTATTCGAAAACGAGGCATAATGGCACGAATGATGATAAAAAGGTATCAATTTAACGTCGTTTTTCCAAGGGCGGCTCATAAAAATTATGAATACTAAATTATTAAAAGCTAAGAAACGGGTCCTTTCATTTTCAAAAAAAATATTAAGAAATTTTTTCAATACTTTCTTCTCCTTTGCAAAATATCAAAATGATTCATAATCGTTATGAATTTTTTGTTAGCTGGCCCGTTTTTCTCACTTTTCTCTCATTTTTTATCGTTTCCAACAATTTCCTCTTATTTATGCCATTCAATTCAATCTTTTGAACAATGGCGAGGATTTCCTGTCGGTTAGTGCTGCCCTTAAACATAATAATAATAAGCATTTCATGGCACATGATAAATTTGATCTCATTTAACAGGCTTTTCATTGCATTAAAAGTAGCACGATAATAATAAAAGTCATGTCGTCGTTCGCTGCGACAAACTTCACTGAACTATTTATTTATGAACACTTGCAAAAAATGCATTTTCCGGCTTTTGTGTGAAAAAATTCAAAAGTAACGAGCGCTTTTTACCTTTTTTGAAGCCTTTTAACGCCTATTTTCATGAAAAATTTATTTTTGCTCTGAAAAGCAAAGTGATTCAGGAGTAAATGATTCGGATTTAAAATATATCATCGCCGTCATCTCTTCATCGTTGCATTGTCTCGCACTCTTGACAGACAAAAAATGACAAAAGATTTATTTTAGTCACATTTACAAGCGTGCTCGTTATAAGTGAAGTTTAATTGAATGATAAAATTCAACAATTTTTCTCTCTTTTTTCCGCTACTTTAGTCAAATGATGCCCGAAATCAGCATCATCAAATGGACAACATGATAACTGGCAACGGCACAGGCAATTACAACAACAAAGACACATCATTAGTGGGTAACAATCGACAACAAGCGACGAATTTCAGTACAACGAAGGATATTTCGCGGGACTTTAGCACGTCGCAAGACAACACAGATCGAGGTAGCATTAGCGATCAGGCATTTCAGTGCTCCGCGAGTTCTGTGGAAAGCCTACCAAGTGCTTCGGGATCAAGTAAGTGAAAATTTTTGTTTTTTTACGGTTGCTAAATGTTGCATTGAAAAATCCCTTGAATGTAAAATTTTTTATTTTAATTTTTTTTTTTTTTTTTTTCACCCCGATAAAGGCACGCAAGCATTAGTTCGTCCCGGTAGTCCAAATAGTTCATTGTCAGCTGATGATCGAGGTACATTAGCTGCGATTTGTACCATATGCAAAGCCAAAGCATTAGTTGATAGTAACAATCCATATGATAAGGATGCGCTTAAATTTAAGGTGAGTTTTCCCTTCATTGAAACAAATTTTCTTTTAGATTAGCATGAAAATTGAAAAAAAATTAAATTTTAAAACTAAATTTTTTTTTATAAATTTTACAGAAAGGTGATATAATTGATGTGTTGTCAATGAATGCGTCGGGTATTTGGCGTGGATTCTGTAACGGGCGCATTGGGCATTTTAAGTTCATTGATGTCGAAATTTTACCGGATAGACCAACGAAAATGATAAGCAATGGCAAAGGTAGACAAACAAATGGCGGAAATGGCCCGTCGAGTGTCGAAGATTTGCTGATGCGTATCGGGCTTAAAGAATATACATCAGTTTTTGTCTTAAATGGGTAAGTTTTCTTTAATTTTTTAAGAAAATTTAATTTTTTGAGTCAAATTTGTTCAAAAAATTGTGTAAAAATTAATAAAACTAATATTTTTTAATTTTTTTTTTTGAACAGTTACGAAGACTTGGAATTATTCAAGGAAATTGAAGTTGGCGATCTCGACTATTTGGGTATCGTTAATACTGAACATCGTGCCAAATTGTTAGCTTCTGTGCAATTATTACATGAAATTGATTGTAAGTTTTCTTAAAAAAAAATTTTTTTTTCATAAATTTAATTTTTTTATTATTTTTTGTTCATAGCAACCTCAGATGGAGACGTTGCAGGTTCAAGTTCTGAAAACGACGAAGCACACAAACAACAACTCAGCAAATTAAACAACAAAAATCAAACTTCTCCTTTCGGAAGACGTCATTTTCCCCGCGATTCGGGATGTTACGAAGGATCTCCATTGCCAACATCGCAAATTAGTCAATTGCCAACGTGCGATGACACAAACAGCTTAGATTCCGTCGTTACACAATGCTCCAATGAGATTCTGAAGCGCGTTGAATCCGCTCGTCGCATGATGCAAGAAGAAGGATGCAAAGGACTTGCGAGAATCACGAAAAAAGGATTACTTGGAGGCTCTGTACGTAATACAGCAGATGATTTGTGCACACGCGGCGGAGCGTTGAGTGAAAAATCGAGCGATTCGGGGGTCAGTAGCAGTTCTTTATCCTCTGGACCTGTCAAAAACAATCTATAGCAAAGTAAATTAGCAGCAAACAACACAGCCATTTCCACCGTTACAACAACAACAACAACGTTATCTACCGCTGAACCAAAACTCTAACAATAATTTATCGTTTTAGGGAAAAAAATATTCGAATTCTACAATTTTTCTATTAATATTAGATTATTGCTGAAGAAAATGTATGAAGAGACTGTAGTTGAAATTGAACTCATATTTGATAGAATAACAAATTCTCACATTTTTTGTATAAAAATCCCTTTTTCAAATGTCTCTTATTCGCAAATCTTTAATGCAAAAAGTAGAAAAAATAAAATAATTACAATAACATTAAATGTCGATGTGTAAATAAAATTAAAATAAATATTTAGCAAAATAAATTAAATAATTTAACAAATATCATTATTTATAACTCGTTTCTGTTAAAGTAATATTAAATAATTGTACATAAAAAATTAAATAAATTTAAAAATGAAATAATTCTGTTCAAAAAAAAATTTTTTTTCTTTCTTGACAAAATGAAACTTTAAAAGGTAAGATTTTTCAAAAAAATTTTTTTTTCTGTTTTGATAAACAAAAAATTTAAAAGGTAAAATTTTCAAAAAAAAAAAAATATTTTTTAATTTTTAAAAATTTATTTTAATACTGAATTAAGGCGCAAATTTTTCCTGATTTAATTTTTCTTTTGCATCTTTTTCGCTTTTTGCACGTTTTGATGGAATATTTGGCTTCGGCAATCCCCAAAACGGTTGTCCTTTTCCAAATTCGTGCGCATCGGCAATCGTTTCAGGCAACAATTGTCCCAATGTTTCAGGCAAAAATAGCGCTCCAAACGTTCCCAAAGCAAAAAGTGCTGCCAATATCACGTACGGATAACGAACATCGAATTCGGTGCCCAAATAAATGATGTAAGGACCTAATAATCCCATGAGATTAGCTACAATTGTCATTATAGCGAAACCTGTTTGACGCAAACAAGTCGGATAAATTTCCATCGCTTGAAGATGAACGGCAAAGAAAATAATTGAAACCATGAACCGAATAATTATTGCAAGTAAAGAGACGACAGTTGAATATTCGGGATGTTGCACGAGAAAAAGGATTGGAATGCAAGCGATGAAGGCACAGAAAAAGGCTAAAACTTGGGTGAAACGACGCCCGATCTTGTCTCCCATGTATTTGCCCGCAAAAACGCCCGGAAGTTCAATTGCACTTTGCCAAATGAAGTTCAGGAAGGGGTTTCCATCCATTCTTGAAGCGTTGATGACGAGAGCGTAATATACCATTGTAACGATGATCCTAAAAAAAATTAAAAATTATTACAAAAATTAAAAATTTTCATTAAAAATTGAAATTTTACCAACATAAAGCCATAATGCTCGTATTCAAAGCCAATCGTTTGCTTGTTAAAAATGACGCCATTCCATAAACTTTTTCAACCTTATGATCTTTCAACATTTCTTTTATCATAACTTCCGTAACTTTAATATTCGTCCCGTTAATATCTGCGATTTTTTGAAGTTCTTTCGCACATCGATCGTATTTTCCCTTATTTCCGAGCCATCTTGGCGATTCAATCAAATATTTCGGGAAAAATATCCCGAACAGCAATGGAAAAGTTGTAAACATTAAAAACGGAGTCCAATCACGCACCGCCCAAAATATCAAAGGCATCAAAACCATTCCCGAAGTCCATCCGTAACATTGAATCATTGAGATTTTTGCTCGTTTCTCTCCTTTGCAGATCTCCATGGCAATAACTAAGGGCGATTGAAATAACATCAAAGCTGTTAACATGCCCGAAATTGAAGAAAGAGCAAAAAGCCAATATGTTCCTGAAGTAATGAGACAAGCAACTCTTCCAAAGATTGTGATGAAAACGCCGCAAATGAAAACAGGTCGACGTCCTATTGTGTCGCCCAATTGCCCGAATATTAAAGTACCGACAACTTCTCCCAAACGGTTGAAGGAAAAGGTGTTTGTTACGTAAAGTGCATCATCGCATACCCAATCTTCCTTTGAAACGACAGTTTCTTCATACCAAGTTTTGTTGTAATCGAAGCCATTTGTGCAACCTGAAAATAATTAAAATTTTAAATATTAATTTTTTAATTTCAAAAAATATTTTTTTTTAATAAAATTTAATTTTTTTTTTATTTATTTTTATTTTAATTTTTTTTTAATTTTTTTATTTAATTTTTTTTTTTTTTTTTTATTTTTTTATAATTTTTTTAATATTTTTAGAAAACTTATAATTTTTTGCCAATTTTCCATTTTTTTTTATAATTTTTTTTAATTTTATTTTTTTTCTTAAAAATTTTTAAATTTTTTTAAATTTTTCATTTTTTAATAATTAATTTAATTTAATTTTTTAATTTTTTAAATTTTTTTATTTTTTTTAATTTTTTTTTTAAATTTTAAAATTTTTTAATTAAAATTTAAATTTATTTTTGTTCAAAAAAAATAAAAATAAGAAGAAATTTAACTAAATTACGTTAGAAAATCAAAACAACACTTAAGATTACTTCCTTCATTGTTTATCTCTATTATTACCCTTATTTTTACGATAAGCAACAATATTTACTCACTTATATGATGCTCGTCGCTAATATTTAGTCTCTCATGAGTATCAAGTTCAAGTATTTCTGTCGTAGTTAAGTTATACATTTTGCACCGACTGAATGACATTTTCTTTTTGTTATCTAATTCACTGTGCGGCAATAAACAAATAAAAAATAGATAAATATCATAAAAATATTACGTTCGCGGAAAGAACTTACGTTGGCAGTACTCGTTCGCGCCATTCTTCGATGCTGTAATTCGTTAATTCTCTTCCCGGCACATGACACCAATGATCCGGCTCGTTCAAAACCATCACGATGTTCATGTAGGACATTGACACAAAGAGACACACGAAAAAGTTGAAGAGGAAGTTGAATCGGTTTTGGAATTTTCCGTCATTTCCGACAAGCTCCATTATTCGATCGAATATCTCAGCCTCGGATTCGCCCATTTTTGGTTATTTTGATGCGTTATTTTGTAAAATATGCACGATCGGAAGGCGATCGAGTGATAGACTGAAACTTACTGATAGTGCAACTTGAATTCTGTCTTGCTTGAATGAACTTTAAAACTGAACTATTTCTGATATCGTACAAATAATAATAATATTATTGAAGGGTAGCGCGATTAGATAGACGAGACTTGCGAGACGCACGACGAACGACGTGATAATGACTCTATAAAATGTCTCATTTTTTATTTGTTTTTTTTTTTGAATTTTGATAATTTTTTATGTTTTAAAAATTAATATTTTCACTTTTATATTTTTACTTTTTTAAAATTTTTGGCAAATATTTTAAAATTTTTAATTTTTTTTAAATTAAATTTTTTAATTTTAAAAAAATAAATGAAAATTAAAAAAAAAATAATTTAAATAAAATTTGATTTTATTTTTTTTAAATTAAAAATTTTTAAAAATTGAATTTCAAAAATTGAAATCATATAAAACTTGAAAATTGTGCTTCTCTATTTGGATTTTAGATTTAAACTTTAACAATTTTTTTTTAATTTTTTTTTTTTTTTTTTGAAAAATAATTTTTTTTTTTATGTAAGGACTACAAAATTTTTAACAAATTTATATATAAGTATTATAATTTTCGTCACTTTTCAATTCTTCAACAACTTTTACAATCTGTGGCGAAACATTTTCTTTTGGAAATGCCCAAAATTTTTGTCCTTTACCGAATTCGCAAGCATCTTCTATCGTTTGAGGAAGCAATTCTCCCAAAGTTTCGGGCAAAAACAACATCGCGATAGTTCCTGCAATGAAAAGAGCTCCCATCACCATGTAAGGATAACGAACATCAAATTCCGTGCCCAAATATACGACATAAGGTCCTACCAATCCCATGAGATTCGCTATAACTAACATCATGGAAAATCCCGTTTGACGCAAACATGTTGGATAAATCTCGAACGCTTGTAAATTGATGGCAAAAAAGATAATTGAGTACATGAAACGAATTATAACGACAAGAATGGAGACAATTGTTGCATATTCAGGATGTTGAACCAAAAATATGCACGGAATACAAGCAATTGAAGCAAATAAGAAGGCAAAAACTTGTGTGAAACGACGCCCGATTTTGTCTCCCAAATATTTTCCGATAAATACGCCGGGAAGTTCAATTGCGCTTTGCCAAACAAAGTTCAAATGCGGATTTCCATCCATTCTTGAGGAGTTGAGGACAAGAACGTAATAAACTATAGAAATTATCATCCTGAAATTAAACAAAAATCACAAAAAATTCAAAATTTTTGCAAAAAAATGACTTCTTACCAACAAAACGTCATAATAATTGTACTTAATGCCAAACGTTTGCTCGAAAAAAGTGACGCCATCCCATAAAGCTTTTCTTCCTTACGCTTCTTAAAGAGTTCCTTCAGCATAGTTTCCGTAACTTGTATATCTGTTCCATTTATATCCGCAATTTTTTGAAGTTCTGAAGCACATCGCTCATATTTCCCCTGATTCGCGAGCCATCTTGGCGATTCGATCAAATATTTCGGGAAAAATAATCCAATCATCAATGGAAAAGTTGTCAACAATAAAAACGGAAACCAATCACGCACCGCCCAAAAAATCAAAGGTAACAAAATCATTCCGAAGGTCCATCCATTACATTGCAACATTGTAATATGTGTTCGTTTTTCCATTTTACAAATTTCCATGGCGATTATCATGAGCGATTGATAAAGTACGAATGTCATTAACATGTTAAAAACGGAGAAAATGGAAAATATCCAATATTCTTCTGTTGTAAATAGAGTTGCGAATCTTCCAAAGACTGTCATTAAAATTCCTGAGATGATAATAGGGCGACGTCCTATTTTGTCGCTCAATTGTCCGAAAATGAATGTTCCAACAACTTCTCCGAGACGATGGAAAGAAAATGTGTTTGTTACGTAAAGTGCGCGATCACAAACCCAATTTTCCTGTGAAACGACAGTTTGGTCATACCAAGTTTCGTCGTAATCGTAGAACCAACAATCTAAAAAAAAAACAAAAAAAAAATATTATTTTTCAATATTTAATTTTATCTTAAAAAGTTTTAATTTTTTTTTTAAATAAGGAAATATTTAAAAAAAAATATTAATAATAATTTTAAAGCGTAAAGACAATAAAAACATTTTTATAAAAAATAAAAATTTTAAACAAAAAAAAAAATATCAAATTAAAAATAATTTTAAACTTAAATAAAATCTCTTTACAAAATTTCATTTTATTTAAAAAATTTTTTTTTACATTTTTGTGAAAAAATTTTTTTTTCAAATGCAAATATTTTTAAAAGTTTCAAATTCTGAACATTCTGTCAAAAAATAATATGAATTTAAAAGAAAAATAATAATAAAATTATAAGCTTAAAACATGTTTTGAGGACAAAATAAAAAAATTTTGTAATAAACATAAAAAGAAAAAAAATAAAAATCACATTAAAAATAATTAAAAATTAAAACCTTTTTACAAAATTTGTAATGAAGGTAGTTAAAAATCATTTTTGTGACAAAATTTTTTTTTCAAATTCATATATTTTTTTTATTAATTTTCAAATTCAGAATTTCGACAAAAAAATAATTTTAAAATTTTTTTAATTATTTCTCTATATGTAGCTTTTTTTATGAAAATAAAAATTTTAAGTTAAAATCTTTTTTTTTTTTTTCAATTTTAATAACAAGTTTTCATAATAAACAACAATATTTACTTACTGATCAGACGCCCGTTGCTGTTATTCAATCTCCCTTGACTATCAAGTTCAAGTATTTCTGACTCTGTTAAGTCATACATTTTACAATGACTTACTGAAATTTTATTTTTGTTATCTAATTCGCTGTAAAATTAAAAAAAAAATTAAGATTTTTATAGAAGTTGCGAAGAAAACTTACGTTGGAAGTACTCGTTCGCGCCATTCTTCGATGCTGTAATTGGTTTCTTCTCTTCCCGGCACATGACACCAATGATCCGGCTCGTTCATAACCATCACAATGTTCATATAATTCATTGCCACGAACATGCTTATGAAAAAGCTGAACAAACAATTGAATCGCGTTTGAAATTTACCGTCATTTCCGACGAGTTCCATAACGCGATCGAATATCTCAGCTTCAGATTCTCCCATTTTGTGTTATTTTCGCAAAATGTTTGCACGATCGGAAGGAGATCAAGTAGCAACTGACAATAAAACTCACTTTCATGAACTTAACAACTGAAATAAATGTTGATTCTGATAGTTTTTTAAAATTTTTGACCTCGGCTTCTCCTTCTTTATTCTTTATAGTTATTCGCGTAAAAGTGTAAAAGTTATTTTTTTGCTAAGATGAACAGAACTGAACAGATAAAAATGTAAACAAAATATAAAAATAAAATAAAAGCCCACAGAGTTTGCTAAATGTGATTAATTGACCTATTTTTAAACTTGAAATTCGGGTTTTCTGAATTCGGAGAGAGAGCGAGAGAGAGAGTGATAATTTTGAATCTATACAAAATTAACAGTTTATTAGCAAAAAATGGGCTTAACCTACGACAACTTTGTAATACTGAGTGCTAAGGGGCAAATTTGGCTTGATTCAGTTTCTCAATTTCTCCGTTTTCAGCTTTTTCTGTGACTTTTTCGCTCATTTCGCTGTCATCGTCTTCAACATGAGCTTTTGGAATGCCCCAGAATGGTTGTCCTCGCCCAAATTCTTTCGCTTCTGCCATTGTTTCGGGCAATCTTTGACCCAATGTTTCAGGTAAGAACATTGCTGAAATCGATCCAGCTAAACACATCAAGCCCATGATCAAATACGGGTAACGAACATCGAAATTTGTGCCCTAAAATGCAAATTTAGAAATTTTTTAGGCCGCTTCAATTTTTTTTTTAACTTTTCGTCTTTGAAGTTTTTAAAAGTCAAAAATCCAATGGGGCAAAATAAAAAAAAAGTTGAATTTTCATCAAAATTGACAGTTTTTTGGTCTTTTTTCATATTTTTTCAAGAAATTTAAAAAAAAAAAAATTTAAATTAATTTTTAAGAAATTTAGTATGAATTTTTTTCTTTAAGTTTTTTTTTTTAATTTTTGGATAGTTTATGATTTATTTTTTTTTTTTAATATTTTTTTTATTTTTTTTTAATTTAAAAAAAAATTTAACAAAACTCACCAAATACACAATGTACGGTCCCAACAATCCCATCGTATTTGCCACAACTGTCATAATTGCAAAGCCCGTTTGTCGCAAGCAAGTCGGAAAAATTTCCATCGCTTGCAAGTTGATGGCGAAAAAGGTAATGGAAATGTTGAACTTTACTATCACCGCAAGCACAGATGTCCAAAATGCATGTTCAGGATTTTTCACGATGAACAGAATGGGAATACACGTAAGCGCGCCGAGGAAAAATGAGAATGTTTGTGTGAAACGACGTCCTAAGCGATCGCCTGTTTGTTGAAATAAAAAAACGAAAAAAAAGTTTTTAATGAGTGAAAACCGCATAAACAGTAATTAATGAAAGCAAACAACCACACTTTAATTGAATTTTTGCAATATTTGTGTCTCTTACCGAGAATTTGACCAACATAGTACGCGGGTAACTCAATAGCGCTTTGCCATGCGAAATTCAGGAATGGATTTCCATCCATTTTGGAGGCGTTCAGTACGAGAGTGTAATATACCATGATGAGAACAACCCTGAAAGACAAAGTTTTTCAAAAGTTTTTCAAAATTAAAAATGACAAAATTTTTACAGATTTTTGTCATTGATTTTTGTACATTTTTTAAATTTTTTTGGAAAAAAATTTTAAAGAAGAAAATTCATGCTAAATAAAATACGATTTTTAATACGCAAAAACTTTTTTATTTTTTTTTTACCCCTCTCATTTTTTAAATTTAACCGGATAAAATTATTGACCAACTGATAACCATTAAAGAGGTATTTTTAGCTAATCTCCAATTCGTGAAAAGCGACGCCATGCCGAAAACCGTTTCAACTTCATGCTCTTTGAACATTTCCTTCACGAGTTTCTCCGTGATTTCAACTTTCGCGCCATTTACGTCGGCAATCTTTTGTAGTTGTTGAGCGCATCGTTTGTACATTCCTTTGTTCGCAAGCCATCGCGGAGATTCAATCATGTATCTAATAAAGAAAGAGAAAAACGTTATTTATGTTTGTGAAATAATTAAAGCCGTAATTAAATTTGAATAAACTTCAAAAAGTATGCAGGTTTCGCATTTAAAAAGCATTTTGTGTGTACGGCAAACACAAGGGAAGAACAAATAATCATCATTTATCTCATAGAAAAAGTAAAGTTTTTCATGAAATGAAGCTATTTTAAGAAGATGTATGCGCAAAAGAAACGTTTGTTTGTGTTTTTGTGCGACAATAAAAAGGAAAAGAAAAAAAAACACAACAAGACACATTTCACAAAGTAAAGTATAAAGTAATCAGAACGTGAATTTTTTGTGTGTATGCAGGGAAAAATGTGCGACACAAAAGGATGAGAAATACTTTTGTCTCTGGCTGAAACTATTTGTGTATTGTTTGAGCAACAAACAACTTCCCTGTACACTCACGAGTCTTAAAGTACTTTTAAATGGCATTTTAATGTGTTTTATAATAACACAACGACGACGACGCTACGAGAATTTATTTCTCTTTTCACTTTATAATCATGTGACTTTTGCGTGGACCGTAACACGGACAGGTGTGTTTCTCATAAATTACAATTTTTCAACTTTTTTTCAGGAAACAAGGCGTCTCCATACTTACTTGGGAAACAAATATCCAACGAGCAAAGGTAATGTAGTTACAATCAAAAACGGAGTCCAATCACGTACGAACCAGAAAATGATAGGCATTAAAATCATTCCCATCTGAAATGCAAAATTTTAAGAAAATTTCATCAATAAAACGGAAAAATCAACTCACAGTCCATCCCCAACATTGTAACATCGCGATATGAGCTCGTCTCTCGCCTTTACAGATCTCCATAGCAATTACCATGGGCGATTGGAAAAGCGTTAAAGCCGTTAACATTCCAAAAGTTGATGAAAGAGCGAAAAGCCAATAAATCCCGGAGGTAAGTAAACACGCGATACGTCCTAAAATTGTAATTGCTATGCCAGCGAAGAATACGGGACGTCGCCCAAGTCTAAAAAAAAAAACAATTTAAAATGATTTTATGGATTTTCAAGAGAAAAAATTACTTACCGATCTCCCATTTGACCAAAAATAAAAGTGCCAACAACTTCTCCAAAGCGATTGAATGATAAGGCATTCGTCACATACAACGTTCTATCGCAAATCCAATTCTCTTTCGAGACAACAGTCTCTTCATACCACGTTTTGTCATACTCGTATCCGTTAACACAACCTAAAAAAGGAAAAAAAATGTCAAAAAATCTCATGTAAAAAGCTCCAGCCAATTAAATTTTTAATGCAATTAAGATTAATGAGGGAAGAAGTGGCTTTCAAGCTAAAATTTAATGAATAAAAATGAAAATTTATGTACACATGAAAGTTAAAACGGGATTATTGACCGGATTATGTAAAGCAAATTAAAACAAGTTGTAAAAAAAGGCTGCAACATACTTCAGATTTAATTTTCTTTTATCCGTGCTCTCTCTCTGAACCTCTTTTCCTTTGCTGAATTACGTTAACAACCAAAAACCATATAAATTTTAATTTTCAAGTAAGTCTCTCGGATGAACATGAACGACGACGACGATGATGATGATGATGAATATAATGCAAAACTGTTTTAGACGTCCTTGATATGAATTTTCGAAAAGCTTCGTGTGTGTCAAAAAAACAAACACACAAAAAAAAATTAAAGAGATAAACTTCGAGATAATTTCCGTCTCTAATTATAGTGTGTGTTTGTGTGTTATGATTGAAAAAGAGCGGATTTTATCTTTTCGCTTGTGCTTCCTTGTAAATACTACAGCAAAACTCACATTAATTCTTATGATAATTATAACGTTTTATGATAAGTGTGACAAAATTACACATATTAAAGAGACATTTAGAGGCATCATACTCACTGATTTCGTGTTCCGTACTGAGATTTTGCTGCTTTGAATCCCACTCAAGTAACTGTGATGCTGATATGTTGTACATTTTACATCGACTGAACGCCAAAATCCCCTTATTATCTTCTTCGCTAATGGGAAAAATGAGGGAGAAAATTTTTTCTTAATTGATTTTAGTTTTTTTTTTTAAATTGTTTGTTCACTTTGAAATTTTTCACTTTTTTCAAATTTTAAAAATTTATAAAATATTTTTAAACCAATTTTTATATGAAAAAATTTAAATTTTTTTAAATTTTAAAATTTTTATATAAAAATTTTTAAATTAAATATTATTGATTTCTTTGATATTTTTTGCAATAAAATATTTTTTTTAATTTTTTCAATTTTTTTTTTAATGTTTTAAAAGTTCTTTTTTTATATGAAAATTTTTAAAATTTTCTTTTAAATATTTTTGTTCTCTTCGATATTATTTATTTTTTTCGATTTTTTTGAATTAATGAGAAAAATTTTTTTTTGTTTCTTTGAAATTTTATTAATTTTTCACATCTTTTTTTTTTTTTTTAAAGAAAATTTATTTTTTTTTTTTTTTTTAATTGTTTGCACTCAAATACTTTAAGACAAATTTTTATATGATTTTTTTTTGTTATATTTTTCAGTTTTTTCGAAGCAATGATATTTATCGATGCAAATAAAAATTTTTAAAATATTTTTTTTTTTTATTTTTTTTTTAAATTTTAAATTTTTTGATCAAATTTTCAAATTTTTTTTTCTTAAAAATTTAACAAATCATAAAAAAATTTTGCTTTCAAATATTTTCAAACAATTAATAATATAAAAATTTAATTTTTTTCACTTTTTCTCTCAAATATTTTTTTAAACGTTCAATATTTTGTAATTTATATTTTTTTTCGCATTGAACTTCATCAAATTTTCTAATTAACGTACAGCGGTAACACTCGATCACGCCACTCTTCGATGCTGTAATTCGTATTTTCCCTTCCAGGCACGTGACACCAATGATCTGGTTCGTTAAGCACCAACATGATGTTCATGAAAGCCATTGACACGAACATACAGATGGAAAAATTGAACAAAAAATTAAATCTTATTTGAAATTTCCCATCATTTCCAACCATTTCCATTATTTGATCAAAAACCACACTTTCTTTCATTTTTACTTAATTTTTTTTTGTTCTCCGTCACAATTTAAATATTTTATTTTGGAATATTTCCAATTATTCTATTTCTATTTGATGATTAATTTGTTGAACCAATACAAATAAGGGAGAAATTATTTCAGAAAGAGAGATAAGACCGAAAGTGTTTTCAGATTCCTGTTCCGAGAGTGACTGACTCAAAATTCTACCTTAATCTCCTATTAAACTGAGATCTCGACGCTGACGATAAATAAAGTAAATCATAAAATTTGAAGAAGCTGTACGCGGCGCTGCGCGAAAAAAAAAGTCATTTCATCTCAGATTCAACACAAATTAATTTATGACACGATCTTGTATCTACGAAATTACCATTGTTTTCTTACACGACGACGACGACGACGATAAGCGATATCATCTGTAGCATCACGTTTTATTTGTATCTGAGATTAAGTCGTGTAAATTGGACTTAATTTAATCTACTGACATACATGTCACAGAAACTCGATATGCAACTCACACAATTTATTTTTGGAGACAACCGAAAATCTTGTCTTGCAAATAGAGTTCACTGGTCCAATTCCGACAATTGTCAGAGAAGAAGGAAATTCAGGGTCGACAAAGCGAGCGGCATTGATCTTTGTGACAGTGACAGTGACAATTATGCGATACACGACAAGATTTAAGTAGGAAATTGTTGTCGTAAATTAGGCTACTTACTCTATGCAATTGACCTTGAACTTTTAATTCGAGCAATTTGTGGATGATAACGCACAAAAATTGTTTCCATCACTCATCGGCGACGTCATTGTTATGAGGGAAATCTTTGAATAGGGCGAGAAATCAATTTAAGGAAGGTTAAAAAATTTTACATGAACAAAAAAAATTAAATTCAATTAAAGTTATAAATTTTTCAAATTAAAAATAATTTTTTTTTACCAAAAATAATTTTTTTTCTAACCACAAATAATTTTTTTTCGTTTAAAAAATACAACTGAGTCTCTAAAAATTTAAAAAATAAAATTATTATTTATTTTATTATTTTAAAATTTTGTTTAGGCCGCTCCAAATTTTTTTTGAACTTTTTATCCCATGCCCCATTTCAAAAGTCAAAAATCCAATTGGGCAAAATAAAAAAAAAGTTTAAAATTTCATCAAAATTTTCATATTTCCTTTATAGGTTTTTTTTCATATATTTTCAAAGAATTTCCCAAAATTTTTTAAAAAGTTTTTAATTTTTAAGAATTTTCGTATAAAAAATCGTATTTTAACATTCTAAAATGATACATTAAAAATTTTGTAAAAACATTTTGAAATTGTATATTTTTATATTTTTCAATTTTCAACTTTTATTTACAACCATCAAATAAACATTCAAAAAAATTTTGTATTTTTTTACGTATTTTTTACGTATTTTTTTTACGTATTTTTACGTAGTTTTTTACATATTGATGCATTTTAAAAAATATTGTAGATGAAAAATATTTGTGAAAAAAAATATACCTATGCAATATTAAATGTGTGCAAAACATGTAATTTTTATCTTTCTGAACAAAATCTTCAGAATTGCTTTTTAAAATAAAAAATTATAAAAAATCCCAATAAAAATTATTTTTTGGTTTTGTTCTATAAAATTAAAATATAAAAAAAAAATTAAAAATTTTATTTATTTTTGTAGTTTTGTAAAAAAAAAAAATTTTTTTCAAACACAATATTTTAAATTATTGAAACCTGTCTGTACTTTAAATTTAAAACTTTAAGAATTCCTTCTTCACGTGAACATTTTTTATCATTCATTTCTAATCTTATCAACAGAATCAACGCTAAAAAAATCGTAAAAACGCAAAAAAAAAAATTCAGCAGTCAATGACCGAACATGCAAACACACGAATTCTCGATAATGATAATGAAATATAAATTTAAAAAAATATAAACAACACATACCTTTGTAGACACAATTGATGATGATGATGATGATGAGAGAAAGAGAATCGAATTGGAGCTGGACATTAATTGCTTCGTTGTACGAAAAAATTGTCTTTGCGTGAACGACAAAAAGTTCTTAAATGTTCCCATTTGTGCTACTTTGCGGATCGGAGAGAAACTGGTTGTAACGCAATATCCATTAAGTCATTCGTGTATTGGCTGTCGTTTGAACAACAATTGTTTTTTTTTTGTGTTTTTAATTTTTTTAAATTTATTTTAAGAATTTTTTTTTAAAAATGGATCAATGGAAGGGAAAAGTTGCCCTTGTAACAGGCGCAAGTGTTGGAATTGGAGCAAATACTGCCGTAGAATTAGCGAATGCGGGCATGATCGTTATTGGAATTGCTCGTCGTGAATCAGCAATTGCAGCTTTGGTTTCAAAAGTAACTGGCGAAGGAAAAATTATCGCAAAAAAGTGCGATTTGACAGTTGAAGCTGAAATTATTGAAGTTTTCAAATGGATCGAAGCTAATTATGGAGGAGTAGATGTCTTGATCAACAATGCTGCGTTGCTTTTGTCGAATTTCATGACAGGTAATAAAATTATTGTACTTTCCAAAGACATAAATGTTAAAAATTTCCTTTTTTAGAAACTCCAACGGATCAAATTCGTGAAATTTTCAACTTGAATGTCGTTGCTGCGACAATTTGCGTGCAAGAAACGATCAAAAATCTCCGAAAACGTCAAGCCAAGGGACATATTATCAATTTGAACAGTATTTTGGGTCATCGCATCCCCGACGTGCCTCGTCCTGTCTTCGGAATTTATCCTGCGTCGAAATTTGCCATGTCAGCAATCAATCATTTAATTAAAGCGGAGATGAGTTATCTAAAAGCGCCCATTAAATGTACGAGTATTAGCCCTGGAATGGTAGATACGGATTTAATTTCGACTTTTAGCTCGAGTTTCAAGGATTACATGACGAAATTACAAGCGGAGGATGTCACAGCGGCGATTTTGTATGCTCTCGGAACGCCCGATCGAGTTCAGGTAAGGTCAAATTCATCAATTGTGAGAGGAAATGAATAATAATTGGTATTGATTGATGTCTGTCGCACGTTTTTGTCTCGTTGTAGGTTGAAGAAATCATTTTGCAAGCGATGCATCATACATCTTAACATCTCGATGATGAAATTCGAAACAACCACATGCAATAAATACATTTTTTCAATGTCATTGTTATCAAATTACTTGCGAATAAAAGCATTTTTTCATTATTTACGTTTGATTTTTTTTTTTTTGTTTTTGACATTATGTGCTGTTATGTTGATAAAAAAATGTCATGTTTTGGTAAAATTTCAATACGAAAGTGTGTTTGCAGGAAGAAATTTTTGAATTTTTTACCTTTTTTTAAGGATTTCGACCCATAAAGAGAGTTAAAGTTAAAGTTGAATCACAAAACAAGTCGAAAAACGTGAAAATGGATGCAAATACAGGAAAACAACCATTTGATATGTCTTTAGGTAAGTTTGGGAAGCCATGTGAAAAACATAACCTCAAAATTTTTCATCAATTTTAGACGAAATTATCGCTTTGAAGAACGATACCGACGGATATGTGCTCGATTTGAACACAGAAGAGGACATTGAGATGAACGACGATGATTTTAAGGCTCCATCTTCCGCGCCTTCCGTTTCCATGATGAGCTATGGACGTACAAAAGACCCGGAATTGTCGGTAAACATTCGTCTTCGCCCCGAAAATCTCGTTGAACGCCCAAAATGTATGCCTCCGCTGCTCAGTCGTGAAGCCCAAAAGCAAATGGATGAATTGGAAGAACTGAAATCGGAAAATCGCTTACTTGAACTCAACAATTTGAACAAATCTCGTTCAAGCTTGAACTCAACAATTGGTCGTTCATCGGTTCGCAGCAACTTTCATCGCACTTTTAATCGAAGCATCAACAATCCGCCGAAAAATCAACGAGGCAAACGTGATTTGCGTCAAATTTTGTTGCAAACTGTCGAGAAAAGTAACGCCATTCAGCAAAATACGACGAAAAGTATCGCGAATGTTGATATTTTGTTGCAAAATCAAACGATCTCGAAGTACGTTGACGTCATTAACATGAACTTTGGCGCGAAGAAGTATGACATGAACATTCAAAAGGAGATTGCGGCATTGCAAAAGAAGCCTTTTATGTATGCTTGTGGCTCGTCAAAGGTAATAACGCAAGACGGAGAAGGCATTGAAGGACCGAAAGTGATGGCTTTGGGTACAAAATCGACAATTAATTGTCGTTTCTCGAAACTTTGAACTATTTTTTGACACTTTTCTTTAGATTTAAGTTTATCTCGTACAAAAAACGAGAGATATTAATGTTTTGATTAACATAAGACACGAAAAAAATGTATTTCACTGGCTTAAATAGACTTTATTTGTTTCATCCTCAACAATTTACAATATTTTGACACTATTTTAATCCTTAACCAACATACAAAATATATTAATCCTTTCTGTTTCAGTCTCTCACACACGTTCTTACACTCTAACATGATAAATATTCACTAATTTTGTGTTTAAAAAAAATTCAAAGATAAAAAACATTCGCTTTAAACTATAAAAATCTAAAATTTTCAATATTCTGCGTCAAATTGCGAAAGTTTAATTTGTTGCATTTCGTTTCGTGCTTCGAAATAACAAGTATCTTGCGGATCATCGGGCGATGGCACAAACGGGGGATCCATTTCCGTAACACGACTCCATTCAATATCACGGAAAAATGACATTTCTTGCATTTGTTTGGCAGCAGGGCGTTTATTCGGATCCATTTCCAACATGAGTTCAACTGCTTCAACAGCTTCGGCGGATAACGCTTCGTCATCTTGGGGCCATTCAATATCACGATTCAAGATGTTGTCGAAAACCTTTTGCGGCGTTTCATCATTGAAGGGAGGAATTCCCGTCAGAAATTCGTATAAACATACGCCGAGAGCCCACCAATCAACTGCAGGTCCATGTCCTTGCCTAAAAATGATACAAATGTAAAAAAAAATATTAAAAAAATGAAAAAAAAAAATGTTAAAAAAATATTTAAAAAAAATATAAAAAAAAATATTATAAAAAAAATTAAATAAAAATTTTACAAAAATCTAAAAATTCTAAAAATATCAAAAAAAAATTAAAAAAATATTTTAAAAAAATATTTAAAAAAAAATAAATTAAAAAAATTTAAAAAAAAATATTAAAAAAAAATATATTAAAAAAAAAATTTAAAAAAAAAAATTTTGCTCAATATAATTTTTTTTTAGAAGTTGAAAACTTCATAAAATATATTTTTTTAATTTTTTTTTAATATTTTTTTAAATTTTTTTTAATATTTTTTTTATTTCATACTTTATATTGTTAAGTTTTGTAGTTTTGCAAGTTAAAAAAAATATTATGATTATAGAAATTTTTTTAGTGCTTAAATTTTGTAAAAAAAAATGATTTTGAACTTACATTAAAAGTAATTCAGGCGCCAAATAATCGGGTGTTCCTAAAATTCGTTCGTCAGATACCATTTCTCCTCGTCTCACGGATTTGGGCGTTCTATAAGGCGTTTTTGCACTCGATTTTGGAGTTTTTTCCGACAATCCTTCATTTCCCAACTGTTTATTGCTGTTAATAGGCGACATCATCATCGATTCATCCGTAATTTTGTATCGCAAAGCGACGCTTTTTCTCATTTGTTCAATGCTCGAAGGCAAAACGAATCGCGTTGCCTTTAATTTTGCCAATGGTCCCTTCTTTTGTGACGAAACAGGCGTCGAAAACATCACATTTGCCAGATGATGATTCACAGGCATGCCATCTTCGTCTTCTGTCGGCGGAGAACGAACATTTTTCAACACTCCTTTCAAGGGAGTTCCATTTTCTCCTTTTTGTCGCTTCTTTGGCGTGCTGCTGCCCAATTCGAGGATCTCTATTTCTTGCGTAAGTCCTGTACTGCTGTTGTACGAACAATCTCCCGACATTTCAGCACGACTTGTGACTAAATTGCGTCGTCGTTTGAGGCCTCGGAAGAATTCGGGACGTTTGAAACTGCGTAAAGGCGACGATTGGAGCTCGAATTTGGCTTGAGTTGATGTCGAAAAGTTACAAATGTTACTGTGATCGGTAGAACAAGACGACGAAATATCATCTTTGGACTTGCAAGCTTCGTTACTTGTCTTGCTAATGTGCGACAGACCCGAATCTTCTTCGATTTTGAGGCAATCGTGTTGTTTGACTTGCAATAAATTGCTAAAAGAGTCTTTGGAAGTTGAAAAATTTGCACTATCGAAGTTTTCTTTGTCTTCCAATTGCACTTGAGACACTTTGCTTAAGCGATTGTACAGGCAACTTCGCATCAAACTCATGCGAGTGTTTCCGGATCCCGATCCGCTTGCGCTACTTCCCTCAGAACTCATTCGACGACTTCCGATACTCGAATTGCATGTGTAATAAGACGATCCGCTCGTGTCTTCGTCACTATTTTTGTTGAGTTTTGGCGTATGAGTGAACGAAACGTTAATATCTTCGGCAGAAAAGAAATGGAGAAACTCCCGACATTTTACTCTCGTTATGTTCTTTGCTCATGGAAGAGTCATTTAATGCATTATTCGCCGAAATACGTTCACGAAAGTTACTGACATCGCCTCGAATGCTCCTTCGTTCGACACATTCGAACGATAAATGGCTCGTAAGTGACAACAATTGACCCGGAGTTCGTGCATTCCACGCCGCATTTGCCGGAGATCCATTCAAAAGATCCGACATCTCCAATTCTCGTGTCAATTCAATTTTACTCAAGCCAAAATCCGTCAACTTTACATGTCCATTCGCCGCTATCAACATATTATCCGGTTTTATATCACGATGAACGATTCCATGACTGTGCAAATACTCCAAAGCCAAACAAATTTCCGAAACGTAAAATTTCGCTGCTGATTCTTCGAAAAATCCATACATCGCGAGCAATGACTTCAAATCGCCTCCAATCATGTATTCCATGACGAGATACACGTATTGCGGCGACTGAAGCGAATACAATAAATTCACGCAAAATGGGCTTCGGGAAAGGGCAAGAGCATTTCGTTCCGTGATGACTTGCGAAACCATATTTTTGTTGATCATTTCCATTTTTCGCATCACTTTGATGGCATACAAGTCCGTTGGATTGCTATTTTTGTATCCGAGAAAGACTTTTCCGAAGGCTCCTCTGCTAATCGGTTTAATGATGGAGAAATCTCGAATCGAGGGAGGTTTTGGACCATCATTGTTGTTGTTGCTTGCACGTTTTACCGTGAAAATGTCGATTGTGTTGAAAATTTCATCCTCAAACTCGTAATTGTTGCGTTTCGGCGTGAAATTTTCGTCAACTGCCATGCTTTTTGTTGTGAAATTAGTGCAAGGCACTCGTGTGCAGTTTACTGAAATTCAAAGAAAATCGATTTTTCGAGAAAATTTTCAATTAAAAAGCAAAATTAATACTCACCTTTGAAGGAAACCTACATAAACTAATGAAATTTCAATATTTGAAGACTTTTACTGAAGAATTTCCTGCTTAATTTCGATAAAATGTGTTGAAATTCTTCTTTGCGCTCGTATTGTTTTTTTGACGGTTGATAGTAATAAATCCTCGTCTCTCATTGGTTGAAAATTCAAATTTTAAACTGCTCTGATTGGTTGAAATTTGCCGCTTGAGTGAAAAATGGCGCTGTTTAATGAGACGAATGAAATTGATAATTTAAAAAAATCGTTAAGGCCGCTCCAAATTTTTTTTCGAAGTTTTTGTCCCATTGCCGAAAATTCAATGGGTCAAAAAAAAGTTAAAAATTTCATCAATTTAATTACCGTTTTTTGGTATATTTTCATAATTTTTCAAAGAATTTTCAAAAAAAAAATTTTAATATTTTTTTAACTTTTGTATTAAAAATGACATATTTACAAGAATTTTCTTCTTAAAAATAATTTTTCGAAAATTTTTGAAATTATGTTTTCAAAATTCAAATAATTTTTTTTAAATTCTAAATTTTTAAAAACTTTTGTAATGAAAATAAATTTTTACAAGAAATTTCTTTTCTAAAATTTTTTTTCGAAAATCATTTAAAAATAAAAAAAAATTATGAGAATTTTTTTTTCAATTTTTTTTCAATTCTTGTTATTTTGTATGAAAAAGTATTTCAAATCTTTTTTTTTTGTTGCCCCCCCATTTCGAAAAAAACTTTTTGGGACAAAAAGTTCGAAAAAAATTTGGAGCGGCCTTATTTTGCTAATTCAAGCAACTTTCGAAAATCCCAGTGCACATTTCAAATTGTTTTTTATTGCTCATTGGGTTTGTTTGAATTAGCAAAAAGGCAAATTTTGAATGAATTTGGCGCAAAACGTGAAAATGAAGAAAATTTCAGGAAAAACTGTTAAAAACTATCGACTTTATTGTTCTCTGTTCGTTCCTTACATCTAATAATACATTTTATGGATGAGTATTTGTTTAAATGCACATAAAACTGTCAAATTCGTAAAAAATGGCAGTGAATCCGAATGACAATGACACAAACGGGGGGCGTGAAAGAATCAGAATCAGGTACACAATTCCTCTGCGAGCGAAAAAATATTCGCAAAATTTTAAACCGACGCTTCCTCAATCACGGTAATGATGCGATTGCCATTCAGCTGCGGTTGTTCGCCGTTACACGAATGTCCCAAAACTGAGTCTTCACGATCTTCGTTCGAGTGTTCCTGAATACTTTGTTGCTGCGCCAGATAGGCTCGTGCCTTTGTCATTGACATGCGTTTTGTCGCGCGTTTTTCGATGATCGGGAGTTCTGCATTGAGATTATTTTCAAATTCACTTAGCATGAGGTAGTTTTCGACTTTGTTGCACGACGTGATGCAATCTCCCGCATAATCGATGTCATCCAAAAAGTTATCCGGCAAATCCATATCAGCAATTCCTTCTTCCGAGATGCATGTGAGTTCGGGTTTATCCAAGCCGAGAATTGGTTCAACGAGTTTATCGGTGCCTTGTTGTTGCATCAGCAAATCTGTTCCGAGCATCAAAGCAGCTCCCGTTCCCAATAATCCGGGTTCATTTTCGGGTTCTTGTGAAAAGGAGAGTTTTCTTCGTTGCGGGCACGAATCTGAAACACACAAATGCCTTGTGCCATTTGCTCGTGTGTGTTTGTGACGTGAAACATTTTTGCGATGAAGGTCAATAAGGAACATCATGACGCTTCCCAAAAGAACGCATCCAAAACTAAAATAATAACCTGCTTTGCCCGTTTTTCCATTCATGTATCCCGTCAAAGGAACTCCCAATGCGATTCCAGCTGCTTGTGAAAATTGCACGAAACCCCAAGCGCGTGCGAAATTTCTCGCTCTTACTTTTTCGTAAGTGTACATTTTGAGCGCATAATTGTATCCGCCGCAAAAAATCCCGTAAATCCATGCAAACATCACGTAACCCTGAATGTTTCCGTTTACGAGCGTCAATCCCAATATTGCGAGACTACACATGAATTTTGCGGTTTGACACAAATATTGACGAGCGATGCGACATTCTGTGCTGTTTCGTACAACTAACATGCCGAAGAGTAAACAGCCTAAACACCATGCAAGTCCCAAATACGTTTGCAGAAGAAGAATGTTGTCTTTGAGTCCTTCTTGTGTTACTTGATGCGCGAGGTAAAATATTGGAGTGTTGATTCCAAATGAGCTGAAATTAAATTTTATCATTAATTTTTTTTATTGTTTTTTCTTACACGGACAAAAATTACATTTGTTCAGTTTGATTCTTTTATTCTAAAATAAATAATAAAAAAAAATTAATTTGAAAAAAAATAATTAAAAATTTAATTTTTATTATAAAAATTTTAATTTTTTTTTTTTCATATAAAAAATTTAATTTTTTCATATAAAATTTTTAATTTTTTCATAAAAATTTTTGAATTTTTTCATGAATTTTTTTTTTAATTTTTTCATAAAAAATTTTCATGAAAATTTTTTGAACTTTTTCATATAAAATTTTTAATTTTTTTCTTAAATTTTTTTCATGAATTTTTTTTAATTTTTTTTAACATTTTAAATTATTTCACATAAAATTTTTAATTTTTTTATATTAAGTTTTTAATTTTCATATTTTTTTTTTAATAAAAAAATTTTTGACTTATTAACTTTTTTCAATTTTAATGTTAATTTTCAAAATTAATTATTTAAACTGAACAAATCAAATTTTTTTCGTGTAAAAGAATGAAATTTACCTTATTCCTGTAGACATAAGCAAAATTCGCACCGTTTTACTCTTGAGCGTACTAAAGTCGAAAAACGGCGGACGATCATCGTGTTTATTCTTATCCTTAATTTTACGTTTTTGATTTTTCAAATGCAATATGGCACGTCGTTGCGGATGGTACAGAGATGCTGAACGATAAAACGTGCCAAGAATAAATGTAACAAACACTGTGCCTGTTACAGCTTGTAATCCATATCTGTGTGAAGCGAAGAAAAAAATTTGTAAGTATTATTTTGAAGTTTTAAACAATTTCTTACCTCCAGCCTATCGAATCAATTGCACTTTTGATGAAAGCCGACATAATTGAGATGCCTAATCCACTTCCAGATACGATAAATATCTCTACAAATTCACGACGTCGTTTGAAATACTGAGCAACCATGAGAGTCGAACAATCACGTGTCATTCCAACGCCTATTCCAACGACGCCTCCTGAAGAAAAACGGATGTCAAATGAGAAATGCAAAGGAAAAAGATCAAAAACTTACCGTAACTGAAGAAAAGTTGATGGAATTGCGATGCAAACGACGTAAAAAGACATCCCAATGCCGTAACGAGACCTGTTGCGATGCATTTTTAAAAACCGCACGTTAAATTTATTCATTTAATGCATTGAGAATGAGTGCAAATATTTACCTCCAATAACGGCTGTTAATCTTGTTGACTTTCGCTTGCAAACGCCTATTGTAATTGGACTAATAAATAATGCAACGGCAGCTGATAATGCGCCAACCCATCCTGTAACGATACGCAAAAAGGAAACATATTATTAGTACAATTTCCGTTCACTTTTCCAACATTATTTGTTCGTTCACTCGTGATTTTTTATGACAAACTGATAGGATTTTTCACATGGGCATCATTCACATTTATTGCATTTTATCAATTCTGCAGCAAAAACACATTTCATTCATTAAATAACAGATATCGGCATCAATAATGCATAAAATAATATTTTTTTGCTGTTGCATGAAAACAGATTCATTGTTCGTCGTGTCAAGTACAAAATAAAAAATATTTGCCCTCATTACTCAGGCTGTAAAAACGACAATAAAGGGATGAAAAATATCACAAAATTACAAAAAAAAATATATTTTTAAAACATTTTTGGAGAAAAAATTTTTTTTTTTTTCAAAACACATATTTTGAGATTTTTTTTTAATCCTTAAGTTTTAAGTTCTTAAGTCAAATTTTCGTAAAAATTTTCAAATTTTTGAAAAATGTTAGAAATCAATTTTTGACCATGATTTTCATTTTTTTTTTCTTATGTTTTATATAAATTATTTTTTTAAGTCAAATTTTGCAATTTTCATAAAAATTTTCGAAAAATTTTCAAAAATCATTTTTTTTATAACTTTCGGAATTTTTTTTAATTCTTAAGTTTTATAAAAATTATTTATTTAAGTTCTTAAGTCAAACTTTTAAGTTTTCATAAAAAAAAAATAAATTTTTCGAAAAATACAGAAAAAAATATTTTTGTTAGGTATATGTATTTTCAAAAAAAAAAAAAATTATTGAGTTGAAAATTTTTTATTTTTTTTAAAGCTTGAAAAAAACAGAAAAATCTTTTTTGAACACCCTAAATAAAATCATAAAATTTTTCATTCAATGGAGTTGTCTGGTTATTCACTCGAAGCATTTTCCGCATGATCGATTCTTACAAATAACGACGACATTCACACATATTCAAATAATAACTGTAAATTTTCATTGAATCATCGTTTTTATAGTAAAATTTTATCATCGCTACTATCGCAGATGAAAGATAAAAATTTATCGGTCAGAACGTCTCTCATGTTTTTCCTTCAACCCTGAAATGGAAATGCAAGAAAATCCAATTCATGTAGAAACACTTGACATTTATGCGAACATTTACATTGTCGTAAAACTTAATTATTCTATCATTTTCCATTTATTTTTTGCAGCCAGACACTCCTACATACAATTTTATGCGAAATTTGAAGATTTACAGGCAAAAAAGAAATGTCTCGTGCAGATAAAAATAGCATCGAACAACAAAAGGAATTAAAGTTGAGATAAAATTAGCGCGAACGTGACTTGCTAAAATGTATCTTCTTCGCACTAATTCAATTCATCGCCTAATTTGACTGTCGATATTTGGGTTAATTTGAGCGTCATGCAAACATTAATTATCTTATCGGAATTTGATATCAACTCATTAAGCATTCTTTTTTAATTCCAGATAAAATTGACTTTGATAAGAGAAAACTTGAAAAGTGGTTAATGGGTTTTATGAAACGTAACTTAGGCCGATCCAAATTTTTTTTATGTTTTTGTCACGTGCCCCATTTCAAAAGCCGAAAAATTACAAAAAAAAAAATTTCAGATTTTTTTTCTATAAAAATATTTTAAAAAAAATTTTTCAAAAAAAAAAATGTAAAAAAAAATAATTTTTTAAATTTTTTTTTAAAAAATTTTTTTTTAAAAAGTGAAATTTTTTTTTCAAATTTTTATCTTGAATTAAAATTTTTCTTATATAATTTTTTTGACAGTGAAATTTTTGATTTTTTTTTTCAATTTTTCTTGTATAAAAATATTTTAAAAAAAATTTTCAAAATTTTTTGACAGTGTTTTGGGACAAAAACTTCAAAAAAAAATTAGAATGGCCTTATTCGAGTTAATTTATTTTTAATATATATATTTTTTTAATACAAAATATCACTTATTTTCTATTTTTTGGCAGATATTCGAGGAAAATGTTTGAGAAGCTCAATAAAAATCCGTTATTGAGTCAAACGTTGAAGGACAAAATTTCTGCGCGATTTGAAGGAGAGCTGCGTTACTTGTTTTTGGGATTTTCTGTTCCGCTGTCACTTTATTCCATGCATGAACTCCGACAGAATTTCGCACCATTTCCATGCCAATTTTTCCGTGTTTCGAATCCATCAAGAGTTCTTGATGCGAAAAGCTGATCGGATAAAATGTTTCAACGGGATGCAATTTAAAGCCTTTGCAACGTGCGACATTTACTTCAAACATGTCTTCTGTGCCGCAAATCTTGACAATTGCACGCGTTAAGACACGAACACTGCTGTCATCCCATTTGTGCCCGTTAAAATTGTGCGCCAAGTCGTTGAGAATTATTTCTGACATATTTCGCCCGAGAGCGTCGTTGTCGAAATTAATAGCTCCTGCACCCGCAAGAACTTTTGGATAATTTTTCTCCTGTTCAACGGCGAAATTGTATCCAAGCTCGTTCAAACTTCGCTGTGAGATGACATCGAGATCGAGATACGTGCCCGCATACTTCCACAAAAGTGTAAAACGCAAAATATCTGAACGATGATACTTCAAATAACTTCGAAACGAGTTCAAGCCTTTCTTAAAGAGATTTTCAACAGGACTGTTTGCTGTAAAATTCTTAATATTTATCACTTTGACATGAATATTTTTGAATTCTCTTAAAATACTCCATCGTTGAATGTTTTCATGAGTCGCGACAAATCCTTTCGCTTGAACGACGTACAAGAAAACATTCCAATCCGGGTTTTGTCGTGCCGCAGATTCGATCGAGCACATTTGACGGGCATTCAGTTCGAGTATTTCGTTGCATGGTTGCGTACTTTCGATGAAAAATATGTTGCGACGTCCCTCGGGAGTAATTTCTGATTCGGGCAATGGAATGAAGGAGTTGACAAATTCACAAGATTCCTCAAAAAAGCCTTGTTGAATGCAGAAAAGAAGAAAACAGACGCCCAATACGATCCAAAACACGTAAGAAGCACGTCTGATGTTTGGCAATTTCATCGTGCGAATGCTCGTTCACAACTAACCGACATCTGGGTCGACAACGATTTTTATCTTCAGTAGTTCAGTACGACGAGAGTGACTGATTCAATGCTTCGACAGTAACGCGAACGATAAGCTATCAATTAATAATTAATTTTACAAAACTAAGCACGGCGATGTTTGTTCATTGGAAGTCACTGAGTATCTAAATGAACAGAAAAAAATGTATCGTACTGCAGTGTGAATTATCATTAGACAAATATTTTTTTTCTTGCTTACTACTAACACAGATACACATTGTAATAACCATTTTAGTGACAAAATATTTGTTCATAATGTGATAATTGCTTCGGTTTGAGTCCCATAGCGGTTCGTCGCCGGCTGTAGCACGTGCTTTACACAAAACAAAAACAAAGCTAATCTATTATTCTCCTTCGTACTTAGTTTTAATGACGTTTTGATGACTCACAAATGGAATACTGTTCGGTTGTCAGAGATAAGTAGTACCTGTTTACGACGAAAGATATTGTATCAAATTAAGTTTATTTATAATATTTCAAATTTTCTTCTAATTTTTTTAATATTTTACCTCACGATTTTTTTTTTGAACACTTCAAATTCTCACATTCTTTCCAATTTTTTCTCATACGAAGTTTAAAAAAAATTAAACAAATAATATGAGAAATAAAAAAAATATATCGCATGTACTGTACTTCAAGGTTTATGCCTCTTTCTTTTTTTACACAATTTTTATCTAATTGTCTGCACTGAAATAATATTTTACATGATAAGCTTTTATTCTTTTAGATAAATTATTTCTCACCAAATTAATGAAATTTTACAAAAAAAAAAACTAAAAAAAATTATTTCTACTCTTGACTTCTATTTTTTTTACTTTATCAATGTTTGTATAGCTGAACGTGTTAGTTCAATACTAACATTATTAGGGTTCTTTAATAGATATCATAACGTTATCATCATTTTTGATTTTTTTTAAATAATTTTTTTTCATTCAAATTTCGAATTTTATTTAATTTTTTATCTAAGTTTTTTTAAATTTTTATTTTTTTTTCAATTTTATTATTTTTTTTTTTCATTTAAATTTAATGATTTTTTTATCTCTCAAATTTTTTTATAATTTTTTTTTAATAATTTTCTTTTAAATTTTTATTTTTTTTTTTTAAGAAACCCTTATTTAATTTTTTTCTAAATTTTTTTTTTATTTTTTTTTCTTTCAATTTTTTTAAATCTCTTATTTTCACATTTTAATTAATTTTTAATATTTTTTTTTTCATTCAAATTTTAAATCTTTTTTATTTCAATTTTGATTTTTTTTCTTTCAAATTTTAATTTTCTTTTTTTAATTTTTTTTTCTTTCAATTTTTTAAAATTTTGAATTTCTTATTAAAAAAAATTATATTTTTTTTAAATTCAATTAAAAATTGAAAAATTTAAAGAAAAAAAATTAAAAATTTCAAAATATGAAAATTAAAATTTGAAAAAAAAATTTTTTAAAAATCAAAGAAAAAATGTTTTTTTAATTTGAATAGAGAAAACGTTGAAAAATTTCAAACATTTTTTCGTAATCATGTCAAAAAAATTTCTTTTGTGTCGATATTAATGAACACATGATTTTTTTTTCTTTCAGATTTTTTTACCTGTATCAACTAACGTGACATCCTTAAAACGCATCATCATCCCTAACAGCATGACGCTACTTGACATATGCAATCCATGATTTAAAATCGCTACAAGCGTCGAAACAGCAACAATAATAAATCCCCATCCGCCTTCCGGATAATAATGTTGCTTTATCGTACTCGTACTTGTAGCGGAAATTGACGAAATCCTGCTGACGGGCCCTTTGTGATGACACGTGGGCAAATGATGCGTATTTGGCGACAATTGAGGCTCGGGATGCGGCTCATCGTATTCTATGGAATGAACATCAGCACTCGTTGCGACGCCCGACACACCCGAATCTTCGAAATTTCCGTAATTTCCGCCTGACGAACTGTCGGTTTTGTTATTCAGAAATTTCATTTTTTGTTTTCTCTTACATTTTTTGCATTTCTTTTTAAGGTTTTTTTGTGAATTTATCACTTTTATTACGTTCGCTCAACATTTAATGGTTATCGTTAAAAATGTATGCAGTCTATTTTTTCGATGTAAGAAAATTTATAGGCTTGCTGCTTCCTTTCTCATAATTTGCTGAGACATTATCTTCAGTGTAATAAATTCAACGCGTGTTTTTTTTGTTGGCATAAACAATTTTTTCGGTTGTTTGTTTATGAATTCTAATAAAGCGCCTCAAAAAGATTTGTGAACTTGGTCAATGTGGCGCAAAAATAATAATTAACAAATTTATTATCATTACCGTAATATAATTTGTTCTTTTTTCGCACTTCATGCAGTTCGGATACGTTCACTCCATTAGCAGAAATATTATTTTAACACCGATTTTAATGTTTATTACTCGGATATTTATTGGTCCACACAAGAGTTTTATATCTCTCGAGTGCATTTTAATCTATACAAAATTAGCAAATATATCCATTAATATTTTTTTCTGCATTTATGGGCACTTTTTATTGCCGAAACTTTAATAAAATGAAATATCTGCGACGTCGACGATGAAAGTTTCATTTCATAAATTGAAAGTCTCGAAAGAAACGAAAGAATAACAAAAATCGCTCAGATCTTTGTTTAATGTCAAAATATTTTTCTGATAAATTGTAATCTTATGCAAAAACTTAAAGTCAGCCTTGTCAAGAAATGTGATATGTTTGTCATAAGGAGACTTTATGTGAATAAACATGAAAAGAGAGAATTTTGGAAAAACATTTGAAAAGTGTTGAAAATTTTAACAAATCAAACAAACATTATTTTTCTTCAATTTCAAGTGTTTTTGCGAAAAATTTGACAATTTTCAACTTTTTTTTTTGCGTTTGCAAAATCAACAACGCGTCAAAATTCGTTTGTTTTATTTTTGACTGCTGAGTAAAATAATGCAGATTTATGATTCCAACGAATTTCGATAGACAAAAGAAAATAAAATTGTTTGAAAAAAACAAATGAAAAAATTTAAATAAACAACATTCTTTAAACTTGGCCCAGAATGCACATTTTTACAGTCAATGGATTAAAATATCTTCATGTCTGTGAAATTACGACTGTTTCGGTTATTATTTAAAAATTAAAAGAAAATTAAAAACAAGAAAATCACGAGAAACCAATTAATGTCCGAATTATTTGATAAATACTCTTCACATGCGAGAAACATGTGTTCATTTAATCCCCAATAATATTTCTTTTCGATATTTTTTGAATTAAAACGTAAGTTTTTGAAGTTACACTGCGAAATTGTGTCATTTAGCACGTGCCAACATGCAGCACTCACAATTTGTCGTCATCATCAAAATATAATTAAATTGAAAAAGTTTTAATACGAAGAAGAATCTAACAACCTTCTTCCGAGAAGTTTTCTCAAGAAGTATTCAGAAAATTATTTTTTAAGATTTTTTTTTCATCATTCGCATTGAATTCACATTTGTTTCAATCACGATTAACATAAAATTTTATAGCATGACTTGGTAAAAAATAATTTTTTTCTTTGCTCGAAATAATCGTGGCTCTAACGAGTGAGTAAATATTGTTATGGGCGATAAATCATGTTTTTTGTGGTATGTAAACTATGAGCGAAATAATCTTGTCCAAAAAATTTCATGGAAAAATTTCGTGTTTGCGGAAACGTTTATGATGCATGTGTCAAATGAGATGAGGGCAGATTGCAATGCAAAAATAGTGAATGAACGGGAAACAATGACGATGCACACAAAACTCAACAGAAAAGTTTATTTTTTGTCGAGCAATGATGGAATTGGGTGAACATTTTTCTTTGTTTTCATTTTTTTTTAGTTGAAAATTATTAAATTTTTTAATTATTAATTTTTTCAAAATTTAAGTTTTTAAATGACTTTCATAAAAAAAATTGTTTTTGTAAAATTTCATTAAAAATTTAAAAAAAATATTAAATTTTTAAAGATTTTTTTTGATAAATTTCAATAATTTTTTTTAAAAAGAATTAATAAATTCTGTGAAAAGTTCGAATTTTGAGTTCAAAATTTTAAAAATTTTTTTTAATGAATTTGAATTTCATTAAAAATTTAATGTAAAAAGTTTTATTTTTTTTATTAACATCTTAAATAATTTCTTATGTTGAAAAATTTCTTAAATATCGAAAAATTTTATTTTTTCTTCAAAAATTAAAATTTTTGTAAAAAATTCAAATTTTGTGAAATTTCATAAAAAAAAGATTTAAATTTTAAAAATACATAGTTAAAAATTTGTCAAAGTCAAAGTTGAAAATTTATTTTTTTTTATAAAATTGAAATTTTTTAAAATCATGCCTAAAAATTTATTAATGTAAAAATTTTTTAAGTTTTTTTAACTATAAAATTAAAATTTTCATAAAAATTTGAATTTTTGTAAAATTGAAATTTTCATAAAAATTTGATATTTTGTAGCATTCGCAAATTTTCATAAAATATTAAAATTTTATATAAAAATATATTTTTTTCAAATTAAAAAAATTTCTTTTAATTTTTTTTTATTTTCAGAAAACGAGTCAACCTATGAATTTAGAAAACTTTCGCATTGTTATAACAAACTGCCGAGCAACTAATATACATTGTGTGCGATATGACATTACATCAGTAGATCTCGTTGTGTTAATTTTTATCACATGAACGTGAGGGCAATCACTGACTGATTTGATAACGTTTCTGTCATTATTACACTGAGGATGTGTTTATCGTGAAAGCAGCAGCAGCGTCAACAAGGTTTAAATTTCTGTTGCATCTTCGTGTGTCGTCACATTAAGAAAAAAAAAGTCCAAAAAGACAATTAAATGAAATTGATCTCAACTTTCTCGGAGAGTAAGTAAATAAAAAACAATCTGATCCAATGCGAACTGTCATTAAATCGAATCGTTGGTAATTTTAAAGAATTTTTATCTTTTCGTATTTTCTTCCTTTATTTGTTGTCCCGGTATTGAATTACCCTTCGAACGAACGTTATTACAATCGTCATTGTTTTTAATCGCATAAATTGCGGTATAAATCATTTATTTTTTTTTCTCATCATGTTTCGAGTCCACTAATACCGCAAATTTAATTTAAAAATCACATAAATTCGCAGATAATCTGTTCCCGCACTCTCGAACTATTTCGTAAGTATTATTATTACGATTATTGGAGGCGATATTTGCTCCGAAGCAGCACACCCGATATCGTTAGCGTTCCGAAACTGACTGAAATTATTATCAAAAATATACTACCGCAACACATTCTCGGGCATGTTGTTGTCTTATTATGTGCGTACTACAGGGGGAACATCAAACCAACAAACAGAGACACTCTCGGTGTGTACGACGACGACGACAACGACGCCGCGACGATACGATGGGAATATATCAACACGGATGCTGTGTATCAATTCTGTATCATGTTCGAAGAACGGCAATGGAAAGAGCAAAACCCAAAAACGAGTGAGTATGAAAATGTGTTCGCTCATCGTTTTTCTTTTGTGTATGTTTTGCGGTTGCATTTTTTCGAGAGAAGAAAATTATTTTCCCTTCAAAAAGTTTAAGACTTGCGGAAAGACAGGAATTTGCTTTAAAAAAATATTGCATCGCACTTTGCTTGAAATTAATCAAATTACATGAATAGAATATAAAAATTATGCGAAAAAAATTTGTCTCAATGAAATAAAACTTTTTATTGGTCATCAATTTCAGCAGAAAAAACCTCATATCTGCCATCAACGTTTTAATAATAAAAACGAACCATTTTTGCTGATTACACTTTGATTTATACTTTTTTTTTAGGAGGTCTAGACTTCAGACAAGCAACTAATTTCTACTTCGGAGAGATTACAAATGGACAAGAAACAAACAAAAATTGCCTTTTTACTCATGTATCGCAACAAAAATTCATATTTTATGTGTTGAGCTTTGTTGATTTTTTTTTGCGAAACAAACTTAACTCATCCGATGGGAAATGATTGATGGACTTTGCACAAAAAAAATTTGTTGAGCATCTTTGTTGTTTTTTTGGCGATGATTACGAAGAGTTACATAAAGAAAACAAGCCTTGTCGGGGAGTGTTTTGCTGATTTATGGTTTTGTGACAAACAAGAGAATATGTGATCGTTATCAATTAATGTCGATAAGTTAATAAGCACGAAGGAGATATGTAACGAGCTTCTAATTAAGACCGATTACGCACGATTTTACGTGATTAGAGATCGAACTTTGAGATAATTTAGATTTATTTTGTCTATAAATATTAATTTTTGTCATTTTCTTTCAGATTTTCAACATTATTGAAGAAAATTTCGTAAAAATTGTCACTTTTTTAATGGTAAGTATCTTAATTTTTAATAATTTTAATTTAATTTTTAATAAATTCGTTACAAAAAAGTTCCTTTTAACAAAAAACAATAATAATAATACACAAATTGCATCAAAATCAATTTCGTAACTGTAAAAAAATTATTTTAAATTCATTTTTTTCTAAAAAATTTTTTTTTTCTTACTCATTATTCCTAAAACAAATCCTTCTTCAATTTTAGAAGTATCGCCTTTTCCCATCAAAGTACCAAAAGTCAACATGAAACAACAATAAGTGATAACTGTGAAGATCATCCAGAACGACAAACATCCCGGAATCTTTCGAACTGCGCCGTAAATGAGAAATCCCGATAGCGTCGCACGCAAAAGTCCTGTGAAAGTAACAATTGGGGCGAGATGATGTTCAACAAATATCGCTACATGAAGAAAACACTTTTGACATTTCAATACAAGACGTGTAATTTGGTGCATTTCTTACGATCATGTTGCCAATAATTCGTTTTGACAAAGTATATTTGCACTATCTCGTCGGAAATGTACACAATACCGATCAAAATTGTCAAACATCTGAAAATTGATGCAACTTTCACGTGCTTATTTGTTGATAGTATCTCCATTTTTTGCTTATTTTGTGTCGTAAACTGAAGGAATTTACGATTGACATGGGATTTTTATATCATTTGGCGATTAATTAGCAACTCTATTTTTGATTTTAAGCGAAAAAAATCACGAGCCAAAATTAGATTTGGATGACAATGACGACACGAAACACGAAGAACTCGTGCGTCAATGAAAAGCTTCAATGTAATAGTTGTTGACTTCTCATGAATAAAATTGTTTGTTTATGGATGCAATTCGAAGCATGTGTTGTTGTCGTCATTGAAGGTGCATAAAATAAATAACATTTTCTTGCAAGAGCATGACTTTATCGGGACTAAATTGATAATAAAGTGAAAGGCGAGTGACGCTCCTTGGGGATAAATTACATTTTATCGCCACAAATAAACAACAACTGTTGCCAGATTTGATTTGCATGCAAAAAATGTCGTTCCCGTTGCCAAAAAATGACAAGTCAAAGCAAATTCCTGTTAATTCAATGTCTCATCAATAAGTTAAGTATCTTACAAACAACGATAAATAACGAAATAATTCTTTTTTGTGTCACTTAAACGACTGTTTTTCTGTTTTCGATAATCCATTCCGCTGTCATAGCACGACACAGAGATAGAAAGAACAATAATGCAATAATAATTCACTGTTTACAACTTGCCATATATCACCCGGGCGTGTTTACGAAATGGATTGTTGAGAAATTTCATTACGGCGGACAGTAAATATTATTACGAACTGACGACGACACAAAACCCATGAGAAACACATGTGAAAGAATATTTGTCTCATAATTGTGTTTACTGACCTACTTCTTAAAAAACAAATTTTATCGTGCCGATTCAGGAAGGATAAACGGATGTCAAAGACGAGACACACGATAAAAACACAAGAATGAGATCAATAAGTCTTCGTTGCGATGTCTCCCATGATGATGAACGACGAAAGTTTCGATTCAATTACTTACTGTCTTGAATGAAAATAGACGATGGCAACAAAAAATGAAGAGACTTAAGATAATTATCATCATCATCATTAACGATTAGATGAATTCATGTAAGACAAGCATAAGGAAGATGTCGTGTTGACAAATGATAAACAAATGTCTTCATTTAGTTGAGTGTCTTGTGCTTAATGCTTATGAGAATATTAACCTTATGCCCTGAATTTTGTATGTTTTGACGTATTTTGGATGGAAATCGATAAAATTTGTCATTATTAAAGTGAGGTTTGACAATTTTTATCGAATTTTCTTCAAAAAAAAATTCTAAATCTTTTCCTTTATTCAACAATAAAATCTTTACATAAAAAAGTTTAAAGATTTTATTGTTGAATAAAGGAAAAGATTTCAAATTTTTTTTTGAAAAAAATTTTTATCGAATTTTCTTCTAAAAATTTTTAAAATAATTCACAAAAATACCGAAAACAGCCTATTACCTTCAAGTCGACAGAGTAAATTAATTACATAATTTCTCCTTTTTGACGTCAGTGCATTGAATTTGCTTCTTCATTGTTGCAACAAACAATGTCTAATGGCAAGTTTTTCATCTCCTGCAAGTAATTGCGTTCACCTGTGATCCTTTTCATCGTTTCTTCTTCAAACAAACTTGAAATAAAGTCAATGTTTTATATCCGTAGCAATGACAGTACGACCTCAATTATTATCATTTTCCAGATGCAACGTCTTTTTCATCATCATTGTGCGCTGCTGTTCATTAATATTGCTTGAACGTCATAAAACTTACGTTTTGTTACCATTTTTGTTCGTTGAAAATTGAGTAGGTGTCCTTTTTCAACAGAAAATATCTTTATTTGACGTCAAAAAAACAGGTAATAAAACGTTTTCAGGAAATGTTAAGGATGTCAGTAAATTTTTTACAACCATCGATGGAAACGACCTTTTGTTCTTCGTTTCTCGAATCGATTGTCCATCAATATGATTGATTTTGTGTTGATTTCGAAGACAAGTCATGTGTCACAGCAAACAAACATCTTCGAGCATTTCCTTCATAAATATGGTGATATGTCATTATTTTTTTTTCTTCGTCACGAGTAACAAAAGATAGGTTACAGCATGATAAATTATTCAGTGTCACGTGCAGCGATAAGTCAATAAGTGTGTTATGATTGCTTCTGGCTTCGGTTTTTGTGTCAAGCGAATTGTTTGTAGGTAAATTTCTCCTTTCTCTATGTTTTGTGGTTGACCGTTTGAAGATTGTAAGTTGGATGGCGTCAGACAAGTTCATCCGCCTTGCATCAATTTGTTTCAGCAAGAACATTAAAAGCGATTAATGCCATCATAAATTTGTGTCATAACTTTTTTTTTCTTTTGTACAATATTGACTTCTTGTTGCATGATTGCAGAAAACAATCTCGTATTAATTTACCGTAAAATTAAAGTTAAATTTATTTATGCCGTTAATTTATTCAATGAGACAGCAACGAAAATATTGATAAAAAAAGAAACAAGTGTGAGGTCAATTATTATAATTTCATTTTTTTCGACAGAAGAGCCACAGGTGGTTAAATTTTTTTATGGGCGCGCGTGATATTACATTTGACCGTTGGCAAGTGTCTTCATTCATTCACTCTCTCATTATCTTGCGAGATGCGATGATAAATGACATTAAGGAATTTTGTATCTGGATTCAATTAAGGTAATTGAGCTATCAACGAGTTTCACGATCGCAAATCTAGATATTTTATTTGTTTTTTGTAGGTAAAGTTTTGCGTTGAGCAAATTTATCATCATTTAAAAACAAAACTTGAACACAATAATTATATGGGATGTAAATATTATGATGCGATCCGATCATCACGAATAAGAAGGGCGTTTCTTATGAATGATATTGAGCAAATTCGGGCAAAGAAACGCTTTATATTCAATGAGAACACATATAAATCATAAAATAACTGATGAATCATGTTCTTTCATTGAATTCAACAGTTATGCTATGTCAGTCGTGCCTTATCTTGGAAACCACAAAGATTTAAGATAATTAAAATCTACTCAAAAAAAAAAATGTTTATAGACAAAATATGTTGGTTATTGTTCGAACATATTTTTTTTTTGTATACAAAATTGCTGATGAGCAATTTTTTGAGATTAATGGGTTCTTTGACATGAAACAAGTCAAGCAAAATCTCACAAAGGACTTAAAAAAAAGTTATCGGAAATTGCATCTGACGTTTTGTGCCATAATTCTATTCACAGGAGGAATTTGCAACTTTGCAATTAATGTTTCAAAGGTTTTTTCCATGCAAAAAATTATTATGCTGAAAAATTGCCTTTACCGTAAGATAATAAAATAATTTAGGCCGCTTCAAATGAAACTTAATAGTTTTGTTCGGTGACCCATATTTTTTGAAAATTTTTAAAAATTTAATTAATTTAAAAAAAATTTTTTTTTTTTAATCTTTAATGCTTACAGAAAAATTTAAAAATATATGAAAAATTTAAAAAATTTAAAAAGAATTTAAAAAAAATTGATGTTTAAAAAAAAATTTGAAAATCTTTAATGTTTACAGAAAAATTTAAAAATATATGAGAAATTTAAAAAAAAATAATTTTTAATAATTTTTTTTTAATTTTTGAGAAAATATGACAAATTAAAAAAAAAATTATAAATATTTTTAGAAAAATTTTAATATTGAAAAAAAAAAATATGAGAATTTACAAAAAAAAATTGAAATTTTTGATGAAAGAATTCTCAAATTTTTCAAAAAATTTGAGCAATGAAAATTTTTTTTATATTTTTAAAAAAATAAAAAAGTTAAAAATTTCATCAAGAATTACAGTTTTTTGATCTATTTTCATATTATTTAAAGAAAATTAAAAAAAAAATTTTTTTTTTCAACTTTTTAATTTTTGTTTTGAAAAATGTCTTCTTTAAATATTTTTTTCATAAAAAAATACTAAAATTATTTTTCAAAAAAAAAAAAAAAAAAAAAAAAATACAAAAAATTGAACAAAACTAATGAGTTTCATTTGGAGCGGCCTTATTTATGATACTTCTCGTGAAATATGTAAAACAAGCATCCAGCCTGCTCACCGTAAGTATCATGTTTGTTGCAAAAATCCATAAATTAAACGCGAGAAATGATAAAAGAAACCATAATTTACCTGCTTTTACATGATTTTCTTTGTAATGACGCATGATGCCGTACGTTAAAACGCCACACGATAACTGCAAGCCATGACTGATGATTTGTACGAAGACGCCAACAGCGGTAATTATCCATCCCCAACCGCCTTCCGGATAGTAATGTTGTCGAAGAGTCAATAATTGTCGCAAATCTGCCGCTAAACCGTTGCCAAAGGGGATATCGGGATGCTGCAAACAATTACCCGGATTGTGATAATGTTGATAATTCTCGTCGAAATAGATCATTTGATCGATGCCATTGAGAGAACCTCCCGCGCTGTATCCGACGCCCGAATCCTGATGCGAATTCAGTTGCGGAAGTGACATCGATCGACGAAGAGAAATCACAGACATTTTTTTTGAGATTTTTACATTATTTTAGTCAATTGGATGAGTTTTGGGCCATGCAAGGGTGACAACTGTTCGGGTTACGTTTTCAATTTTTAAATGGGATTCTGTATGTAAAAGTTTTTCCCCCTGCTCGATTAATTGAAAAATATTTGTTCAGTGAACTATATAAGATCATTCATTCAAGAATTCGATTTCGAACCAATGTGATGCACGAAAAATGACTTCATTGTATTAAATGTCGTCATTAAATGAACGAAAAAGAACACTAACACTATTGATCGACATTTTTTGTGATGTCAGCGATAAGCAACTCATACATTGGCGATATGTTTACTTAAAAACTCACACTTTGCTAATGAATATTCGAGTCAAAAGTGTGTTAGATGTTAGAAACAGTTACATTTTTCCCCGTATCGCATCAAGTCATGATCGATAGTGTTCGTGCTTCATGTACTAACACAAGCCCTTTTGTTTTGAAACACTTTGTTATCTTATCGCGACGAGGTTTCTTGCAAATGTGTAACAAAAACACACGAAAAAATCGCCTTTAGTTGAACGTTAGTCATCATAATGCACAGTAAGATAAATTTTTGTCGTCGAACGGATGTGAAAAAAGTAAAAGTGAAATTATTTTGGACCTAAAAATGTTGCTGAACGAATTTTTCATCATAATTACGGCACAATTTGTCATTTCAAACACAATGGGATACGAGTTAATGGGCGATACAATTCCCGTTCCTTGCACTTACACGTCAAATCACGTTGTTTTGTCATGTAATTGTAATTTCGCGAAACAAATAATGGAAATGTCGCCGCATAATGGAAGTATTCATTACCTTCAGATCAGCAATTGTGATACTCTCATTCTACGTCCCTCGATTTTCGCACAAATTCTGGATTTAAAATGGATTCGTTTGTTCAATATACGAAATTTGGAGCTCGGCGAGAAGTCTTTTCACATCAAAAATGAACCAATTGAGATAAAATTCGATAATGTTTATGTGAAATCTGTTCCAAGCTATGCTTTTATCGGTCAAATCGAGGAGTTACATTTCAATAATTGCACAATTGATGAATTTCGGGAGTATGCAGTTTCAGGAATTGCAACTCGAATGAGTAAAATTTCCTTAAAAGACACTCGAGTGAAAATTATCAAGCCACAAGCCTTTAAAAAGATCTCAGTTGAAAATGTAATGATCGAAAATACAAATTTTGAAGCTGATTTGCCATCAAAAGCTTTTTATAACATCGAAATAATCGACACCTTGACAATTCAACATACGAATTTTCAAAGTTTGTATCCGGGGAGTGTTGGAATCAGCAAAGTTGCCATCATGAGAGTTTGGAATAACGCGTTTCACGTCGTTGAAGCTGAAGCATTCAATGTAACGGTCAAGACGAGCTTCGATATGGAACATAACAACTTTACAGCGATTCACAAGGATGCCCTGAAGAACGTCGTTGCTGATAATGTGATTACTGTTTGGGAGAAAATTCATCAACCGAGATTTTTGTTTAAAAATAACTCCATTGAGAACATTGCAGCTGATTGGAGTATCTCTCCTTCGAGTAATTTCAATGCGAAAATTGTCGAAATCCAAATTCAACAACCGAAAACTTGTGATTTTGTCTTTAATGCTGCCGAAAATGATTTTATCAAGAACATTTCGCACGAAATCTTTGTTCGAACAGTTGCTGATCCGAAAAATGTTCTCGCTTTGAGTCAATTTGAAGCGGAAAGTTGTCAAAATAATTCGTATGTCGTTTATGGAATTGTTGGAGCTGTTCTTATTGTCATTGGATTGATTGTTGTTGTAATTTTTGTCGTTTTGTACTTCCATCGGGAGAAAAAGAAGATAATTCAAGCAAGGATGGTATCGCCTGAGCCGAGAACGTATCGTGAAACGCAAATTGTTATGCAAGTCGAGACACACAATCTTATGAAGACTGACTTTTGAACAACTTTTCGCCGCTTGAAACTCATAAAAGTTAATAAATTAATGATTTTTTTCAATAAATTTCCTGTTGTTCGATAATGTTAAGACAATCTGCTGCCATAAACGATGATTAATTTATCACACATTATTATTGATGTTGTAATTTAGACGCCGTGCACAAAAAATGCATTGAAAAATTATGAAAATGATAAAAATTGCTCAAAGCGCTTTTCATAAGAATTTTTATTTAAATTAGTTGTTGGAGCGCATTTATCGATAATTTATTAAAAATTTTTAATAGTTTAAAAAAATGTAAAAAAAAAATTTCTTATAATTTTAGAAATATAAAAAAAATTAAAAAATTTAAAATATAATTTTTTTTTTGAAAAAGAAATTTTAATGTCTTTAGAAATTTTTAAGAAATATAAGAAATAATTTTTATTTTTAATTTTTGATGAAAAAAAAATTCTCAAATTTTTGAAAAATATGAGAATTAAAAAAATTAAAATATGAAAAATTAAAAAAAAAAATTTAAAATTTTTAAGAAAATATCCTATGAGAAATTAAAAAAAAATTTTTTTTGAGAAAATTTTCAAAAAATTTAAGAATTTAAAAAAAAAGTTTGATATTAAAAAAAAATAAATAAAATAAAAATTAAAAAATTTTTTTGAAGATCTTTGATGTTTTTAGAAAATAAAAAAAAAATAAAATTTTTTTCACAGACAGACAATTTAAAAAATATTTTTTCTTTTCAGTTTTTCAATGAAAATGCTTATCAGGTGCCGACAAGAAACAAACAAGGAAGAAAGACTTATAAGGCATATTATGAAGAATTATCGCTTGATTGTTACTTGAGTTATTATCAGCTTCTGGTTTTTATTCATTATTTATTGCAACATTGTCTCCCGCAACGACGACGAACTTTGTTTTATGAGAAAATTAAGTTAATTCAAAGTTTTCGGCTTAAAAAATTAACTCCATTTCTCATCCGCAACTCTTTCGCGCTACCGAGTTCAGTGACTTCTTGTAACATCTGTTGCCTTATCATGTTGTGTTCCTTTATTACTTTTGCCAAATGTCTTCTTTATTTATAACACGATCGACCGCACACTTTTTAAAACTTAATTTCGGCACATTTTATAAAAAATTATGATCGCAACGCACGACGAAAGAAAAAAAAAGATCATAAAAAGAACGGATAAATTAAGATATTTTATTGCACATTACATTCATTTTTGGGCAAAATACGAAATTTTATTGCACAACCCAATTTCCATTCAAAAAAAAAAAGAACAATAACGTTCTTTAATGATAATTGCTGAATTTGTATTCTCTCGACATGCCTCGAAGACAGATTGATAAATTTTAGGTCAACTCGTTAAATTCTGTGCGTTTCAGAGCAGAAAGCATTAGAAAATTATAAACTCGCTATTCTAATGGCATGAAGTGCAATAAAATGTAATTGCAGTTAGGAATTAGAGAGTTGTTAGGGACATGCCAGATGGTGTTTTCGAAGCGAATGATGTCAAGGAATGTGACGGAAGTACCAAAACGCCTCCTCAAATCGCTTAAATTTATGCTAATACGCTAAATCTCTTCTTTATTGCACTTCGTTCGACTGTTGCTCGCATGTCACTTATGTGCGCATATCAACCTAATGAGTTCTCTCCAAGCATATCGTCGCTTATTTATTCATTTATGCGCGAGAATTGCGTCTCGAAGTGTGTCACTTTTGTCGTTTCATGCCATACGCCAAGCCATTTATGCCTCGTCTCATGCAACAAATGTCGTCGCGTCATCCAATTGGCAGGAATTTAGCAAAAAAAGGAAAACATTCTTGACACGACTCGTGACTCAGTTAAATGTTGTGTACTATGAGATGTTCAAATTGTAAAGTCATTAATTATTTCACACATTAGTCACAACTCAACTCATAATGTACTGAACTGATAAAAATACTTGTTGATACAGAGAAAAAAGAGAGTTCAAAAACGTGCGGAATTGGATCAGATAAGGCATTTATCGTGAATACCATCGAAAATGTTGCATTGCGGAGACTGATGAATGGAATTTTTCTATCGATTACGAAAGAATTTGGAGCATGAAGCGACTGATTTGCGGTTTTAGGATTCTTTTGTGCGATTTTGATGAGCAAATGTGTTTTGGAGATCTTTTTTTTTTTTATTTTACAATATATGGGTAAGTAATTTTTTTAACCTTTGAAGTAAAAAATTTTTTTTTTCTAAAGTAAAATTTGAAATTTTACATTTAAAAATGTTTAAAAGAACTTTTAAAGAAATAATTTAGAAATTTTTTAAAGATTAAAAAATTATAATTTGGTTTAAATTAATTTTTCTATTGTTTTTAAGAAAATTTCTAAAATATTTTTTGAAAAATTTTTGTGAAATGGATTAATTAATTAAATTAATTAAAATAAAAAAAAAATAATAATTTAATTTTTTTTAAATAAAAATTTTTTTTTTTTAAAATTTTAATTTTTTGAACAATTTTTAAAAAAAATAAAAAAAAAATATTTTTATTTAAAAAAATTTCTGAAATTTAAAAAATTATTTAAAAATTTTTTAAAAAAATTTTTATTTTTTTAAAAAAAAATGTCTGAAATAATTTTTGAACAATTTTCAATCAAATTAAAATTGAAAAAAAAAATTTTTTTAAAATGTGAAAAAAAAAATACTTTTTAAAATTTAATTAAAAACTTTTTTTTAATTTAATTTAAAAATTAAATTTATTTAATTTTTTTTTTTAATTAAAAATTTAATTTCTAAAGTAATTTTTGAACAATTTTTAAAAAATATTTTTAAATAAATTTATGAAGTAACTTTAAACTTTAAAAAAACGCCTTAAAAATCTCTTGAAATAATTGATCAAGCTCAAATACAGAGAAAACTCTTGCAAAAAACGCATAAATAACAACACCATTAACCCAAAACGAAGCATTTTCTTGCATCACATTGGTCTCCCATAATTCTTTTTGTCGCGTATTTATTTCAAAACTGCTTCCATAAATACTTAAATTTCAAATTCATTATCACCATTGGCCATTTTATTAATTTTACTTAATGTAGAGTATCACTGTAGGGTATCGTATCTATTTATTTATTTGCAACAAAAACGATTTTTAATTAAAATTTTCAATTAACATTTTTACTCATTTTGTGCACATTTTCACATATTTAAGCCATAAATATTAGCGATATTTCATTCCGGGCACACACAAACACACATGTTACAATTAATTGCAATGTTTATGAAGTGAACTATCGCTGAGAGCACTACTTCATTTGAATAATTTTGAGATTTTTCACTGTCACATTTTTTGTTATTTTAATTAGAATTTAATAATCAGTTATTTTATTTCTCTTTAACTGCTTTATTATCTGCATTTGCTGCTTGCTGGCTGATAATTGTTCACTTATACGCTTTCCGGCAATAATAGTCGTACACATAATAATTATAAACATGTTAATCCTGTTATTTTTGTCTTTTTTTTCTCAGGTGTGTGCGCGAGATGACGAAGAATGCCTCAGCAGGCAAACAATGATCGACCCGTTTGATGCCGCAGTAATCATAAGACTGTCCTACGAGCATACAATTTTCTTTCAGTTGAGCTCTCTAACAACATCAGTCGAAATGTTAAATATCTATCCATGCACACATATGCTACTTTGCTCTTAGTTAGTTGTCGTTTGGCTCGCACAACTAACTCTAAGTACTCGAGAATGCGTTAGAGAACAAGTAGAGTGAATTAAAAGTAAATACACACAAACGACGAGAGACGAGCCAGAATGTTATTGATACATAAAAGGACGGAGTTTAGCGTGTATATCGCGAGTATTTCAAGCAAAATCCATTTCATGCCCATTTCTAATGATCTTTTTGTATTTTAGATTCGCTCAAATGGCACGAGAACGACAAGAAAGCAACTTGCGGAGCAATACAACGGCAACTAACAACATTCATAGCTGGAACATAATCTTTTATCTATCCTCCGTTTCGTTTTTTGTAGCAACAACTCTCATTTTATTCTCGTTACGTTTCTTTTCTGGTTCTTTATTTAGCTTTTTTTTACCTACACGTACTCTTTCTTTCTTTCTTGTCTTGCCTTGTGCCTTTCCTTCGTCGTCATCATCAACGTAATCGTATGTTAATGAACGTCATGCAAAAAAAAAACCGCACGACGGACAAATATTTAATGTATCAAATCCGCCAATTAATCTAGATATTAAAACTATTTACCTTTTTTTTCGCCTGCGAAACATTAAGACAAACATGTTGCTGTTTGTTGATCAAATGTTAAATATGTGAAAAATGTTATTTTTAAATTTTTGTTCTTTTACTTCACTATTATTGCTAAGCACTCTTTTCACTCTCTTTTCTCGTGCTGTACGCGTTTCAGAACGATTTCATGCCTCATTTATGGCTATTTTTAAATAGAACTCGTTTTCTTTTCGTTTTAAAGAGAAATATGAGCCTGAATTTTGTGTCTCAAAAAGGCATTAGAGCGTCATCAATCATGCCTCAAGCCAGTTGTCAACTCCTCTGAACGTTCGTTTTTAATATTCATCAAGAACGCCTATCGCTTGAGAATTCATAAGAAATTCATGAGATGCGATTATAATTGATTGGTGCCCAATTAAATGCAATATTTACTTGTGTTTATGTCTCGTAAGTCGCACTATATTTGAAGGGCTAATGTGACAAATCGCACATATGCATACAATTTTTTTTCCTTTTTAAGAATTTTGCCCATATTGAGCACAATTTTTCACAAATTTTTAGTCGAAAGGGCAATTTTAAGATTCGAAAAAACAATTTTAAAAATTTTGAATTTCCCATTATTTTTTCAAAAATATCAAAAATTTTGTTCAAAAGGGGTAAATTTTTTGTAAGAATTTTGCCCATTTTGTTTTTCCAATTTTTTAAAATTTTCGAAAATGTCAAAAGGAATTTCATATGTGCATATGTGCGATTTATCACATTAACCCTTTATTTATTGTCGTTTAAGAAAAAAAAATGACACTGCTGCGGGAAAAAGTGCACTGAAACGCATAAATTGAATAAATTTTTACACAATATGCGTGACAATTGAACGATAAAGTTGTTACTTCGCCAAAGCAGTTCGATTTACGGATAATTTGATTCAATTTATTATCGATATTTACAATGTTTGTTACTGAGCTTGCAACTTTTGCCGATGATAAAACTTTTAATTTTCGTCGTAAAATTTCAGAGCTATTAAGATAAAAATTTTTAGAGACAAATTATTTTAGTTTAACATTGTTTGTAAAATGTCATTCAATCTTTTTTTTTAGGTTCGCTTGAATGGAGTTCGAAAACTTTTAATTATTGTTCGAGGAAATTGGTCATCTGTTAAATGTTTCAAGAAACTTTTTTTTTAACGACAACGACGGAAGATAAAGTGTACAAAATCGGTAAACAATAATATTTGTATGATTTATGAGAATGATATTTTATTCATTTTTTGCATTGGATAAATAGCAACATTCAATTTCAACAGCTATATATAATTTCATGCGGTTTCATCGTACACAAAGAAGAAGGTTGAGAGATGTAAACAGAGAAAAATATGCATGAAAAGAGAGAAACATGGAGAGAAAATGGGTTGTCGATCGCTTTTAATGGTAGATGGTGCTCGACAGTTGTGGTTTTTTGAAATGTTTCAGCAGTTGAGTGTTACTTGTGTTGGGTAAGGAAATATTTTATACGAAAAATATTTTAAAAAAATAAAATATTTTATTATATAAAAAAATTAAAATAAAATTTTAAATAATTTTAAATTAAATTTAATATATTAAATTAATTAAATTTTAATTAATTTAATTTTAATTTTTTATTTAAAATTTAATTTTTTTATTTTAATTTTTTTTTTTTAATTTTTATTTTTTTTATATAATAAAATAAAATATTTTTTTTAGCAAAAATTTTCATAGAAGTCAAAAATTTTCATTTAAAACCGAAAACATCTAAAACCAATCAATAGATCTCTTATCATAAATGACATAATGGACTATCAAATAAAAATAAACATCGCCTTTATTAAAAAATTTTTCTTTTCAGACTCGAGTGTCATGTTAAAAGAATGCATAGAAAATCAGGAACAAGACAACGTTTTAAGGAAATTGGATTTTTCATTGTGTTTTTCTTTCTTTTCATGCATTTTCTCGTTTTAGGTTCAAAAGTTACATAAAAGAAGCTGCATCTCGTTTTCATCGTTACAAGACATGAAATTAACTTTTTCCATATGGGACTTGAAAAAACAAGGAATTAATGCAAAACGGATGTTTTCACAGAGATGCTTTTATAAATATTTCCGTTTAACTTCAAACGAAGGAAAAAAGTAGGTAGGTCATTGTGTTAATTATACGCAACATTAAATTCTAAACATTTACGATGATAAATGACTCACAAATTAAATTCATTCAGAAATTGAATAAATTTATTATTTTTTTTTTGTGAATGAAAATATTTATTATCTAAATTGGCACAAATTTCTCTTCTCCTTTTCTTCAGAAGTAGTATTAATATAATGTTTAGTAAAAGAATGAATTGCCAAAAAGTTAACCACAGGACAATTTATGTGCATAAAGAAAGAAAGGAGAGATGCAAAGATAGTTTTATGTCTACGATCCTTATAAATAAAAGTTATTTTTTTTTGTTTTATCAGAAAAATTCAGTTTTTCGTGGAAAAATGTCAAACAAAGGCGCTCATGTCACAAAATTTAACAAGAGGACTCATCACAAAAACTCATATATGGAACAAAACGTATGTGAAAGTGAAAAAATAAATCTTTTTGCAACTCTTGCTGCCTCTCTAATAAAGAGAAAATGGAATGAATGATGTTAATATGCGTCCTCTGTTCTGAAACAAGAAACTTTATGAACAGACAATGCAATAAATAATAAAAAAATCTTTCTTTGTGACTTTTTTTTGTGAATTCTTAACTGATCTTTTTTTCTACTTTTAGGTAAACTTTGAATAAAGTTCGATGTCCTTCAACTTTAACCGACGATCAACGATAAAATAAAATACAAAAACCACTTTTTCCTTTCGAGTGCGTTCCAATTTCTTAACCGGAAGATTTATTACAATTTTGGCACCAACTTCCTTCCTTTCGAACAAGTGAGCAACGTGAAAAACGAAATTTGATGCCATTAAATATTTATAAGGTCCGTAACGGATGTTAAGGTAGATCGTGTTTTTGTCTCGTTTTCCATTCACTTTCTTTTTCTCTTTAGATTTTAGATAAGTTTGTCGTCACTTGAACGGCATTTCATCCAAAATGAGACGAAATTCGAAAATTTTATCTTGACGTCATTGAGAGACATCCATGGCAGAATGATTAATTAGTTGTTGTAACACGAAATTTTGCGTTGAAATGAACTTTGAAAGAAAAAAAGGAGAATAAAGTAATAAATTGATATCACGGTATTTATCAAAGGTAAAGTAATTTTTCACACACCAATGAATCTAATGTCCCTTTTCTTCTGTTTTTCTTTTTAGATATGATATGATGTCTTAAGTAAGTGTTTGTTAATGGAAGAAGAAGGGCGACACAAAAAAATGATGAATCGGATAATTTTCAGAATTTTTTTTTATTGAAAATTCAACCAACCGTCTCCATATCGACATCCATGTTGACATTTTTTTTTCAACATGCAAAAAAAAAAGTTTTTTTCTGTGACATTCACAACTTCCTGTTTATTTATTAGCTAATGATACCATTGAGGTCTGACGAAGAAAAAAAAAATAAAAATGGAAATAAGTTGAAAAGAAGATGACACTCGCAAAAAAAACTCCGGGTTGAATAGAACGGAGATCATTTATCTTCTTTTTTCAGCCGATTCTTCGAAAAACATGATAAAAAGTCTCTAATAATCTATTTAGGAACAACTTAATTTTGTGTGTGTGTGTGTGCGAGTTCATTCAAATTTCCATCGTATCGTCAACAATTGTGTCTCATGACGAGAAGGAGGACAAGACAAGAAGGTTACAAAGAAAGGGATTTGTTATTTTTTTCATTCAAGATGTAGGCTTAACATGACATGTTGCGGCACATTACGAAGAAAATCAAATAAAAATTGTGTCGAGAATGTGAAATATGTCAACGAGCCACTCAAATAACGTTTAAAAGGGTGAAAAAATGGTAAATTTTGAAGTTACTGCCCCCTAAAATATAATTTGTTAATTTTTTTCAATTTTTACAAAATTTTTATTGATTTTGTCCTTCAAAAAAATTTTTTTTTACTTTTAGAAGTTAAAAACTTTTTTATTTTTTTTTTTTTTTTTTTATTTTTTTTTAATTTTTTTTAATTTTTTTTTAATTTTTTTTTTAAATTTTTTTTTTAATTTTTTAATTTTTTTTAATTTTTTTTTTAAATTTTTTTTAATTTTTTTATTTTTTTTAAATTTTTTTTCAGACAATTTGGGATGCAATTAATTAACTTTCAATCCAAAAAATCTCGAATGTTGAACAAAAAAAAATTTTTTACTGCTTTGTTTTTGTTTGCTGTCAAATTTTCGAGTCGACAAAGAAGTTAAGGAGTTAATTGTGTTGAAAATTGATACCGAACGTAATGGAAAAAGTCTCAAAAAAGTATTTTATCATAATTTTAATAAGTTTTTTTGTCTGTCTTTGGCGAGATATCGATCTTCAATGCGAGACGTTAATCTCTTAATAATCCCGTCGTTGCACAAATTACGACGACGACACTTTTATACGCATAACAATAACAATTGTGATGATATTTTACGGCTCAGAGCGAAAAATACAAAAAAAGAGGCAAAAACGGGCATTTTCATCAAAAGAAATGTCTCAATAACGTTGAAGCAGATGTCTTGCGAGATATTAGACTCATCTCTCTTGTTTCGTCTCGAGAAATAATTTTTTCTCTCGACTCTTTTGGGCAGACGTTCGTTAATGAACACAGATTACAATTGAAGATAAACGACGAAAAAATGACCAATTTGTTGCATTTTTTTTGCCTTTTATTCTTTTGCAGATGATTCAAGTTGCGCTCAAGTTGATTAAGATGCCTGAATTTTATGTTCTCCAATTCGTATAAAAGAAAAATGACGTAACTTACTAAATTTTCTGGATATTTTGTCATTATCATTATTTCTTATGGCATTGTGGTTTGTCATCGTTCGTCAGCAATTTTTCTGCACTAAAAGGTAATTTATTAACGTTGGAGCCATTCCTCCAAAAAATTTCATAATTCTTGATTTAATTTTTTGATAACACGTGTTTCCTTTTTATGTTTCAGGAGGAGTTTTGGCAGCATTTCGAGCAAATATTTACTCCGTTTTTATGAATATGAATATCTTCAAAGAAAATCGTTGACGTCAAACTGATATAAAAGTCTAGACAAATGAAAGTTTTGATTCAAAACTCATAAAAATCGCGTAAGTTATGCATGCACTCAACAATAACGGATTTTTTTTTCAATTTCAGTCGATCAGATAACTTGATAGAATTTTGATATGTTTTTTTTTCTTGTTACATGACGGACCTTTCTCATATCCTGCCAACGACTATCATCATTATTATGATTTATATGAGATTTCTTTTATTGAGTCTGTTCTGGCATGTCATTCACGAGCGGAGAGAAAAAATGAGCTTATCACAACAACAGGATATAAAAAAATTCTGAAATTCGGTACAAATGCAATAAAAGAGTTTGTTATGCTTGTCTTGTTGTCGATCGTCGTAAAAAGTAGTACAAAATACTCGCAAATAGATGTTTTGCTTTTGCAAGAAGACACAAACAGGCGACAAAAGTTACTTTAAATTGATTTTGGGTGTCGTTTCAGTGACCAAAATTGCTGTTTTTCGTTATCGCGAAGAGCAATTCTGAATTTTTTACTTGACAAAATCAGCACGAAGCAAATGCCCGCAAGACGTTGCATAATAAAGCCACGACATGCATAAATTTCGCATTTAATGGATTCAAGAACGTCTTTATCCAATCTCAGTCTCGTCTCGACGTTAACTATACCAAGGTGAATTAAAAAATTAATTTCCAATTTATGTTTTTTTTTTCTTTCTCAGATCCCAAGACAGTCAGCGGTTGAATTTAATAAATAATGTTGCAGAAGACGGTGCTAAATGAATTGAATCGCCCTTTGGTAAGACATAATTGGATATCGTGAACATTGATCAAGACTTTTTTCTCGAAATAATAAAAAAAAATGTACTTGATTAATGTTTCTTGCAGTGTTTTATGTCGTATTTGTGGATGGAGAATTAAATCACGGCACATGCGACGAAAGTGAAAGTTCATAAAGTTCATGGTCTTGAATTATCTTAATCTGTAAGGTGCAAAAATGGTAATTTTTTTTAAATTGATTCACAGTAGCAGTAAGTTTTATGTCATTTTAATTGATTTTTTACATAAATTTTATTTATTTTAGATAATACGAGCAAAACTAACTAAACAAACTAATTAATCCAAACCAAGCTAAAAAACTTAAATTTTCGTAATTTACCTGCTTCATTGACGCCTTTGCCAAATCTCATTGCCGTTACATCCATATGCACGCCGTAACTTAATTGCAAGCCATGCGTTATGATGTTGACCAATGTTGAAACTATCACAATGCACCATCCCCATCCGCCTTCCGGATAATATCGACGACACAAGAGTCTCCGTGCTGCTATTAACTGTTGAAATGTCGGCGATGCGGGCGACATTTGCCCCTTTTGAAGCTGATGGAAGCCATTCTTCTCTTGCTCGATGCACGTGTGATTCGGAGAAATTAATGGCCATGAGACGGCACGAATTAACGAAGACATTGCAATGAATAAAAGACAGGATTATGGCACACACATTTAATTAAGTTATTATGGTGTGTTATTGTTATTATAATCACTTCTTGTTATTTTCATCCCATTTTCGATGTTTCTTGTTGGAAAGACACTTGCAACTTTGGAGACAACAAACTTTAATGCTCACTTATTTATTGTTGTTTCATTTCACTTTCACTCTGCAATTTTATTTATTTTTTTTGCTACTTCAAGTCATGATAATGATATTAAAAAATAATCCAAAAAGTGTGAGAAAAGCACTTAGATTTTTATTTGAGAATTAATTCGTTTGAAATTCTCTTCAGGAAAATTAGTACGTGATTCTCGTTTCGTTTTATGCTTTTTTTTTTGCGTTGTAACAATCAGGACGCCATTCCGACAATAACCATTAAATTAATAAGTAAGTAGCATAATATTACTTTTCTTTATGTACTGACAAAAAATTGAATCAATTATCGTTGCACTTTTGCAGAAAAATCTTAAAATTCATAAAATTTTATTGCTGCTCATATTTTGCGCTCATTTTTTTTCAACTGATCCTGTCATTTATTGCTTTATAAACAACTGTGTGAGACATGAGAGAATCAACAAACAATTTTTTACTCACTTGTTATGAAAAATATACTTTAAGAACAGACACATTAAATTTATTTATTGTAAATTTTTGCGTGAAAGACGGCAATAACACTGAAAAAATCTTCATAAATTGTTAATGATTAATTGATAACGTTTCACTTTTCGCTTGTGTTTATACAAATTATTTAAGAAATTTATTAAATTAAGAGATTATAATTGACTGGATGACACGACACGACATGAATTCGTCGAGCAGCAATAAATACTGCAATTATTTTGACGAATTATGTCATGTCTGTTGCAACTTGCGGGAGAAAGAAAAGTAATTTAAAACTTTTTAAAATCTGAAAAAAGTTCATCCTCGGTTTAAAGAACATTTTTAAGAGAAGGTTGTCCATAAAATCATTTAAAAACAATTTTTTAATAAATCTGACAAGTTTTTCGTTTAGTTTTCTTTTAAAAAAATTCAAGTCTGGTTACCGTAATTTACAAACAAAATTACAAAAAAAAGTCTTTAGAGAGCCAAACTATGTTTAAAGTTATCTGTTCACGCTCTTTTGTAAACTTGCTTATTTTATTACGAATATGATGCAGCAAGTGTTGAAAACGGGAGCAAAATTCAGGACAGTAGTTTTGATAAATGTGATATTCTGTTGTTATGAAGTTTATAACATAAACAATCCGTTTGCAAGTTTTCCTATACTGAGAGTTTTATTACTGTTTATGTGTTTTGAATGAAATGTAGTGAAAAATTACTACACGGAATGAGATAAAAAATGTAAATTTATGGGAAAATATTCATTTACGTGTTTCCTATTGAAACTTTTTTATTTTAACAAATTGATGCACGTAATTTTATCAATTTGTAAAAAAAATTGAAGTTTTTAATAAAAAATTTCTTAAAAAAAAATTAAATCTTAAAAGACAAATTTGATTAAAAAAAGATTATTAATGTTTATAAATTTATTTAAAAGTAATTTTAATTTTTTATTTATTTATTTTTTATTTTATTTTATTTTTATTTTTAAATTTTTATTTATTTATTTTTTATTTTCAAATTAAAAAAAATTAAAGATATTTTTTTAAAATTCTTATTATTCTTATTCTTTATTTTTGATATTTTTTTATTTCTTAATTTTTTTAATAAATTTATTTTAAAGTAATTTTAAATTTTTTATTTTATTTTATTTTAAAATTTAAAAAAAAATATATATTTTTAAGAATTGTTAATTTTCAAAAATATTTTTTTTTATTTTTTTTTTAAATTTTATTTATTTTTTTTTTTAAATAATTTGATATCTCTCTCTTCACACTTGATTTCATATCTTTCAACAAAAAAATGTAAAAAATCAACTTTTTTTCGTTTCGCCAATTTTTTAATATATAAATTTTTAGCATAATCGAAACTTAACCAACAACATGACATGTCGAGGGCAATTTTTTTATGAACTTCATTAAATTATCATTAATAATTTATTTCACATCCTACGTGTTTATTGACAAATTTACTGTTGATTTTTCGACTACTTTTTTATTTATAAAAAAAATTAAAATTAATGAATTATTATCATTAAATCTGATCAGACACTTTTTTATTAATAATATTTTTTAATTGTTTTTTCTTCTTTTTCAATAAAATATTTTTTTTTCAGCATGAATTTTAATTACTTTCAATTATGGTCCTTCCATTAAAAATTAAGAGTGAATAATTTGTAAAGTTTATCTCTCACGTCAAGTGGTTTGATTGACTTTTTAACATCATTATCATTAGCAAAGCACTTATTTGTTAATAAATCTTTTACAAATGATCGACTTCGGCTTATCAAAGTTACTTTAATGACAAGATAATTAGTCGTCGTCGTGGGGTTTATTTTTGTGCCAATTAATTTTTTTTCTCGTTATTTTTTTTTTCATGTAATTAATTTAATGAAAAATTTTATTTCACACAGTTTATTTAAAAAAGTAAAAAAAAAAGTAAATAAACACACCGGCGAATAAAATTATTTATTTTCGTTGAACGCGATGTGAACTCGACTATGGCAAGGAGTCGACTGACAGAATTAAAGTGTACGAACGAAAGTAAAAGAAAAAAAGTTGTTGAATGAATGAAATTTCGTTCGTTCAACGTGTGTTCGTCGGTTCAATATGTTCGCAATTTCGTAGTCAAAACAGACGAAGACAACGAAGAAAAGCAGCTGTTTGGCAAAGACGTCGTTCAAGGAGACGGAAAAGAAGGACCAAAGGTTCGTGCTTAGATTATAATTTTTTTAATTAATTCCGATCAATTTTTTCAAGTATCCGTAAAATAGCTCAGAACTGAGACATCGCACTCCCGATACAGTCGTTCACACGATTTTTGTTCCTTTCCATGGCGTTCTGCAGTGAAATAGGTCAATTGATGTCTTTTCTCGGGCGTTTCGTCGCTCGTCGATGGTCTACAAAAAAACATTTTCAATTGATGAAAATATAAATAAATAAACACAAAGTCGTCTTACGTCAACACGATATAAGCAATTTCGCCAAGTAAGCCGCTGTAGTACGTGATGGGAGCTTGAGCAAACTCACAAATCATCCGCAACATACACGCTTTCCCATCAAGTCCTCGTTGCTCGAAAATTCCCTCAATGGCGTAATAAATGTGCCATCGATTGATTCCATGTTCAGCGGATTGCCCGAAAAATTTTTCTCGATGTTCAACTAAACGTTTAATAACGCTTTGATGTTTCGCCGATTCCTCCTTCAAATCCAGATTTTCGTAAAAAACTTCTCCATCGATTTCGGCATCGTATCTTTCGTAAGTTTGATTCAACTGCGGGTCAAAAAATAATTCTCGTTTACGTCGCGTGCCTCTTTCAGGTTCGGTAACATCTGTGATATGAGCCCAAGTATCTTCCTTGAGATACAAATCAGAAACATGATCCGCAACGTAATATTGAGCTTTAAAAACGTATCCTGTGGTCACAGAAAGCGTTAATGGCAACGGAATTCCTACTCCCCAAATGAGCTGATGACGCGTCGGAGATGTCGGAGGAACAATTAACCACGTTGAAAGTGATTTTTTAACAAAAAATGTAAGTATCAAGAGCAGAATTTGATGCATTTTGAACGAATTCACGGTAAAAACTGAACTAAAAACGTAAATTTGTATTTTTTAACGGAGCTTCTTTTGTTATCAGGTGTCAAATAGGTATCCAAACAACCATAGAAGATCATTGCTCTCTTATGAATTGTACAAATATACGAAAAAACATTCAGAATTGATAGACATTCAAATCTCCATGGATTAAAATTGCCCAAAAAAAATTTCTCCAAAGAGTAAAATTAATGCCAAACCCATATTAAAGTGACAGGTCTGCTTTTGTTTCAGCATTTCTGCCGTAAACAAGTGCTCAAAAGACATGAACGACTGAAAAACATCATAAAAAGTCCCATTTTGGTGCATTTTTCTAACGAAAACAATATTCGGTTATGTAGATTTGGCGAAATTTAACCGTGAGAGTCGTCGAGGTTGTTGTCGAGACAAACAGATTTAAGGCGTATGTCAGTCATTTTGGGTAATCTCGACTACAACTATCGCTTAAATCCCCAATCACACACACATCAGTCGCTCAATGCTTCTTTTATTGTCCGCATGAAGCGATTTTTTTCTTTTTTTTATTGTCTTTTTGTGTGTTTGATGACATTTTTGTTGTTGTTTCGTTTCATTGTCATGCAAATGTGCTCCATAATGTTCGAAAGTATTCGTCCTGCCTAACAGATTTATTCATGAAACGAAACAAATCGATGAAGCGATTGCCAAAGATGGAGAAATAAAGAAACTAATCCTTTAGGTCGTTCCAATTTTTTTAATGTTTTTGTTTCAAAAGATTTTTTTCAAAATGGGGCAAAATAAAAAAAAATTGAAATAATTTTTCATACAAAATGACAAAATTTATTAAATATTAAAAAAAATTAAAATTGATCTCAAAATATTTCAAATTAAAAATTTAAACAAAAAAATTTCATTAAAAAAAAACTTTAACTAAAAATTTTTTTTTTTTAAATATTTTTAAGAATGATTTTTTCATGTAAATTTTATTTTTGAACTAAAAAAAATTCTTGAAATGTGAAAATATTTAAAAAAAAATTTAAAATATTATTTTTAAAAATATTAAAAAAAATTTTTGAAAATTTCTTGAAAAAATATGAAAAAGGCCAAAAAAACAGTCAATTTTTAACTTTTTTTTTCTATTTTGCCACATTTAATTTTCGACTTTTAAAATGGGTCAAAAACAGAAAAAAATTTGGAACGGCCTTACTTTATTTTTTTTTCTATTTTCAGAAGCAGTTACAGAAGACGGGGAACGGCAATATCTTACGGATTGTTTGTTTTAATGTGTATGACTCGACAGAAAATTATTCAAGCTACTCAAATAAATGCAATTCACGGTCACGACATATTCGACGAACAAAAAGGTAAACATACAGAAGGCAAAAAGAAAATCTGTGAAGTTACTCGTACATCCTTTTAAAGTCCTGCACGATAATTTTCCGCGCCATATTTTATGTAGGTTAGTTGTGTGTCGCTTGAAAAATATGTCCATTTTTCTATATAAAAGCTTTTCTTTTATTTTTTTCAGGATTCATGCTTGAGGAAACATGTTACTTTGTTGTTGGGAGAAAAATAGAAGATATAAAATTCTCACGTGTTGAAGCGACAAACACAGGTAGAATACAAATAAGACAACACGAAGAAGCAAAAAGTTTCATCAATGCCGTTCTGTTATTACTTTTCTGAGAAATCAAGTCATTAACATCAGATGACGGTGAAAAAATGTTGATAAACATATCACGATAATGTCAATCTTTGCAAATGATAAGCAGATTTTGCATCTGATGCGAGAGAAAGAGACCATTATGACATAACATCGTGTTGGCTTCATGCGATTTTGCAATAAGAAGAATTTTATTTATTGAAAAAAAATGCTATTTTGGGCGTTTAAACGTCTTTTCAACATTTCAACTTTTTGCAATATATAAATTTAATTAAATTTTTGATTTTTCATGATTTTCTTATTGAAAATAAAGAATTTATCAAATGTCTATTTGATGGTTGTAAATAATAAATTTGAAAAATACGTAAAAAATACGTAAAAAAATACGTAAAAAATACGTAAAAAAATACGGAAATTTTTTGAATGTCTCTTTGATGGTTATAAAGCTTGAAAATTGAAAAATATGAAAATTCACGAAAAAAAAAAATTCAAAATATTTCTTCAAAATTTTTCATGTATCAATTCAGAGTGTCAGTTTCTTATCGTATTTTATTTAATTTTTTTCAGTTTTCAAATGAAAAATGCAATTTTTGCATAAAAAATTTTCAGTTCATTAGCTCGATTTTAATTTTATTTTAAACTTTTTGAAATATTTAAATTTTTATATCAAAATGCGCTTTTTTCTTACACACGATAACTTTTTCTACCTTATCCTTCTGTTTCAATTTATGCAAAACATGTTTGTATCGATAAGATATTTACTTTTATATTATAAAATCATTATTAAAAGTTCACTTTGACACATATATGTTTATAGAACGAAAGTCATTGCCACGACGTTGATGGTTTTATTTTCTGCCAAACAAATTAAAAACTCGAAATGTGTAAGATTTCACAAACACACTTTTTTTGTAAAAGGAATTGATTGAGATAACGCAGCACGATGAATGCCAAAAAGAATTAATTAAATCAAATTTAAAAAAAAAATAATTAAAAAAAGATAAAAAGTCTCGTTAAGGAAATTGAATTAGCAACGTTACTTAATTATTTTATAAACCTCCAAAGTTGAAAAATTGCTTGAAACGAACCGGCAATTAAAAACAAAAAATGCAACAAAAAAAAAATAATCATAAAAAATGCAACTTTTTGATCTACGTCATGTCATGTCAGTCAAATTGTTGTTGGTGTTAAATTATGAAAAAAGAAACACAATACATCAATTAATAAATAAATATTTTTTTTTGCACCATATGTTTGATTCGAATGTGATGAATGACAGTTTTTTTTTTTGATTTCTTGAACTTGCAAACCGACAAAACGAAATGAAAGGTGTCGGAACATGAATTTAATGCAATCATGGAGGTAATTTATTACTCGGTACAATACCATTTATGGGTTTGTTTGTGACATGATGCACTTTTTGCGCGGAAAAGTTAGTTTTATGTTCAAAGGCAATCGATCAGAATTAACGATTGAAAATGGATAAAAATTGTTTTTCTTTCCGTTTTATTTTATTATAAAATTTATATTGATTTTGCCCTACAAAAGTTGAAACTAAGCACTTGTGGCAAAAACTATGCGTTTCCGAGCATATGTTTCATGGAGAAAAGTGATTCTTATGACTCAAGGAATGTTTAGCGCGAAAAAAAATTTTCAAAAAATTTTTACTAATGAAAATTTTAATAAATAAATTTTTTTTAAATGTATTTTTTTTAATATAATTTTTTTTTTTAATTTTTTTTTTTTTTTTTTTTTAATTTTTTAATTTTTTTTTTAATTTTTTTTAATTTTTTTTTTTTTTTTTTTTTTTTTTTTTTTTTTTTTAATATTTTTTTTTATTTTTTGGTTGCTTTAAAAATAGGTCAAAATTTTCTTGATAAAATTTAACGGATAAATTTTTCAAATTTTTTAATGAATTAACGAACGCAATTTATCATTTTTGAACTTCTCAAAACTTGAATTAGCAAAAGCGAATGTCGATTAATTTTATCAAAACATTGGAATTTCGCTCGTGAAATTTAATTGAAATTCTCGTAAAATCAAGCGGAAAATTGTCTAAAAATCAGTTAAAAATGTTCTTTTGTCATTCTTGCGTCGAAATTAATTCACAGTAAGAGTGCAGAGATGTTAGCAACGATGGAAAAAGTGAAAAAGAAAATTGGGAGTATGACGTCATAAATGTTAAAAAAAATTAAGTAAATATTTAAAATAGCAAGAAATTCGGGAGGCCAAGCAATAAAACGTGATAAAAGTAGATAAGAATGCAAAATGAGACGACAAATCAAGCAGAAGAAGAGGAAGACGAGACTCAAACATCGACAAATGCAAGTGCGGAAGAAAACACGGAAGTTCCTGTAAAAGAAGATTCTGTCGAAGATGCGGCGGAAAAAGAGGCGAATCTCGAGTTTATCGACAAAAGTGAAATGTCGGATGAGGATTTCAAGAGTATCAAGACAGTTGATGATAATTTGAACGATTTCGAAGGTATTTTACGAAAATTACATTTTTTACGTAACAATCAAGGACATTTTTCCGTTTATTTACAGACAAGACAAGTATCGGTAGTTGCGTGGAAACAATTGGAGACAAACAAGCAACGATCACGAAAGACGATGTTTGTACAGGACATTCAGGCGATTCGTGCACAAATTCGGGCGGATGTTCGGGAGTTCGTCGTAAAGCAAAACCCACACAAAGTTTCGAACAGGAGCCCGTTGTTAACGGTACAAAGAAGAAAATTCGCCCGAACGGATGTGTAAAATCAACTTCGCAAGATTTATATGGTTACATTTGGAAATCCGCGCAAGAAGATGACACTTCAACGCCAACAATTTCGATGCGGCGTTCTCCCCCGAACAAACATCATCGACCTTTGGAGCGTTCATGGCCTCCGAAAAACTTTCAATCGATCACGGATGACTTTTCGTTCGACATTATCGATACGGATGAGCAATTTTCGACCCCAAACGAAGAACCAAATGGTCTCGATTTCATTCCGGGAGAGTTTTTTACGCCTATCAAGCAAAAATCGAAACAAGTTCATCAATTACAGGCGAATGTCGTTGATGAAAATGCTCCTTTAGCAACGCCCGAAAAGGATGCTTCAAGTTTAGGGGAAAGTGCTTCGTCGAAAAATATTATTTCAAGTCGAGATCCTTTGGAAGCATTGAATGTAGAGACAAGTCCGAAGCAAAAACGAGCTTTGATAAAGAAAAAACTTCGTTTGAGTGACAAAATGGTTCAATGTGAGGAGTTTCGTTTCCCGCCTGAAGAACCTGTAATGAAGGCAACAGCTTCAACAAGCACAAATACCGTTCAAACAGTCCCAATTCTCGTCACAGGGCATGATGTTGCTGCTCAAACAACGCCATTAAAGCCGCACAAGCCTCTCGTACGAACATCCTCCAATGGCAAAAATCGTCATTTGTTGAATGGATACAATTTGGATGCGGGAATTCTCGATGTTGCTGGATGTTCTTTGGGTTTCGAAGCTTCCGGAGGATTAGCAGCTTCTGTTGTTGCTCGTAGTTTATCGCCTCATGCACGTTCTCCGCCTTCGGGATCATCAACACGTTCACAATCTCCTTTGGATTCGTTATCTTCGCCGGATCGAGGATCTCCAATAATGACAATTTATCCAAAACCTGTTCGTCCTCAACCAAGACCCTTATCTCGAATCGGAGGAACAATGCAATCTGGATTAGTTTGTCCTCCAACGCCCACGCATCACGCAAGAAGATTCAGAAATTTAGCAGATTGCGGAGAAATGCCTTCACGGAATATTTGTTCGCCTGAAACAGTGCCATCGCCTGAAGTTCGACATGCGGATATTGTTCAACTCACAAATCGAAGCTCTTCACAGAATGCAGAACAGAATCAAAATAACGATATTCGAGATGAAAATGATAATGATTCAGTTACAATGCGACATATTACGAGTGCTCGTCTCCCGTCGATTCCTGAACGCGCAAGAGGCGAACACGTAATGGAAGAATCTCTTCCGCCCGCATGGGAAGCTCGCATGGATTCGCACGGGCGTATTTTCTACATTGATCATGCAACGCGAACAACAAGTTGGACAAGACCCGGGCAACAACCTTCGATTTCCGTTCCCGAACAACATCGCCAACAGCTGGATCGTCGTTATCAATCCATTCGACGCACAATTTACGATAGACGAGAAGCAAGTCCCATTCTTGACATGTTACAAGCGCAACAACGAAATGGTTCAACTTCATCCGCGGGAAGTGCAAATGGCGTAATGATTCAAGTTAACACGCAAATTAACGACACACATCCCGCATTGCTCATGATGTTACGTTCGGATTTTTACTCGATGTTGCACAAGAACGAACAAGCGATCGAAATGTGGACAGGAAATTCCGCATTGAAGCACATGGTTTCGCGGATTCGCAGAGATCCAAATAGTTTTGCGCGATATCAACATAATCGGGATTTGGTGACGTTATGCAATTGTTTCGCACAATTGAACAAAGATTTGCCATCAGGATGGGAGTCGAAGACAGATCAAAGCGGCAAACAATTCTTCATTGATCACACAAATCGTAAAACTTCGTTTATGGATCCTCGGGTGCCCACAGAATGCCCGCGAATTCGATTATGGCAAGAACAGGAAATTGCTCCGACGCCTCCGCCTCGTCCTCCAAGACCTTCATTGCCTCGATTACCTGTGGGAATTGACATTCCAATTGCATATAATGATAAGGTAAGAAATTTTGTTTAAATAAAAATTTTAATTTTTTCACAAAAAATAATTTTAATTTTTTAAGCAAAAAAAAAAATAATTTTTTAGGCAAAAAAAAAAGAATATTTTAAGCAAAAAAATTAAAAAAAAAAAACAAAAAAAATTTTTGAAAGAAATAATTTTAATTTTTTGAAAAACATTTTTTTAATTTTTTGAAAAAATAATTTTCATTTAAAAAAAAATAACTTTAATTAATTTTAAGTAAAAAAATTAAGTAAAAAAAATAATAATTCAAGAAAAAAAAAATTTTTTTTTGAGAAAAAAAAGTATTTGATTTTTGAGCAAAAAATTTAATTATTTCACATACAAAAAATTTTTAATTTTTGAAAAAAATTATTTTAATTTTTTAAAATTTAAGAAAAGAAATAATTAATTTAATTTTTATTTGAAAAAAAAAGTTAATTTTTTAAGTAAAAAAATTATATAAATTTTTAAGCAAAAAAAAAAAAAAAATCTTGACAAAAAAAAATATTTTAATTTTTTTACAAAAAAAAATATTTTTTTGACAAAAATAAATTAATTTTTTGATTAAAAATTTTTTTTTAATTTTTTTTTTTTAATTTTAATTTTTTTTCAGGTTGTTGCATTCCTCCGTCAACCAAACATCTTCGAAATATTGAAAGAACGTCATACAAGTAGTTCCCGTAGTTTACGTGAGAAAATAAATGCCATTCGAGTTGAAGGAACAGCAGCTTTGGAACGTCTCGGGCACGATTTGCAATTGACATTGCTCTTGAGGTATGTTATTTTTTTTTTGTCACAAACAATTTTTTTTCGATACAAATGCACAAACAAGAGTGAAAGAAGCTGTAATTCGATATTGACACACCTCAACGCTTAAACTTCCTATTTTTGCGTAATTTTATCTGTTTTTTAGTTTTATTAGTTTTTGCTACCAGATTGTGTGAAAAAAATGATAATCAGGTGATAATTATCGCCGATCTACATTTTGACTGTTTAATTACGGATTTAATCGGCACGTTGTTCTCGAAACAGGGACGCACATTAATTAGTGCTCGACTGCGTTTCATTCTGATTGCTGATAGGATATTATTACGTTGCCGCTAATTATAATTAAAAGTTCGCTTGATGCCATACTGGATTCATTTATCATTCAAGTGCAAGAGAAAAAATAAAAAGAGACTCAAGGCGTCTCGAAGTTTTGACGATTAAATTGCCGACTTGTGCGATTAAATTATTCAGTGAGCAAATTCCGACTTGCGCGAACACAAAAAATCAACAAAGGATGTAAAATTGTAAAACATTAAACAACATTTTGCTACTTTTTATTTCGCTGCGAATTAAAACGAATGGATTGAAATTCGATCTAAGACGCATGGAAATATTTTTCACGCGAAATGTTTACATTCGGAATCGTTTTTGAACGACAATTCTCACGTCACTTGAATTACGAGAGCGATAATTAAAAGCCTGACCCATTAAAATTCTTTAAATTTCGCAAAATTTAACCTCCAAACGTTGCTTTGAAGATAACAAGGAACAAAAGTGCTGCATCGTCATCCGTTTCTAATTTACGACATAAAACTTCAATTCATTCACACAAAACATGATCATTGTTAATTTACTGCCAATTCGACTTTGATGCCACAAGATGCACGATTGTCTTATGGATGTCATATTTTTTGAATGAAATCGAAAAAATTTGCTTTGCTGAAGAAAAAAAAAATTTAAACGAGAAACTATCAAAAATTCACAAATAAATCAAAAGAATGACACGACAAAAGGAATGTTTACTAAATACTATCGAATTGATCCTCTAAAGAATGTTGATCGAACATTTTGACATCGCGCTTCATTAAATATTCATTCAAAACGCGATAAAAGTAGAATTCGTAAAAATAGCAGAAAAAGGGGTTGATGATAAATGATCGAAATAATTGCCTTTTAATTGATATTATCACATTTATTTATTTTTTTATAACATTTTAATGTTTGGCGTTCGTTTTTTGATTGATATGATAATCGAATTTGCCATAACAGGTGATGTGATGGGGATGACTGGTTTGAAATGTTTCTATTTTTGTTTTGTTTTTTTTTTGTGCAAAAAAGTTGTAGTTAACGAGAAACACGAGATGAAACAACAGGTAGTTGTATCTTTTGGTCCAGAATACGAAGATGTGTCATGAAAGAGAAGAAAAAAAACGCAAAGGAGAAAAAAAATCGAAACGAAACATAAAATAATAAATACAAAAGGTGTTGATATCATCGCGCTATTTGTGTCATGAGGCACGCAAATCATTATAATGACGAGAAATGACGACGGCGGATTTCATGAGATAATTAAGAAAGAGAGAACGAGCCTTTAAATGCACTTTTTTCACTAATTTTAAAATTTTTTTGACAAATTCTTCATTTTTTTTTAAATTATAACGGAAATTTATCATAAAAAATGATAAAAAAAATGAAGTCCTTTTCAATTAACATTCTCTCCAAACCTCTCTAATGACACAAAAAACGCACAAAGCTGAAACAATGACCGGCTTTTTTGTTTGTTATCGCACGCATTATCAATTTCCATTTATTATAGATACACATAAATAATTATTAGTACCACGCAGACAAACAAAAGTTGTTCGAAAATTGATAATATTATGTTACAACTTATATTTTGCCCATTCGTGTAGACACAAAAATTATCAGAATCTTAAAAATAGAGTGAACGCGACGACGACGACTTCACTATCCAATAATATAATAAATATATTAACTTCACTACCACACACACTTCTATTTAACTCTCCGCATATATGTTGCCATACTATAAATATTACATTCCGTTCCATATGATATTTCATATTTTTTTAAAGTCAGTATTATTATTAAAGTCGGAGTGTGAAGAACGTTGCGAATAGAATTAATTTTATTTAAAAATATTTTTTTTACGAAAATTCATTGTTAGCGATCCTTTTTTATTATTATTTATTAAATTTATCTAAAATCTACATTAATTCCCATAAAAGATATTTTTTTCTTTTGTTATTGATCGATTTTCGGGACGATCTTAATTTATATTGCATGATGTTGCCAATATTTTTTTTTTTTTTAAAAAGGTCCGAAAAATGAACTAAACTAAACGTTAAATTAATTTTATTTTTTAGTAATGATTGTTCATTTTTTATTATTTATTTATTTATTTTACTGACCATCATTCGTTCGTGTATTTATCGTGCGTTATTTGTGTGCGAGGAAAGCGTTGTATGTTAATGTTAAAAGTAAAATTATTCCGAAATAAACGGCTTTCATGTAATTTTTCCAACAACACAAACAACAGTTGCTCGCCGTCATTCAATTGTAACAGAGTGCAAACATATTTCAGCTGCTAGTGTTACAAACTATCATTCCGTATATATAACATTACTAAATAGACTGAATAGAAAATAATAATAAATAAATAAATATTTAATGCAGAAAAAAAGTGCAAAAAATTGTAGAGTGAAATAATTAAATAAAATGATAAAAAATAATAAAAAAATAAAATTTTAGGAAAAAAATTATCCATTCAAGTGCAAGTAACAAGGTTATATTCCATCGAATATCGATATCAGTTCATGTTGAATGAATAGAAAAAAAATACACAAAAATGTTATAAAAGACGATACAAATTGTATATTTTAATAAGAATTCATTATATTATTTTGAAATTCGTAATTAATGCAAATGAAAAATTTTTACATAAAATGAGGCGATATTAGAAGCGATAGATATAGACAATGTTAGAGAGAAGTTTAATTACCCTTAAATGCCGATCGCGTGTCGAAATTGATCGCTCAATCGAACAATCCTTGAGAGATGTTGAGAGAAAAATTAATCTTTTCCTCGTTCTTGACTGTCAGTTTTAAATCATCAGATTTTAATCTTTTTTCTCGCAACAATGTTCAATATTTTCTTTTAGGCCGCTCCAAATTTTTTTTTTAACTTTTTGTCCCAAATTTTGAAAAATAATATTTTGGAAAAAAAATACAAAGAATTCAAAAATTCTTAAAAATTAAAATTTTTAAAAAAATTTTTTTGAAAAAAAAGCTCAAAAAAATTGGAGCGGCCTTAAAAACGGAAAAAAGTTACATAAGAAAGTTCACTTGACTAAAGCAAGGGTAATAAGAATCACATTGACACACACGTTACACGCGAATTGCCCATTTTTATGCTGGTTTGTACGTTTATCGATCATACAATTGGTCATTTTATGAAGGTACACAAAAAAAAAGAAGGTTAAAAGTGAAAATACTTTTTGCAGTAGTTTTTTCATGTAGTTACGTTGGGGTTGTTTGTTTTTATTTATTTTTTTCGTTCATTTATCGTACACGAGACCATTGTGAATTAATTAGGGTTGATCATGTATGCGTGAAAAAAGCCGTACGAAGAAAGTAGTGTCGAATTTTTCGATTTTTTGTAACCTTGTACGAAGGGTGCATAATTAGAACTTAGTTTTTTTTGTGACGTTAATAGGTCAAGTAATCAATTTTTAACACTTTTACGTTAGAAGGACAAGTTTTTGACCTAAACACAAGGATTCTTTCAAGGATTGCCAAAAAAAAAAAAAAAAAAAAAAAAGTAATGACCGTTGAAGTTTTTTTTCGCTTGCAAATATTTAATTTGGCAAAAAAAAAAAACAATTAATGACACATATTTAAACCACGCAAAATAATTAAAACGCCAATAAAAATCGCACATGCAGAACCGATTTGCGGCAAAAAATGGACAATTAACGCTGTTGCGCTTGTTTTACGATTTTTTTAGTTAAAATGTTGAAGGTAAAAATTGATCTTCATTAAAATTAAGTTTAAAAAGTTCTTAAACGGAAGTAAATTATAAAATTTTTATGAAAATTTACATAAAGAAACATCTTTTGATGAAAATTCTTACATTATTTAAAATTTTAAAAAATTAAATAAAAAAAAAATTAAAAAAAAATAATTTTGAAATTCAAAAAATATATTTTAAAAAATTAAAAAAATATAACTTTAAAAAATTAATTAAAAAAAATTAAAAAATTAATTTAAAAAAAATAATTTAAAAAAAAATTAAAAAAAATAAATAAAAAAAAATTAAAAAAAAAAATTAAATTAAAAAAAAAAATTAAATAAATTTTTAAAGAAAATTGAATTAAATTTTTTCAACTTAATTATTTTTATTTACATGAATTTGAAAATAATGAATGATAAATTGTCTATAACAAGCATCTCTTATAAAAATAACAATAAATTTGATCATGATTGTTTATTTTTTTAATTGATTCTACGAAATTTTCTTGTAAAAAGTATTGAAACATCTCAATTACTTATGAGATAATAATTTTTCTGTCTTTAATAGCTTCCTTGCTCAATAAATATCGCTTAATTGCATCTAACACCTTTGAATGTTCTTTAAAATTTACGAGTTTTATTGTAACTTATCATAAATTAACGTCAGAATTGACATTTTTTGTCTCAATAAACAAAAAATCATCTAAAAAAGTTCTTTCCGTAACTAATAAGTCCTTGTCAATTAAGTCAACTGAACATTTTTGATCCATTTCGATATGCATAAGGTTTTTGCGGTATCTTTTGCGCTTCAACGATGTCCTACACGCGTCATCCTGTGTCTCCTTCACACTTTGTTACAACAATTTAACACAATTAACAACGAAAATTCGTTAAAAGGAAGTTTGCATGCATGCAATTTCATCCGTTTTAATTAATTTTTATTCAATATTCGCCCGCACACTCGAGCGCTTTCGTCAGGGATGTGCTTTATTTACCGGTTAATGAAAATTATTTCACACAAAAGGTTAAAATTGAATTAAATTTGTGTTAGATGAAGGTGTTTAGTGTGTCAATGTCAATGCAAATTTCGTTTTTTGATGATTTCAAAGGCACGTACGCCGAAATTCTTTCTAAAATTTATCGCGTTGACTCGAAACTTATCAACGAGTCAAGTCATGAAATGACTCCCTATACATTCTTTAACAATGAACCATTTGATGCCAATTATATTTGTGTCTATGACACAAAGTACGAGACTGAAACAGAGAATTTGCATGCAAATTACTTGCAAAAAAAAAATGTTGTCATTAAACATCGAACTGTTAACATTTGACGCCGCACTTTGTCCTTCAAAAGTACCGTCAAGCATTTCCGCCTTTTAATTTGTCACTTTTTTCGACAATTATTTATGATTTTATGGCATCGCTTACTCATATTTTTCGCATAATCCTTATCTTATCGAATTTTTTTGTTTGATTTTTATTCTTTTATTAGTCCCTTAATTGGAGCTAAAAATAAATTGCGCGTTAACGAAAGTCTTCGTGGGAATAGAAGATGCATTTTCAACACAGAACCAAATAATCATTTAATTAATTGAAATTAAAACAAGTGCTCGTAACATTAAATGTAGAGTAAAAGATGTGGTTAGTTAACGCCATGCCATGCCATGCACTGTCGTGAACTTTGTCTGCTAAATATTTTTTTTTCTAACAACGAAACGTCTAAACAACTAATAATTATTCCATTTAATCCATAATCGTTGCATTTAAAAAAAATGTTATAAAAATATATCGCGTGTTATGCTCTGCGCCTTCCATTCATTCAAGAAAACATTAGAAAAAAAAACTCAACATTTTATTTTATTTTAATGAGAGTGCTATTCATTCATTAAAATGAAGCGGTCATTAATGTGCAACAACAAACAGCTTAAATTGTTGCATTTTTACCATTTTTATATTGTATTTCCTTTCAAAAATTTGGATGCGATCGGTGTTTGAGAAAACTATACGTCTCAGAGCATATGTTTCATGGAGAAAAATGTTAGTTATATCGTGCTCAAAGTTTTTCGAGAAAATTTAAATATAAGAAATTTTTGAAGATGACAACTTCAAAAAATTTTTTTTTATTTTTTTAAATAATTTTTTAAATATTTTTTTATATTAATTAAAATATTTTTTAATTTTTTTTTTTTTAAATAATTTTTTAATATTTTTTAAAATATTTTTTTAAATTTTTTAAAAATATTTTTTTTAGTATTCTTTGTTCGAAAATCTGCTTTTTGAATAAATCTCAAGAAACTTCCTCGATTTATTTTTCCTTTGAATTTATAATGAAATTATCAGAAAAGCCAAGTAGGTCAAGATTTTTCATTATCTCCGAAGAAAATATGTGACATGATATAATTCTGGATAAAAGTCGAGACAAGTCTCTCGACGCATTTAAATAAATTTATATTTTATTTCATTTTTGTACATATTGACATACTTTTGAGGAGGAAAATGATCTATTTATGGATTTTTTTTCTTTTTTTGCGATAAAAATCTTCTATTTTTAAATTTTCTCTTTCTGTCTTCTAAAATTTGAATTTAAAATTGCCCAATTTGGAGAAAATCCATTTAATCAACTTGTCGACGAGGTCGACAGTGAATAAAAATATCTTTCAAAATTTATTAGGATCGTAACAGTAACGCCTAAAAGACTTCTGCAGCAATAAAAATCAATAATTTTTGGCTAATGGATGCACGAGAAACGCAAAAATGGGCGATTACGTGACAAGTAATGTGTCTCCCACGAAATTATCGACGAATTTTGTGTAATAAAAAGTGCAAGTATCAAAGTTTTCATGCATCAACATGTATTAGAACAAAATTAAACGTATGATGTAATTAATCTCGATGATCGAATAGCTATCACGTCAACAACTCGAGGCATCGCGATGAAGAAATATTAATAAATGTGAATAATAAAAAATAAAAAAAATACAAAAGAGACACGTTTCTCGCACACAGAAATAAAAAAAATCGTTTAGTCGTGTGCGTTGTGCATGATTCATAAAGAAGAACTCTCGATAATCACAATTTGATATTCTTTAATTATTTTAATGATGATCGTTATTAGTTACAGAAAATTTCATCCAAACGCATGAACTGAAAAATATCTTTTGTGGGAATGTTTATTAATTATTGACTTACTCGTTTTCCGGTTAAGAGCGATCAAGTCCCGCAATAAAATCATTTATATTTATTATTTACTTTAGAAAAGCTAATAAGAACAGTTGCGACACATTTATAAGCAGAACCCGCATAAACATTCATTTATCCACAAAACGAGTGCAACAAAAAAGAAAAAATAATTAAATTGAATCGCTCGTTGGTGAATGAAGAAGCGTCAAGATGTAGCAGAAGAGCTTGTAATTAAATAGAATGTGTACTAACAGTTAATTAATCTAATTCGCTGATCGTCATCTTCTTGTCTATGATGAATGACAAGCGTTGTTAATAGAAAAAAAAAATCCAAAGAGAAAAAGAAAGTGAAAACACAACCGAAATTTAATATACTACCAACAGAAAAAAAGAGACACTTTGATAGTTTTTCGTGTTTATAATGGTAAAGATACAAAATGTCAGTACATTTAGTAGAACAATTAGCACAGTAGGCGTTAGCACAACAACTTCAGCAACTGTCGAATGTTTCATTGTAACAGTTGGTAAAATGCTTTGAACATGGGGGTCATTACCAAAACCATATCAATTGTATTTTCGATGTAAGTATTTCAAATTTAAATCTACATGTGTGATGATGCGGCATTTTAATTAAGTTGTCAGATCTCGTTTTTTGACGAAAAATATTAATACTGAGTGGGAGAGTTATTGGTCGTTGTTTCTTCATTTTGCGTTTTTTATGTCTTCCTTTAAACTAAAAGCATTTGAAAAAATTAATAAAAAAAAAAAAAAAAAAAAAAAAAATATTTTTTAAATTTAAAAAATATTAAATTAATGAACAAAAAATAAAAACATTAATAAATAACATTAATAATTTTTTAAAAATTAGTTTTTTAATAATTTTTTAAAAATTTTTAAAAAATTAAATCTTTAGTAATTTTTTAAAAATTAAATTTTTTATAATTTTTTTAAAATTAAATTTAAAATTAAATTTTTTTTTGGTCTTGCAAATGTGAAAAAAAAAATTATTTCTGCAAAAATAAGAAAAAATATTTTTTTTATTATCAAATTTTAAAATTTTGTTTTAATCTTAAAAATGCCTTAAAATTATTTTTTTTAAGAACATTTTTTTGAAAATTAAATAAAGTACGATTTAATAAGAAAATAATTTTTTCTCAAGAGTTTATAAATTAAAAAAAAATTAATTTTTTAAAAAATTAAAAAAAAAATTTAAATTTTTTAATAAATTAATTAAACAAAAATTTTATAAAAATAAATTAATTTAACATCTTTCATAAAATTTTCTTGATATGTTGAAAATTTTGTACAATAAAAGTTAGTTTTATATTAAAATATTAAATTTTTAAAACACAAATTCGAATAATGAAAAATTTCTAAAACAAATCACTGCAGAAATGCATTTTCAATCAGAAAGCATTTCTAAAATCATCAAACCTTGTCGTGCAGGGCTTGGCGCGATGAACAGTAATTGATTACATTCGACAAACACACATTTCATGAATTATGTTACCGTGACCGATAACGTCGTCGTTCAAACATCGCATTGTCAATAGACAATAAAACATTCATTAAAACAGAGAAAACCAAGCGGCAGTCAATGAAAAATCAATAAAATCCGGAGAAAGAAAACAAATTTTTATTACACACGAACGAGACCCATCCTCTTATCATCATCATTATCAAATGAATTTCAGTAACGTGCTCGACAGACAGAAAAAACCACTGCACACGGTGCGATAAAAGATTACAATAATTGTTACTATTATCATTAAAAAAGAGCATTTATTGTCGCCCATTTTTTGCCGTTTCATCTGTTGTTGCTTCGAATGGGACTTTCATGCTACAGAGAGTAAAACCATAAAAAGGAGATTATTTTTATTGAAAAAACGGGACTTTCTTGTCTATTGTTGATTTTGTGTAAATAGCTTGACAATGACCTCAAAAAAGGATTATTTCTGATATTTTTTGTTTATTTAACCGAAAAGAGCAAAAAAATCCATCACACAACGTGAAATCGTAAATTTTGTTAAAACGAATGACTTCATCGTGTCTTCATCAAAGTTCAAGTCAAAACAATAAAATTTTATTGACTTAAGAAATTAATCCGATTTTTTGATCGTTTTCGTTTTCTTAACACGTTTGAAGAGATCGCGAACATTTTTTATGGTAGATGATGATGAACTAAATGTTACCTGACGCGTGCCCGACAAACTACAATCGGAAGCCAATAAAATCATAAAATGTTTAATGATCATTCGATCGATTGCTTTTCAATTTTAATTGTTCGAAATTATTTAAAACTTAATTAAATCAACATTTTTTTTGTGTTCTTTTGTTAAATGAATGTCATGCCACACATTTTAATGGTTCAACAACTTTCAATGTTTTTCTTGTCGGTTATCGATGTGTGACAACTTTTTTCCGTGTAATATTAATGCGCGATCAATGAATATGTGGGAGGTTATTTAATTTAATTATAAATTTATTTATTTTGGTTAATGATCAATTAAAATGTGACCAACGCGGCGTTTATTTGTTCGTGAAAGAATAAATAAACGTACGAGAGACGAAAGAAAAAACTTTTTTTGAACTTTTGTCACACAATTTTGTCTCAACAGATGACACAAACCTCAAATTTTGACAAAACTTTGAAAGAAATTGTGTTTTGTTGTCGGTTTTTGGCTTGTCTTGTGTCAATAAAGACAACAAGGCACGAAAAACCTTGCAAAAAATGAAACAAGCACACACAAAAATTATCCAAGGTAATAAATTTCGATAATTTATTGTCGCACAGCTAATCGATTCCCATACGACAAGCAACTTTTTCGAAGATGAATGAAACCCATTCATAAAAATTTCATATTTTTTTTACGCCCATTGATGTTATATTATTTTAAAGTTCAATATTTTGACATTCAGTTAATTTTTTTTACATTAACAAAAGAAATTCTACTATTTGAAGTTGGGTTCTAATTATATAACGTCGTCGTCGTAATGTTTAAAACATATAGAATTTTGATTGTTTGTAAATTTAACGCTCTTTGTGCTTTGTATCCGTTAAAAATTGAATGAGTCATTCAAAAAAACTAATTTTTATTTTTACCTTTTTCAGTCTCTTTGAAAATGAGATAATGAGTTACGTGCCTGTTGAAGCGAGATCTCCGCAAGGATCGCCAAATTTGAGCAATATAAGAGCGCCGCAACGCACGCCTCCGCCATTCCGACGAGATTTTGAGACAAAGTTACGTACATTCTACAGGAAACTCGAATCCAAAGGTTATGGACAAGGTCCTCACAAATTGAAGTAAGTTTTGATTTTTTTAGGTCGCTCCAAATGAAAATGAAAAATAAAGTCAGATGCCCCATTTCAAGTCGAAAATCCATTGGGGCAAAAAAAATTAAAAATTTCATCAAAAATTACCGTTTTTTTTTTGTATTTTAATAATTTTTCACGAAAATTTCAAAAGAATTTTTCAATTTTTACTAATTTTTGTTTTGAAAATCATATTTTAACTTAAATTTTCTTCTCTAAAAATATTTTTCATAAAATTACTGAAATTATTTTTGAAATTTTTTGACAGTTATTTTTTATAATTTTTTTTTTTTTTTTTTTTTTATATGTAATATCTTGAAATATATTTTAAAACTTTTTTTGTTTTTTTTTTAATTTTATTTTTAAATTTAAATTTATTAAAATTTTATTTTTATTTTAAAAAATTTATTCAGTTTAAATTCAATTTTATTTAAATTTTTTAAATTAAATTTTATTTAATTTATTTTTTTAAAATTTAAAAAAATATTTTATTTTATTTAAATTTATTTTATTATTAAATTTTGGACTTTATTTTTGATTTTCATTTGGAACGGCATAAATAATTTTTTTTAACGAAATTTTATATTTTTTTTAGACTTCACATTCGTCGCACACATTTACTTGAAGATGCATTCCGTCGTATCATGTCAGCAAACAAGAAAGATCTCCAACGAGGGCGTCTCGCAGTTCTTTGGGATACAGAAGAAGGCTTGGATTATGGAGGTCCATCGCGTGAATTCTTCTTTTTATTGTCGCGAGAGCTGTTTAACCCCTATTATGGGTTATTTGAGTATTCCGCGAACGATACTTATACGGTTCAAGTATCGCCGCTCTCTGCCTTTGTCGATAATTCACACGATTGGTTCAGATTCAGCGGAAGAGTTCTCGGGTTAGCGCTCGTTCATCAATATTTGTTAGATGCTTTTTTCACTCGTCCCTTTTACAAAGCATTGTTACGTTTGCCATCAGCTTTGAGTGATTTGGAATCGCTCGACAGTGAATTTCATCAATCGTTGCAATGGATTCGTGATAACGACATCGGAAGCGGAGCATCTCTCGGTTTGACATTTTGTGTAACGGAAGAACTTCTTGGCAGAGTTGTTGAACGTGAATTGAAACCAGGAGGCAAAAATATAACAGTAACGGAAAAAAATAAAAAAGAATATCTCGAGAGAATGGTTAAATGGCGCCTTGAGAGAGGCGTTCAAGAACAAACGGAAAGTTTGGTTCGTGGCTTCTATGAAGTCGTTGATCCGCGTCTCGTTTCGGTTTTCGATGCGCGCGAATTGGAGCTCGTTATTGCCGGAACTGCTGAAATCGATTTGAACGATTGGCGTCAAAATACGGAATATCGCAGCGGATATCACGATCAACATCAGGTCATAATTTGGTTTTGGCACGTCATCGAAAAGTTCACGAACGAACAAAGACTGAGACTGCTGCAATTCGTGACGGGCACTTCGAGCATTCCGTATGAGGGATTTTCCGCATTGCGTGGATCAACGGGCCCCCGACGTTTTTGCATCGAAAAATGGGGAAAACCGAATGCCTTGCCACGCGCACACACATGCTTCAATCGTCTCGATTTGCCGCCGTACCCAACGCCCGATATTCTGTACGAAAAATTGCTGCTTGCTGTCGAGGAAACAAGCACCTTTGGAATTGAGTAAGAAACTGACACGAAAATGCTCTCGCTGTAGTTAAACAATACATTCATCTAGTCACTTAAATGTATAATTCTAAATGTATTGTGTTACATTGAACTAAAAAGAAATTTTTTTAATTTATTTGATGTCTTCAAATACGACAAAACTCTATATAAATTTAGACTTTAACGTTAATTTTAATTGATCATCGTGATATTTGAAATATTAAACTAATAAAAAAAGCAGAAAAGTTAAAAATTAGTCATAAAAACCTTCAAAGGATGGAGTCAAAAAAGATCCAGTGAATGAACTTTTAGGGAGTGAAGTGATTTTTAAGTTAAAAAAGTTAAATTTTAAGAGAAACAACAAAATAATGCTACAATACCATAGATTTTTGTACTAGTTAGTGCTTATAAGAGACCGTCAACATATTTTTTGCTAATTTTAAATTTTTTTACATAGAAACTTTTTATTTATCAGTCGCCCAAATTACACATTTAATGTTCAAAAATAAATAAATAATAAATAGAACCGTACTTACAAAGCCTTTAATAACATAAAAAAAATTAAGCAAGTAAAAAAAAATTCTCAGTGAAAAAAAATTATTTTTGTTATTTTTTGTTAGAATTTATTTTTTATGATTTTTAAATACAAAAAAAAAAAAATAGAAATTTTAAGAAATTATATGAGAATTTAATAAACGTTAAGTGCGACTTTAAATAAATTTAATTCAATAAATGAAAAAAAATATAAAAGAAAAAAATTATAGTTTTTTCATGTAAAAAAAACAAATTTTTGGAATTCAGATTGTAAGTTATTTATTTTTAGCTCATTTATTCGAGATTAGGAGAATTGCATGCACGCAAACAAAAAGGCGAGACAGCTAAATGACAAATTATCTGGCAATTTAGTCGGATTATCCTTTTTTTCGTATTTTATTTTATGTGTACACATATTTTTCTTTTCGACACACACGAGGAAACCGCAACGATTCGTTTTTCATCATCAAATTTTATTTTTCAGAAAACTTGATGGATTGGCCAAGCGTGTTGATAATAATTGAATTCGTTGGAAAATGGAAAAAGAACTTTTATCCCTTGAGCTCCAATCAGACGCATATTATCATCAAACGCTGCTTTTTTTCTTCACGAGAGCGATTTCGTATGTAAAGGGTGTCTTGTTACATTGTGCTAATAAAAGCAATATTTTTTATGCGGCATGTCATCTCATCTTCATTCATGTCATCCAAAACAATGCAGAGAGTCTAAGGTTAATAGAGCAGACAACATCACATGTTGTTTTCTGTGAAAACATTTAACGAAAACTTTCGAAATAAACTTGTATTTTCTTTGACGTTTTACGAGACACGATGGCAGATGAAACTTTCGTGTAAGACAAATAAAAAATATGAATGTCTTTAAAAAAAGTCACAAGAGAACAAAAAATGCAACAATAATAATGGTTTTGACGATAAAGATATGACGGGGATTATTTTAGGTTGTCAAAAGTTTTTTTTTATGGTAAGGAGATTTTTCGGTTTTTGTCATAAAAAATTATTTTTGTAAGTTTTTATAAGAAAAATGTCAAATTTTGACTCAAAATTATTTTTGAATATTTTTTTTTTTTTTTGTAAAAATTATTTAAAAATTTTTTCTCATTTATTTTTCAATTTGAAGTTTTTTTAATGAAGTTTTTTGATAATTTATTTTATTAAAAACAAAAAATTATTTGTTGAAAAAAATTTTTTTGAAATTATTTTTTTTTTCAATGAGGAGTTTTAAGAAATTTTAAGTTTTTTTTTAATTGAGAAATTTAAAATTTTTTTTTTTATTGAGGAATTTTAAGAATTTTTTTTTTTATTAAAAAATTTTAAGAATTTTTTTTTATTCAAAAATTTTAATCATTTTTTGTATGTTTTATAAGAAAAACGATTAAATTTTTCTTTAATCAAAATTATTTTTGAATATTTTTTTTTTGGTAAAAATTATTTTAAAAAATTCAGAAGCAATAATTTAAAAAGCACTTATAACAAAAATTTTACCGAAATTGAACGATAATTGAACTTTTTCCCGTTAAATGAGGTATGAAAAGTGTGAAAATTTTCTCAAAAGCATGTTCTTCAAGCATTTTTACGATAATTTACTCCTTTTCACAGTTAAGCGGCAACACAAAAGCACACAAAAATTGATAGACAAATAAATAAATAAGATTACATTGAAAAGACCGTCTGCAATCTAATCATATTATCTCCGCTTTCGTTCCAATCTCGACAGAGTATCATGTCTTGAATGAAGGAACATGACGAGAGAAGCGTCAAGTACCAACAGATGTTGAATCCTTTTTTCATAAAATGTGTATCTTTTATTCAAACGTTTGTGATTCCGATCATTCACACATTCATTACCTCCGAGAACGAGAAGAGAGAAATAGAAAAGAGAGTGTTTGAGTTCATAAAGAGCCTCATCAAATTCATATCATCATCATCAGAAAAGTTGTAACATTTTGAAAGGATTTAATAGAGAACAAACTATGTCGTTTCGAGAACTGATTGCTTTCATTGCACTTTCAAAGGTTGCTAAGGTTCGTCAAATTCGTGTTCGGAACTAATGGCAATCATTTGTCAGAAGTTACGCTCCTTCAGCATCCGACAAATTTAATTATAGGCAATCAATGATGCTGACCTACTTTATTGATGGTGTTTATTTTAAAAATCATGACGTTATAAATTACAATAAAACACTCATTAAGGTCAAAAATTGAACAATATTTTCACTTTACTACTCTTGATATCTTGCCAAGGACTTCTAAAACGTCGAGAGCGAAAGTTCATTAATCATTCGTTCATTGCTTCCGGAGAAGTTTTTAAATGTTTTCTCCTCACTAACTGACTTACGAAAAAAAACGTGCATCGTCATTTTTTTGCCCAAAACAATTTTGTTTACATTAAATAAACCATTTTCTTCTGGTTAATGTTTTTTTTTCTCTCGAATGTACGAGATAATGAAATTGTAAAAAAATGCTCTTACCTGCACTATTGACAAAATCCTGTCGAAATCGTGTTCCAGCTGGCAACAAAAACATCGCCGCAGATAATTGCAAGCCGTGTGTGAGAACAATTTCGATAATGGCAACTATCACAATTACCCATCCCCAATTTCCTTCGGGATAATAATGACGATGCAGAGTCGACGCTTTTAATGCTGCCAAACCAGACACGTGCATGCACCCTTCGAGATGTTGTTGTTCGTTGAAATTGTTGTCGAGTGTCGGAGATGGTCTGAAAAATTTTAAGAAATTTAAAAAAAAAATTTTGACAAATTTTAAGAATTTATTTTTTATGAAGAAATTTTTTTTTTTAAATTTAAGAATTATTTTTCATTGAAAATTTTAAGAATTTTTTTTTTTAAATTTTAAGATTTTTTTTTAAATTTTAAGAAATTTTTTTTTTTAATTTTAAGAAATTATTTTTTAAATTTTAAGAAATTTTTTTCATTGAAGAATTTTAAGAAATTTTTTTCATTGAAGAATTTTAAGAATTTTTTTTTTTTTTTTTGAAAAATTTTAAGAAATTTTTTTTTTGAAAAATTTTAAGAATTTTTTTTTTCATTGAAGAATTTTAAGAATTTTTTTTTTAATTTTATTTTTTTTTTCATTAAAGAATTTTAAGAATTTTTATCTATTAAGAAATTTGAATAATATTTTTGTTTTATTTTTTATTGAGAAATTTTAAGATTTTTTTTTATTTAGGAGTTTAAGATTTTTCTTTATGAAAAAATTAATTACCTTAGTTCGACTTTGCGTTCTGTGTAAATATAATCCCAATTATCGACTTTTATTGACTCGGATCGCATGAAAGACGGGCGTCGTCGATGTTGATGTTCGTGATGGCGTCGTTTACAATAACAAAATTTACCGCCATTTGGAACGTGTAATCGATTTAGCAGGTGACTGCTACATAATTGTGTGTCATTTGTCTCGATGGAGGTGTAAGGCGACACGATATTTATTATTGGAATTGCATGATGTTGCACTCTTTCTTCTTCTTCGTCGTCGTCGTTGACGGGGATTTCTTGTCGATTCTCATCTTCGGCAGGAGTCTGTTGATCATCGACATTGTTGTTATTGTTGTTGGTATTTGGATTGTTGTTATTATTCGATGAAACTATTGAACTGTAAGGTCTACCTTTTGGATCGACACGAATTTGTACGACAGCCATTGTAGAGCATGCGAGTATCGATGGCCATGTTCTGCTGTATTTCAAAAGTGACATAATAGTCATAAATTATTTACTGAAAGAAGGCATTCTCTCTCCTGTGTCGTTTCGCACTTGTTGTCACTTGAGATTTATTCATGCGACTCGAAAGCTTATGACTTCAGACGTGATTTTTCATTGTCGATGCTCCTCTTAACCTATTTAACAAAGAAAAACTGAATGAGTTGAGATCACTAAAGTTAAATTTTTCTTTCATTTCTTGTTTTCAACAAAAAAAAGTTCTAAAACTTATCATGAACAAAAACAAATTCAATTAAATTTCGTTCAATGTCCGTTTTTTTACGAGCATTTCCTTTGTTTCTCTCTGTTTGTTATCGATGGATGCAGGCGCGGGAACACTTTTTTGCCTTTTGTCCTTTTTACACTTTCTTTTGTTCATTTACTTTTTATATTGAGTTACGATCGGTTTTTCCAACTTTTTGACATGAAAAAAACTCACAATGTGTGAAAAATGATATTTCATTCTTTTTATGAACTTTTTTTTGATGGTTAAACTTTTTTTTTGTATTTTTCTCTTTTGCCATTTTCGATAAAAGAGTCAATAAATATCTCATGTGAACTTTACACATCGACAGAATTTATGTTTCTATTTCATTTTATGTTTTATCATTTATTGTCTTTCGTTTCGTTCATTACCTACATGCACTTTTATTTACGAAAATTGTAACTTTTGCCTCGAGCGAAACTTTTGAGGTTTTTCACTTTGTATGATTGTTTTTAGTACTACATTTGAAATGAAAGAAAAATGTCAATGTGAACAAGAAATGGAACAAATTGTGAGCATTCAATTCTTCTACCATTGTTCGACTTTTATATTTTTTCTGGTTTTCATTCAGTTTTTATCAATTTCTTTATGTTTGAAGGAAAATAGAGAACTAATTGACTTTTGTTTCTGTACGTTGCCTTGATTTGATAACCTCGTTCGTGTCTTATTGCTACATTTTTCTTCCCGCATTGACCTATTTTTGATTCTTTCAATAAAGCTGATCTCTGATTTTTTTTTGATCAAAGGCACATGCAATTTTAAAAATTGTTTCAAATTTCATCGTTATTAATTTTTTCGATAATTTTATTTTTCAGTTTAAAAATTTGTAAAAATTGTATTTTAATTTCAAAAATTTAAAAAAAAATTTTTTTACCAAATTCGAAAAATACATTAAAAATTGTAAATTAAAATTTTTCAAAAAAATTTTGAATTAAAAAATATTTGGAATTTTTGATCTTTTGAAAATAACAAACAGCTTAAATTTACGTTTTACTTTGGCGCCTTGTAACATGAAACATCTTTTGAAGTTGTACTCGCCTTGAAAACAATTGTCATCCGCCATATTGGATTTGCGAAGGAGACAACAAAACACGAGGTTGGTATTTATAATTTTGCACTTTTTTCACATTTTAAACGCTTTTTTAATACATTTTTTCTTTAGATATTGCAAGATGAGGGAAAAAACTACAAAGAAAAGATGGAGATCAAGAGAAAAATAGGAGATAACATACCGAAAAAAGCGAAATGTGATCGAGGCAAATCAAGCAATGGGAGATCGACGAATTTAAGGGTAAGTTATCAATTTTAAGAGAATACATTCTAATTTGAAACTCTTTGCGGCAATTCACGTTGCCGTAAAGAGTGCGAAAACATTTTTTTTAGGAAATGAAGACAAAAATGGAAATCATCAAGGACTTCAACAACGCGAACAACAGGAGAAGAAAAATTTGGCATCAGAGGTCAACAGATGGAGCGAAGAAATGAAAAAAAAAGCATCGACAGGAAAATGGGTAAGTTCCTAAAATCTTATAGATTTAAGTAAAGTATTCGACGCACTTTTCGTTAGGGTAGTTTTTAAGTTTTTTTCAGCTAATTTTAAGTTTAGAGCATTTGTCGCTCTAATAGGGAGAGTTTTTTTGAATCTTTAAGTTAGGGATAGCTACAATTTTTTTTGTAACGAGAATTGTGTTCTCCAATAGTCTGTAAAGGTTTCTGCTATAGAGCGATAGGTAGTTTTAAGTTATCTCAGGAAAAATGCGAAAAGTGCGTAACAGTTAGGTTAGTTAGGTTCTTTCAAACAAGAAAATAAAGAAAGAACTCTTGGGCAGTATTTTGGAATAATTTCCCTCATATTGCCTTTTCTCATATGCTTCTATAATTAGAAGCTCAAACAATAACATTTAATGACTTCTTTAGAGCAAAAAATCGTTATTTAGTATCAACGTTTATTATAATTTTTAATGTTTAGGTCGTTACTTTTAATGAACAATATTTCTTGTGTTGATAAGAATCGTGTTCATGTTCGTTTAAGGTGAAAAAAATTCATGAGGGAATAAATGAAGAAGTCTGGTTGTTTAAAAGTAATTGTCAAAGCAATTCAAAAGACGTGAAATTGTCAAGAGAATTTGCGAAAAAAATGAAAGTCGCATCAAGAATGAATAACTTTATGAAGAGTAAACAAAATTTTAATAATTTTTTTTTGTAAAATTCACAAAATGTAAATCATTATCAACGTCGGTCTTCTTCGTATAGTGTCGTAACCATTAAGTTTGTGTTGAAGGTCATGAAATGTTAAAGAACAAGTTTTACGTTCTTTCGATCAATTTTCAATTTCGATTTTTACTTTAAGAAATATTTCGAATCACACGTTCATTCACAAAATTTGATAAACAAACAAGAATGAACCAGTAGTAAAACACACATTTAGGGAATACGTGGTCGTATAAACAACAACAAAATCATCTTTTGTTTGTAATATTTATTATCTCTCATGCCATACGAAGCTCCGATCAGAACATTTTCGACAGTGCCCGAGTAAAGTCGTTATTTCTAAAAAAAACAAAAAATCTCATAAAAATGCGTTTCTTGTTTCTTCTCGTGATCGTTTGCCTTTATTTGGTAATGCCAAGTGAGGGATGCGCAGGAAAATCAACAAGCAAAAGTGAATCACACGCAAGTTCAGGATCCTATTCCGGCAATTTCAACGGGCAAGGAGATCCGAATCTCTTCAATCGAGGAAGTTTCGATCAAGGCGGGCAAGGAGGAGAATTCCATGGCGTTTCGGTTGGAACGTCATGCGATTCAAATGGAAATTGCAAAAAATATGAGCAAAAATGGTGATCATCAGACCTTATACGAATATGACGACAAGAAGTTAAAAGACAATAAAATAACAAAAACACCTTTCATTCCGCTTTATGATGCACGTCACATTCAAAAAGCCGGAGAAAGTGCTAAAATTGTAAATTTTTAAAATCATTCACTATTTGAAGTTCGAAGAAGAAACAAGTTCTTATTAAAAAAATTAAAAAAAATAAATAAAAAAAAATGAAAATTCAATTTTTGTTAATCGTGACAATTTTCGTTACATTCTCACACGCGTGTTTCAACAGAGGAACCTCTGTAAGCAGTTCATCTTCAGGAACTTTCGGACCTGGAGGGTTTAACGGACAATCCGTTTCATCAGGTGTTCAATGTATAAATGGCGTTTGTAACCATCATCAGTCTCATCAAACATTTGGATAGAATTTCGATCAAATACAATTTTTAATTAATTAATATTTAAACATCTTTTTGTACTTTTTATACTAAAATACTTAATAAAATTAACTTTTTTTCGTGTAATTTGTTGTCCAGACAATATTTGTAACCGAAAACATATTTAGACAAAAGAGAGACGTAGGTAAAAGATAATTAAATTGTTGTTTTTGTATAGAAATCCGACTTATCGCAGTGATGTCATGAATATTAAATGAACATTCATTTATATTTGTCTGCAATATCGTCTTTAACTCGTGTGACTCACTCACAACTCGTGCTTGAATGAATACTATATGCGAATTGTACAAATAAAGACAAGTAATATTAAAAACATGACAGAATTGTGGTAGCCTAACACAAGAAGTAAACAATGGAGCTCTTTCGCTTGAATGAATGGAGCGTCGTTCATACATTTTGTGACTTTATTTTGACTTTTTATTTGAAATTTCAAAGAAAAATTACTTTTTTAATCGAAAAAACTTTAATTTGTAGTAAAAACGATCCACATTCTGATCTAAAACGTTCAACGTAACTCTAAATATTTGCACAATGTTGTTGCTGTACATCTTAATGACAGCCATTATGTACATTATATCCAACAAAGTACTGATAATATGATTATTTTCATTAAATTATGTTCTCATCTTGTTAAGAGAAGAAAAATTTTTATGCACTTTGTCGGAGCATTTTGTCATTTTGCATTTCTTTATGTCTTCTGTATGCCAGTATTCTGTATTAATATCCGTTAGGGAGGTCATTTGTCGATATTTTTCGTTTTTTTCAGTTCACTTTTCATGCAACGGATCTCCCTAATATCCAATTTCGCAAGAGACAATAGAAATTTACATGAACTCCTCGAGTAAAATGCATTAATACAATTTTTAACGTTCTTCGAGTCCTCGTTTCAACAAAAAAATTGATGAAATCAAGCTTGAAGCGTTAAAATTGTGTGTAAACAATGTGTGTGTGCATTGAAAAAAGTATCTTTTTTGAACAATGTGCTTTCCCTCCCGACGTGACTTGCATTTGTCGATGCTCGTGCCTTATCGAAAAAATTATATAAGGACAAAAAATAGTCGAAACATGATTCAAAAAATGTTTTTTCAGTGATTAATAGATTTTATTCGCTGCTTTGATATGCGAAAATGTTAAGAGATAAGTTAATTCAATTAATTAAAAGGATCCAAATTAAATTTAAGTGTAAAATCATGAGAAAGTCTCAAATTTTATTACAAGAGACAGTCATAAAGTTAATTTTATCAGCTCTATTCTTTATTGTCCCTTCAAATAGAGTAGCTTAACGAGATTCAAGAACAAAAGAAGCGGGTTAGTAATTAAATGTGACATTAATTCACTTCTTGTGCAACGAGCAACAATGAAAATTGAAGAAAATTCTTACGTTGTATGTGGTCGATGTTTGTCACATTGTCATAAAATCTGAAAACTTTGTAAGATTTATCGCTAAACGAATTAACGTCGTAAACTACTGTCATGTTAATTTGTTTTTACATTTGTCGCAATGATTCTTGTTGATTTGTCTCAAAGTTTTTGATAAAGCTCGTTCAATTTTAATGCTGAAAAACATCTTTTGCCTTCTTGTCGAACTGAAAATGATGATGAACGACAATAAAATTTATGCGAAGAGAACAGTTACTCGTCAAACATTTGTCCAGCTATCATCACAAAGCAAGCAAAAACTAATAAAATAATAATTTTACAACGATGAGACTTTGACAACAGTAAAAATGTTTACTTTCATTCCAAATTGCAGTCATTTTACGATGAAAATATTGCGCTTGTTAGGTACGACTGCGACAAAAATGAAATGAAACAAGGCGATGATGAGTTTAAATTAGCAAAAATTTATGGAAATTTTTTTTTATTGTTTCTGATAACTAAAATTTCGTCGTAAAATTCGCATTTCAAAAGATATGAACGCATGTCATTTTTGAGGCAAGATAATGTTGCAGTAACTTTTTTTCTTGTGTTAACGCAAGACTAATTGCCAACCGCAACTCGATCCTCAAAACCAAAGTACCTGCATGAGCGAGTTAATTTTCATAATTTTACATGCAAACGTAAGGGGAGAAGCTTGCGGCGCGTGTAAAAACGTATTTGATGCATAAATTAAACACAAGACTGAACAATTCGAAAGATAATGAAGTAGGATAGCTTTAAAATAATACAAAAATAATGCTGATGATGATGATATTGCGAGAAGGAACAAGAATAAGAGGATTGTCGGTGTGACGTACGTAATTGCTCTCAATTTACATCGGATGCTTTCTTGTGATTTTTAATTTCATACCGAGAAATCTGGCGTAAAAGAACCAAGGAAACGACTTTTTCTCCGTAACTAAGATGAAAACCACAACAACGGCGTAAACAACGGAGATGAAATAAAACAAAAAAACCGAAACAGATAAATTTAAACACAAACCTTTATCTTTGTGCTCTCTTATTTATTATTTTTTGCTCAAGTTTGTGTCTGCCATTTGAACTCCTTTCTTTCTTCGTACGGAGAAAAATTTGTTGAAAATGTGTTATTTTTTTTTCTTTAAAGAAAAGCTACTCACAAACACGAAAGAAAACATTTCATTGAAATTTATTAACTTGTTGAGCTTTTCAGTACTCAGTGTACTGTAGAGGTATGTTTGTTGCTAATCTAATGCACATAGTTTGCCCTAAAAAGAAAGCATTTCCAATTGTTATAAATAGACCAACGCTAACAGTGATGTATGGCTTGCCGTTAAACTCGTGATATACTGCCGAGCTAATGTTTGTTATTTTTGAATGTGTGACACTCGTTTTAAGTGATTATTATTATCCTCACAAAATTTTGAAAATTGAAAGAAATCCTAATCCAATGAATTGCAATAACAGAAGAGATAATACCCGAAAAACAATAGATTTCTTTCGGATGACATCTTTATGGGCGAAAATTGTCGTTCGCCAGAATATGATTTATAAAACGAATCCGAGACAGAAAGATGGGAGAGAACGAGAAATGGGTCAGTGCATATTTATCACAATTTAATAGTTGCTGTTGAAATGGCATTTCATGTAGATTGTCAGTTAAACTGCGTGAAATAGCTGAATATTGTAATGAATGACCAATTAGATTAATTTCATTATTTTTTAAGTTTTAATTTTTTTTTTTTTTTTTGAAAATTATTAAATTTCTTTTTCAAGGATTTTTAACAAAAATTTTTGAAAATAATTTTCAATCAATTACAATTTGATTATTTTAATTATTAAATTATTTTTTGTTTTTTAAATTAATAAATTTTTTTTTCAAGGATTTTTAACAAAAATTTTGAAAATAATTTTCGTTAAAAAAAAATTCAATAAAATCAAATTAAAATTTAGTTATTTAAACCAAAACATTCAATTTTCAAACGAATTAATTAATTCGAAATTTATTTTCGGAGCTAATTTATGAAAAACCATCCATAATTATTATTATTTTAATTTCACAAAAATTTAATTTAAGTCCATTTTCCCTAAAAATTCCATTAGCTACGTAAAAAGGTAAACAAACAACTAAAATTATGAAAATATGTATCACTGAAAACCTCTAATAAATATCACAAATTGGACTAAAACGCACACCTTCGTGCCTTCATTGCATTACAACAACAAAACCAACTCGACAAATTCAACCATTAATTCATTAAATTTAAATTATGCAAAAAATAATTAGGGTAACATAAATAAACGCTCTCCAAGTACTACCATTGTCAGAATTTCGCCAGACACACCGTTGTCTGTGAGTTACTTATTTTTCGTTTGTTTTGCAAAAAAAAAAAAAAAATTCATGCAGTCATAAACACTTTAATTTACTTGTGTACTGAATAATCCTGCCTAATTTTACACATGTTTATTACGCGAATATTTTTCGAGACAATTTATGAGTTTTCACTTTTCGTCACTGAATGAAAAAAAAACAGGTAAAAATGAAGAATGATGCTCACAATTAATTAATATTTTTTGTCAACGTTATTTTTAATTAAAATATTTTTCGGGTAAAAATAATCAATTATAATTTGTTTCGCCAACGTACTTTTTTTGTTGATGCACTTTATTTCCCTTAAATTCACTTAAAATTGGGCACAAACAAACAATTTTCCATTAATTAAATATTTTGTGTTTTAAACAGAGCTCGATCGATTCGTCTCTGTATCTCGTCGTCATCGCCTGCTGCGTGCACTAATTATGATTTAATGGAAATTCTCGTGTAAAATTCTTGACTCACTTTTTTTTTTGAATTTCTCGTCAATTTACGATCACTTTGGTGAATGAAAACATTGCCCGGTTTTATTATTGACACAGTAAATCAACTATGGCACGTCTTGTGCCTATCAATCACTTTTTATTTTTATTTATTTACAATTCAATGTAAATTCATATTATTTGCTTCTTGCGCAGAACAACGACACTTTATTATTAGTTTTTTTTGTCGAATTGAAATATTTTTGTGTACGATATTAAAATTTGTAATCAACAATTTCGTAATTTTTTGTATGAAACGCGCGCACTTGTTGACCGCTTCGATATTTGCGAACAACTGAAGTGCATAGCACCGAGAAAGAAAGCATAAAGTCACTGAATTTTAGTTGGCATGTACTTGGCTATGCTATGTTTATTTTAGTATGTCGTCCTCTCGTGTATGCCGTATCCTGTGTGTCTCTCGCAATATACGCTACAACGGTATGATAGTAAAAAAAGAAAAAACGATGTGTGTGTAATAAAAAAGAAATTTCTGAATGAAAATCAAAATTACTCACACACTATAGAATGTAGAATGCCTCCCTGTTTTCCGTTTGATTTTTTGCAAGGCACCACAGAATTAGCGAACGACAGACAGATACGTAATTCTCGTGACATAAGGTTGTGATAATATTGGCGTCATCGTGTGCAGCATGGATTCGCGTGAAGATATCGATGTGCATTACAAATACTTTCGCTTGTCGTTTGTCATTGATACATGGATTATTTTGCTATATGTAAATTGTACATTGCATAGTTTGAAAAAAAATTAAATTAAAAATAATTTTAATAAAATTGAATTAAAAATATTTTAAAATTTTTATTTTTTTGCAAAAAAAAAAATAAAAATAAAATAAATATATTGAGCATGTAATTTTTTTAAAATGTAAATTTTCTCTTTTTTTTATGATTTTTTAAAAAAAAAGGAAAAAATATTTTTTTCATTTTTTTGAAAATTTTCTGAATTGAAATCTCATTATGTTCATGTGCTTTTTCAACCAATTTTGAATTAAATTAAAGAAATATTTTTTTTTACTTTTCAAAACTGTTATTAATTTGTAAAAAGCAAGGCGTTCGTCAAAATTTGCGTTTCATTGCGTTTTTTCAGCGGATGAATGAGACGAATAAAAATGATAAGTTGAATTTGAATTTTGACTGTTAGCAAATAATTTCCAGATTTTAGGCCCCTGCGAGGTAAATTTGTGGTTTTTTAATGGATTTTAAATGGAATTATCGATTGAATGAATAATGAATGAATAAAAAATTAAAAATTAAAATTTTTCTTACTATCAAAGTTTGAGATAAAAGTTCAAATAAAAGACAGAATTTCATGTAATAATAATTCAAATTTATTTCCAAAATTTTTTTTCAACTAAAATCTTGAAAATTTGTCTCTTAAAACAACATTTTTCTATTTATTTCATAAATAAACATTAAATCTCTCCTCTACCTAATTTCCTATTAAAAATTTTCTTTATTTTTGTCATTTTAATCTAAAAGTAATGCATCTTAAATGGCAGACAAACGTTTTTTTTTTCAAATTCTAATTTGTAATCATAATTTGAATAAAAGCAAAGAAAAAGCAAAAAGATTCTACTTCAATCCTCTTTGAAATTATCATTTTGAGATGGTTCCTCTTCAACTTTGATACTGTCAAAGAACTTTTCTGAAATCATAAATTAAGTGAGAATTTTGAATTTTTTTCAAAAAAACTGAAAAGATAATTGTACAAAGAAAAAATCTCACGTCACTTCTACTGCAAAAAAAATATTATTAAGTACATATTATTCCAAAAAATATTGGATTTATTGAACTACAAAAGAAAATGAAAAAATATTAAAAAATACATGTCTACTGCAAATTATACAAAAATAAAGAAAGAGGCAAAAAAAAAATATTTATACAATTTATTAAAATAAACTAAAAATTTATCTAAAAAAATAAATTATTTTCATTAGTGCAATTTGACTAAATAATAATTTTTCGTTAGTTTTTATCATAAAATTTGTTGCTAAATTGTTGAGACACATTTTAAGCATCTTCATCTAAGTTATCAGTTTTATTCAAACGCCAACCAATTTTATTGTTACCATTGACTCTCATATTGAGATAAGGATCGCTCGCTTCCCGTTTCGGTCCTTTTGAATCTTTTGGCGTGCCGCTTCGTGAATGTGTATGCTCGGAAATTATCGAGTTTTTAGAGCCATTTGAGGAACTTTTGCGATGTCGTACTGTCTTTGTATTGCCGCTGCATTTCATAACGAATTTCAGTTCTTCCATGAATTCTTCCTTGAAGGGAACCTAAATAGTTGAAAATTAAAAATTTTAGTTTTTGTTGAAATTTTTAAAGTTTTAAACATAAAAAATTAGTGACTGTTAGTATGACGATACGAGACGATTGCATGAAAAAAACAGAAAATTTCGTTAAAATTGTTAAATAAAGATAAAAGCAGAAAACAAGCAGGATTGAAAATCTTACCTTATATTGTCTCGCTTTGGAATAAGATAAACATAACCACTCAATAATGCCGTATAAAACGGCAAAAGCAGAACCAACGCATAAGACAAAGAACACACCGCTCACATTTTTCATGCCAAGAGCTTCAGCTTTGTCGTCGCCTTTTGCCTGTTTTTTGAAAAAGGTTGGGAAAAATGTCGCAGGAATTTGTTAAAATAAAAACTCAAATAGGTTCGTGCAAAAAAAAAATTCTCAGATCTAAATAAAAAAAGGTCCTAAAAACTCATAAAAATTCTAAATAAAAATTTCTAATTGAAAAAAGGGGTTTAAAGCAATGATTTTTCAATGTCGAGGAAAATGGAAAAGGTTTCTGATCTACTGCGAAGAGAAGACAAACCTTTGCCTCAGCTGCCTTCGATTTAATGTCAAAAATGAACTCTAACCAATTAATTAAAATGGCAACGAGACATCCGATTATCAAAAGGAGAAAAACTCCGCCTACATTAACCATCTCTAAAGCTTCTGCCCCTCCTTCTTCCGTCGAACTCTTCGTAAAAGTTTCAAATTTCAACTTTATTTTGTTGTTTTTGCGAAAATACTTACCGAACAGGCGCCTCCTCCGCGTTTTTCTTTCCACCATTTGTTCTTCATTAACGTTAGCTTACCTTGTTCTTGCAATCTGAGCACAGCTTCGCTCAAGGCGCTTCGATAAGGGGAATCTAAAAAAAAAAATTTTTTGTCAAAATTAAAATTTTTATGTTGAAAATTGATTTTTTTATACTTTTACGCATTGCAATTCCATATCCTTTTTCATCAAGTAATCCGCCAATTTGAGTAACTTCACAATGGCGTTCTGTTATGTACTCAATTGAGGTTGATTCCATCTGAAAATATTTTTTAAAAAAATTAAATAAAAATCTAAAATTAAAAAAAAAATTAAAATTCTTAATTTTTTTTTTAAATTTTTTTTTTATTTAAATTTTTTTTAATTTTTTTTTAAATTTTTTTTTTAATTTTTTTTGAATTTTTTTTTTTTTTTTAATTAAATTTTTTTTTAATTTTTTTAAATTTTTTTTTAAATCAACAAAAAACTTACCAAATAAGCATAATCTTCATCTTTTGACTTTACACGCTCCAAACCTTCGTCATTAGATCCCGTCAAGGCATCCGGATGAGAACTCATAAATTTATGCATCGTTTGATAAACTTCATAATCCGCATCTTTGAAGAAACTCAATGTACTTCCGCCTCGTTTTGCGCCATAAGTAATTGAACTTTTTGCCAAATCTTCCGCATTACTGATCACAACATCCACAGACTCGACAGTTAAGAAAGCAGCCAAGTTGGCAGTGTATGAAGAAACCATAATGAGTGTAAAAAACCACCAAATTGAGGCAACTGTACGTGTTGAAGGCGATTTTGGGGCAATTTCAGAGCCTTGTTGTAATAACGCGCCAATTGTAAACCACATAGAATTCGCAAGGGAAAATTGATTTTCGAGCGTTTCAGGTTCTTCGATACACGGATACGGATTATCCCATTCAACGGGCGATAATCGACCCAAAATGAACAATGAGAAGGAAACTCCTAAATATGCACATCCGAGATACAACCAAACTTCCTTCGAAAACGGAGACATGAAAGAGAAAAGAGACGGAGCTTCCTTCGTTGGCTTCTTGTAGAGAATCGAAATACCCAAATTCATAAAAGGCATTGTAAAATCGACACCTCCTTCGCGATCTGAGGTAATTGTCAAGTCAGTAATTGCTAAATCCGCTCTCTAAAAAAATTTTTTAAATAAAAAAAAAAAAAATTAAACAAAAATTAAAAAAAAAAAAATTAAATTTTATTTTTAAAAAAATTAATTAAAATTTAATTTTAATTTTAAAAAAATTAAATAATTTAAAATTTAAAAAAATTAATTAAAATTTTTTTTTAAATTTTCTCAATTTTTCATGAAAAAATTAAAACTTACATGTTCTCGTATTTCTTTTATCATTCCATTCCATTCTCCATCAGCATTTTTTGAGCCATAAACGCCGTCTTCTTGCAGCACGAATGTGTAATTAAAACCCAACATTAACGAAAGTTCATGAATTAGCTCAATGCCGAATCCTTCAAAACGATCATTGCCCGATAATTTTTCCGCCGAGTCTTTTAACATTCCATACGGGGCACTCTACAAAGGAAATTTTCGAGGGAAATTCGTTAGTTGCGACATCTATTGTGAAAATTCAAAAGTTCAATGAAAATTATTTCAATTTGAATGCAAATTAATCGTAATTGATTGTATTCATTGACATTTTGACCTGAAATTAGCAACTTACCAATGCCGTGAGAACAATAAAAGATTTGTTCTGTAACGATCCGTCGTTCAAGGCGGATATTTTTGGTACAGGAGCTCGTGTGATATTCAAGCCTGTCGTTGAATTCCATGTACCGAACTTTTGGATGCCATCCGAAGCTAATTCAACCAGGTCAAGTGTGAATTCCGTTCGATTGCCATTTGTATCGAGTTTAATTGTTCGCGTTAATCCCTCAATTGTCGACTGAAAATTGGAAAGAGAATCCCTTTTATCTTGCGTCTCACTTAATTTATCGACAAGTGTGTGCTTATTGCAGACAGAAATGGATTATCAGCAAATTGTTGCACATTGCTTACCGTGCTCATGGTATTGAGCAGCGACAATCCATGATTCCAGCTGTCGGTATCGCCGCATGACAAGCTCATCGTTTGAATTTGTGTGCCTCCAAGTGTTACGAGAGCTTCGGCAAACAGCAACACAGCATCGAACATGAGTGCTGTATCGACACGAATATGCTCAGCAGTCAAACCTGCAAATAGAAAATGTTATTAATAAAGAACAATTGTCTTCTAAAGGGGCTTTTGAGTGACATTAATTAAGAGCAGAGCAAATATTTCTTAACAAAGGCAATCACTCGATGCATTTTCAACTTACTATCAGGAAACTCCAAATCCAAGTCGGAATGTTTCTGCTGAAAAAACGAAATAATACTTTCCGTTTTCGGGTCCATTGGATCTATTAATCGCAATCCCGTGATATTCGTGCCCCCATATTGATATGGCTCCAAATCCAACGTATGGAAATCCAAATTAGTGATAATTATATTGTGTTGATCTGACATCAGTCCAACTTGTTGCGCTTGTTTCAGCACCTCCGGCAACAATTCAATCGAACAATCGATAATTATATTTTTCGCTTCTGACACCTTTACTTGTCGCAACATCTGTCGAAAATTGTTCGATGGCAACTTTAAATCCAACTGTTTGATAGTAATTGTATATCCCTTTGCGTCGTAAACTTTCAATAATTCCGCCAAATGCGGCAACCAAGGCCCCGATTCGTAAATTATTGTAAAACCTTCCCAATCGAATATTTTCACGAGATCGATGAGACAATTTCGAATCGTTGCCGGGTCAGGATGAATGTTCAAAGAACGAATTTCTGTCTCGCCATCGGGTCGAACTTCGATATGAGGCATGTCTTTTGCATCCAAAATGCTGTGAACGTGAATCGCAGATGATGCTGATCCCGGACCAAATACCGCAGCAACGCCTCGCTGTGAAAAAAAAACAAAAAAAAAGTTAATTAATCGAAATTTTTACCTTTTTTTGAATTAATTCAAATTTTGAAATACGACTTGTCGAACATTAAACAAACAATCAAATCGTTCAGTAGGTAATTAAATGTAGTAGGTAATAAAATCAAATAAAATCTCTCGAGTAAACTTTATCGTTTGATGGAAAAGTGAAACTCTCGTATTGTGCGACGCGTATAAACGCAATACTGAAAGATAAATAGACAGAAATTCGCTTTGTGTGTTTTAATTTTCAACAAAATCTATAAAAATAAATAAAGATCGATTGAGGTTTCGTTAATTTTTCTATAGATAGTTCGTTTTTATTGTCTGCTTTTCATTTTGTGTGAACTTATTAGAAGTCGTCTATACGAAATTAATCTTTATTGTTTGTTTATAATTAAAATACATGTAAGAGATATCACTTTCGCAGAGTAATTCACGAAATAAGGAGATAACAGGTGCAGATATCGTTAAAGTTTGATGAGAATTTTATTGCAAAACACGAAATTAGATCTCATTAATGATACAAAAAGTAATTAAATTACGAGTATTGATTGTTAAAGTTTTTGGTTAGAAAACGATAAAATGTGCAGGTAACAATTTTGAAAATTTTTCAAAATATTTTTAAAAAATTAAAAAAATAAATTTAAAAAAAAATGAAAATTTTATGAAAAAATAAATTTTATGAAAAAAATGAAATTTTGTGAAAAGTAAAAAATTAAAAAAATAAAATTTTATGAAAAAAAATTAAAATTTTATAAAAAAATTAAATTTTATGAAAAAAAATTAAATTTTATGAAAAGTAAGAAATTTTATGAAAAAAATGAAATTTTCTGAAAAAAATGAAATTTTCTGAAAAAAATGAAATTTTGTGAAAAGTAAAAAATTTTATGAAAAATATGAAATTTTATGAAAAGTAAAAAAATTTATGAAAAGTAAAAAATTTTATGAAAAATATGAAATTTTATGAAAAGTAAGAAATTTTATGAAAAATATGAAATTTTATGAAAAATATTAAATTTTATGAAAAGTAAAAAATTTTATGAAAAATATGAATTTTTTTTGAAAAAAAATGAAATTTTGTGAAAAGTAAAAAATTTTATGAAAAATATGAAATTTTGTGAAAAGTAAGAAATTTTATGAAAAAATAAAATTTTATGAAAATATGAAATTTTAATGAAAAAAAAAATGAAATTTTGTGAAAATTATGAAATATAATGAAAAAAATGAAAATTTCTTTACCTCCAAGATTTCACACAACTTTTGTGCGCATCCAAATTCGTCATCAGGCTCTACCGTTTCAACTTCAGCTTCCAACAAATCCATATTCTCCTGAAAATTCACATAATCCACGGCATATTCGAAGGCAATTTTCGTATCGTCTGTCTCCTGATCGAGTAACGCACCTAATGAGTAGTAAAAACTTTTATGATTTACGAATTTCCCACGCAATTATCTTTAATCATCATTCCGTATCATCATCCCGCACTTTGGAGATTTATCTCTGTGTGTCATGCCGATTTGCATATGTTAATGATGCTTTTTCATCATCGTGATTAACACGATCAAACATCTACTGCCGTGTCGTGAAAAAAATGTCAGAGAGACAGAGGAGAGAGTGTGCAAATTAAAATGACGACATTGACGACGTAAATCACAAGCGGAAGGTTGCTACTCGTGTCAAACAAACATCTTTTATGGTGTCTGTTTTATTTTTTTTACACTCCCTTGATGATAAAAAAAGAGAGGAATTTTTTTCCTCTGTTAATTTATTCTAACTCACAAGGAGGTAAAAGGCATTTTTATCGCACATACACCGCTATTATTCATTTTTGCACCCTTTTAATTTTTTTCCGCATTGCAAACGAGCAACGACGACTCTCTCCAGATGAGCAGCAAGGAATATTTTATTTTATATGTCTTAGCGTAAAAGAATTATTGCTCCTGAAATACATTTTTTTTCTTCGTTTTCGCTATTTTCTTTATTCCCGGCGAATGTTATTGTTGTTAATGACGAGAATGCGATGGATTGCGAAGACGAAGCGATAAAAGTGTCTATTTTCCCAACATTTTAATGTATCCTCGTGTGTAAATGGTGTTACCCCTTTTGTTATTTTTCATCTCAGTGTTCTAACGTTACATGAGCTCAAGACACACGATGATAATAATATGGTTAATTTCGAATGTCTTCACATCTTTCTTCATTGCTGCGCGCTACCATAACACTTTGAGGTTTTTTCCCACAATATTTATCTTTTTTTCTTTGTACGAAACACGAGTGTTGTTAAAATTTATGAAAGGATTCACTTTTAAGTCAAAATCCAGCTACAACTTTGTTCTGTATGTGGTTAAAATTGATAACGGCAATAAATATCGAATAATCCATTGTCTTTATTGGGACTGTGTGTAATAAAATAATTCTCAAATGATTCCTCTTTTAAGACAAAATGGCAAAATTAGGTCGGTTTCGGATTGTTTCCGAAGCTATTTCTGTTAATTAATATTAATAGTGATTATTTTACGGTGCAATTGACAAAGATAAAGCCCCTGAGAACGTTCTGTCTTAATGAATGATGAGTTTTCAATTCAACAGCAACAATTTTGCTGTCATTAGAGAGCCTAAAGGAAACTTGTTGATTTGTTAAATACTTCGAAATTGTTCACGCATCGAAAAATTTTGTGAATTTAATATCGTCGAGAGAGAGGAAATTTGACTGAACGTCATTTAGCACGTTTCATACTTGAAAACAAATCTGCAAACTACCGAAAATCCACTAAAACCATTTGCAACGTTCAATAAAGCGTGTCATGTTACAAAACGCATGTAAAAAATTTTGTCAAAAAAAGTGACATGAGTCCATTGCAAGCGTTTCGTGATTTGCAACCATCAACGACGCGTCGTTTTTCGTCGTCATTGCATCAATAAAATAATAAACAACTCGCATCGTACGGAATAACTCATGAATGAAAATGTGAAAATGTGTCATCAGGCAACACGACACAACAACAGCAGAGAATTTTTTTTTCATGAAATGAAGAGACCGGTAATGTTCTATTTCTCTGCCTCGTACTCGTACTTCAATAAAATATGATGACCGTCTATATTATGCATGTTATTACAAATTTTACCGAGTGAGCGAAACATTGCGCTCAATCACAGAATTGAATGTATCTCTTGTTTTTTTATGCTTTTTCCGATGCTCTGTTCGAGAGAAACGCGAGCAGAATCAGAACAAGACATCAACAAAAAAAAAAATAACAACAACATCAACGATAAATAATAATAAAAAAAAAACGAGAGAAAAACAAAAAATGGGCGATGCAGGTCGCGTTTTGTGTTATAAATAAAACAATATTTTGTCGTTTTTTTCGCCGCGCGACTCACAACTTGTACAATCTTGTTTCATTCGATGATCGCAGTGATTCACACACACGCGTAGATAGGTCCAAAAGTCGATCGCACGGAAAATTTTCTGAGACAGACAAACATATGTTGATAAATGAACCTTCCTATACTTTTTTTTTTCAAAACACCTGTGAAGAAGAGAAGATTCTAATGAACATTTTTGTCGTTGACGCGCATCTCTCATACTCTCTTTTTTTTCATTAAGGCTGCTCCAAATTTTTTTTTTTAACTTTTATATCCAATGGGGCAAAATAAAAAAAATAAAGTTAAAAATTTCATCAAAAATGACCTTTTTTGTATTTTAAAAATTTTTCAAGAAATTTAAAAAATTTTTTTTTTTTGAAAAAAAATTTTTGAAATACTTTTTTCATACAAAATGCCAAATTTTTTAAAAAATTGTGATCGTTAATCAATTTTTTTGCTGTTTTGAGTTTTTACAATGAAATTTTAGTTAAAATTGAAAAAAAATGAATATCATTCATTTTTGAAAAAAAAAAATCAAAAATTTTTATGAAAATAATTTTTTTTTTAAATTTCATGTCGAAATACGATTTTCAATACAAAAATTACTAAAAATTAAAAAATTTTCTTGAAAATTTCATGAAAAATTATGAAAATACACAAATAATCGGTAATTTTAGATGAAATTTTTAACTTTTTTTTTTATTTTGACTTCCCTTCATTTTGAAAAAAATCTTTTGGGATAAAAAGTTCGAAAAAAAAATTGGAGCAGCCTTATACCGATATAGAACTCTTGTATAGTATTTAATTTAATAAATCCCGTAAAAAAAAATAAACGTAACGTTGAAGAATTTCGAGAACGTACCAATTTTAATAGTTCGTTCACACACGGAAAAGTGTGCCATAAATAAAACAGTCAATGTAGTGAATAGTAGAGTAAAACTTGTTATGGAAGTCATTTTAGAGAGATATATCGCTGCTTTTCCTCCAATTATTTTTTTTTTCATCAACGTGTTGTTTTTCAAAGGACTTTTTTGTTGTTGTCAATGCATTTGCATTCGTTGCTCTTGTTCAAGTTTTTTTGGGATATGTGAAAATCTCGCTTAATTAGTTTTAATGGCACTTCGAATCACTTTTTAGCTTTTTTTTATTTAATGAATGCATGAATGCGAAAATTCTTTCAATTCCTGTCGGTTTCCATTATTATCATCATCATTAGAGAGATTTTTTTTGTCACACACACGTTTCTTGTCTTCTTCTTGTTCAGAGACGTTGTCGTCTCATGAGGAATGGAGGAATTTTTCAAAACTAAAAAAAAAAATCGCACACTACTATAAAGAGGTGTAATAAAATTATCTTAGAAGATTTTCTTTTTGTCACGTCATCATTTTTATCTTCTTAGCACTTGGTACTACTTTTTGTCGCCGCATTATTGCCACGTATTTGATAATAATAATTTTCTTCTTATATTCATTTTTCTTCTTTTTTTTTTCGTAGTTTTTCGTCTTTCTCGATAGTTCTTTGCACGGCGAAAAATTAAAGTCAACTGAGAAAAGTTTTATTTTTACCCAGAGATTTTCACATTTGTTTTAATACGTTCTCTTAGATCTCTTCTTGCGTTTTATTACGAGACACAAAAACACACACAGATATAAAATTCGTCTTAATAAGATCATCAACGATGCATAATAGATACGCGCGCCGCAGTCTCACGAGTTAGTTTGTTTTGTTGTTCATGAAAATCATCGCCGCAAAACAATTTGGCTGTAATATCACAACAAAGTAGTGTTTAGATGATGATGTGAGAGATAAATAAAATTAATATTGAATGAATAGTTGAGTTGAGATGAAGACTTTTTTTCTCGCAAATGACGACGGAACAGAAGAGATTTTGAAGACACAGAGAAAATTTCATTAAAAAAACATAAAAGTGAATGAATTTGTTTACTACTTACCGAAAATAAAGTGAACTTGCCTCAATCTGAGTGTTTTGTTATAATAGAAAATACTTGGAAAAGCTTAATAATTTTCATTTTTAATGATTCAAGTGTTAAAATTAGTTTTATTTGTAAATATTCAATAATTACGATACATAACAATTAAAGTATAGAACTTAAAGTACTTAATGAATTTTCACATAACAAGAATATTACAGACATTCCAAACATTTCATGACATGATTAAAAGTTAATTTAAAGTTAAAAGTTAAGATTATTAAAAGTTAATAAATATTCATTCTAAAGTTGATTTTCATTGATATCTGATCGATTTTTGATCAAATAAAAAAAGTACGATTTTATCATATGAGGAGCAGAAATCGTATTTTTTTCTCAAGTCAATTTTCAACCAACTTTTGATGGGTTTCAAAGCTAAAAGTTAATAAATATTCATTCTAAAGTTGATTTTCATTGATATCTGATCGATTTTTGATCAAATAAAAAAAAGTACGATTTTATCATATGAGAAGCAAAAATCGTACTTTTTTTCTCAAGTCAATTTTCAACCAACTTTTGATGGGTTTCAAAGCTAAAATTATCGATTTTTGATCAAATAAAAAAAAGTAATTTTATCATATTCGTATTTTTTTCTCATTTTTCTAAAGTTGATTTTCATTGATATCTGATCGATTTTTGATCAAATAAAAAAAAGTACGATTTTATCATATGAGGAGCAAAAATCGTACTTTTTTTCTCAAGTCAAATTTCAACCAACTTTTGATGGGTTTCAAAGCTCAAATTGAATAAGTATGCATTCTAAAGATAATTTCCATGCATATCTGCTCGATTTTTGATCAAATAAAAAAAAGTACGATTTTATCATATGAGGAGCAAAAATCGTACTTTTTTTCTCAAGTCAATTTTCAACCAACTTTTGATGGGTTTCAAAGCTCAAATTGAATAAGTATGCATTCTAAAGATAATTTCCATGCATATCTGCTCGATTTTCGAAGAAATAAAAAAAAACAACGATTTTATCATATGGGGAGCAAAAACCGTTTTTTTTTCTCAAGTCAATTTTCAACCCATATTTGATGGATTTCAAAGCTAAAAGTTAATAAATATGCATTCTAAAGTTGATTTTCATTGATATCTGATCGATTTTTGATCAAATAAAAAAAAGTACGATTTTATCATATGAGGAGCAAAAATCGTACTTTTTTTCTCAAGTCAATTTTCAACCAACTTTTGATGGGTTTCAAAGCTAAAATTGAATAAATATGCATTCTAAAGTTGATTCCCATTGATATCTGATCGATTTTTGAAGAAATAAAAAAAGTACGATTTTATCATATGAGGAGCAAAAATCGTACTTTTTTCCTAAAGTCACTTTTCAACCAATTTTTGATGGGTTTCAAAGCTAAAAGTTAATAAATATGCATTCTAAAGTTGATTTTCATTGATATCTGATCGATTTTTGATCAAATAAAAAAAAGTACGATTTTATCATATGAGGAGCAAAAATTGTACTTTTTTCTCAAGTCAATTTTCAACCAACTGTTGATGCGTTTCAAAGCTAAAAGTTAATAATTATTCATTCTAAAGTTGATAAAAAAAAAACAACGATTTTATCATATGGGGAGCAAAAACCGTTTTTTTTCTCAAGTCAATTTTCAACCAACTTTTGATGGGTTTCAAAGCTAAAAGTTAATAAATATGCATTCTAAAGTTGATTTTCATTGATATCTGATCGATTTTTGATCAAATAAAAAAAAGTACGATTTTATCATATGAGGAGCAAAAATCGTACTTTTTTTCTCAAGTCAATTTTCAACCAACTTTTGATGGGTTTCAAAGCTAAAAGTTAATAAATATTCATTCTAAAGATAATTTCCATGCATATCTGGTCGATTTTTGAAAAAATAAAAAAAAACAACGATTTTATCATATGAGGAGCAAAAATCGTACTTTTTTTCTCAAGTCAATTTTCAACCAACTTTTGATGGGTTTCAAAGCTAAAAGTTAATAAATATTCATTCTAAAGTTGATTTTCATTGATATCTGATCGATTTTTGATCAAATAAAAAAAAGTACGATTTTATCATATGAGGAGCAAAAATCGTACTTTTTTTCTCAAGTCAATTTTCAACCAACTTTTGATGGGTTTCAAAGCTAAAAGTTAATAAATATTCATTCTAAAGTTGATTTTCATTGATATCTGATCGATTTTTGATCAAATAAAAAAAAGTACGATTTTATCATATGAGGAGCAAAAATCGTACTTTTTTTCTCAAGTCAATTTTCAACCAACTTTTGATGGATTTCAAAGCTAAAAGTTAATAAATATTCATTCTAAAGATTTTCATTGTAAAGATATTTTCATGATATCTGATTTTTGATCAAATAAAAAAAAGTACGATTTTATCATATGAGGAGCAAAAATCGTACTTTTTTTCTCAAGTCAATTTTCAACCAACTTTTGATGGGTTTCAAAGCTAAAATTTAATAAATATTCATTCTAAAGTTGATTTTCATTGATATCTGATCGATTTTTGATCAAATAAAAAAAAGTACGATTTTATCATATGAGGAGCAAAAATCGTACTTTTTTTCTCAAGTCAATTTTCAACCAACTTTTGATGGGTTTCAAAGCTAAAAGTTAATAAATATTCATTCTAAAGTTGATTTTCATTGATATCTGATCGATTTTTGATCAAATAAAAAAAAGTACGATTTTATCATATGAGGAGCAAAAATCGTACTTTTTTTCTCAAGTCAATTTTCAACCAACTTTTGATGGGTTTCAAAGCTAAAAGTTAATAAATATTCATTCTAAAGTTGATTTTCATTGATATCTGATCGATTTTTGATCAAATAAAAAAAAGTACGATTTTATCATATGAGGAGCAAAAATCGTACTTTTTTTCTCAAGTCAATTTTCAACCAACTTTTGATGGGTTTCAAAGCTAAAATTTAATAAATATTCATTCTAAAGTTGATTTTCATTGATATCTGATCGATTTTTGATCAAATAAAAAAAAGTACGATTTTATCATATGAGGAGCAGAAATCGTACTTTTTTTCTCAAGTCAATTTTCAACCAACTTTTGATGGGTTTCAAAGCTAAAAGTTAATAAATATTCATTCTAAAGTTGATTTTCATTGATATCTGATCGATTTTTGATCAAATAAAAAAAAGTACGATTTTATCATATGAGGAGCAGAAATCGTACTTTTTTTCTCAAGTCAATTTTCAACCAACTTTTGATGGGTTTCAAAGCTAAAAGTTAATAAATATTCATTCTAAAGTTGATTTTCATTGATATCTGATCGATTTTTGATCAAATAAAAAAAAGTACGATTTTATCATATGAGGAGCAAAAATCGTACTTTTTTTCTCAAGTCAATTTTCAACCAAATTTTGATGGGTTTCAAAGCTAAAATTTAATAAATATTCATTCTAAAGTTGATTTTCATTGATATCTGATCGATTTTTGATCAAATAAAAAAAAGTACGATTTTATCATATGAGGAGCAAAAATCGTACTTTTTTTCTCAAGTCAATTTTCAACCAACTTTTGATGGGTTTCAAAGCTAAAAGTTAATAAATATTCATTCTAAAGTTGATTTTCATTGATATCTGATCGATTTTTGATCAAATAAAAAAAAGTACGATTTTATCATATGAGGAGCAAAAATCGTACTTTTTTTCTCAAGTCAATTTTCAACCAACTTTTGATGGGTTTCAAAGCTAAAAGTTAATAAATATTCATTCTAAAGTTGATTTTCATTGATATCTGATCGATTTTTGATCAAATAAAAAAAAGTACGATTTTATCATATGAGGAGCAAAAATCGTACTTTTTTTCTCAAGTCAATTTTCAACCAACTTTTGATGGGTTTCAAAGCTAAAAGTTAATAAATATTCATTCTAAAGTTGATTTTCATTGATATCTGATCGATTTTTGATCAAATAAAAAAAAGTACGATTTTATCATATGAGGAGCAAAAATCGTACTTTTTTTCTCAAGTCAATTTTCAACCAACTTTTGATGGGTTTCAAAGCTAAAATTTAATAAATATTCATTCTAAAGTTGATTTTCATTGATATCTGATCGATTTTTGATCAAATAAAAAAAAACACGATTTTATCATATGAGGAGCAAAAATCGTACTTTTTTTCTCAAGTCAATTTTCAACCAACTTTTGATGGGTTTCAAAGCTAAAAAAGTTTAATAAATATTCATTCTAAAGTTGATTTTCATTGATATCTGATCGATTTTTGATCAAATAAAAAAGTACGATTTTATCATATGAGGAGCAAAAATCGTACTTTTTTTCTCAAGTCAATTTTCAACCAACTTTTGATGGGTTTCAAAGCTAAAAGTTAATAAATATTCATTCTAAAGTTGATTTTCATTGATATCTGATCGATTTTTGAAAAAATAAAAAAAAACAACGATTTTATCATCTGAGGAGCAAAAATCGTACTTTTTTTCTCAAGTCAATTTTCAACCAATTTTTGATGGGTTTCAAAGCTAAAAGTTAATAAATATTCATTCTAAAGTTGATTTTCATTGATATCTGATCGATTTTTGATCAAATAAAAAAAAGTACGATTTTATCATATGAGGAGCAAAAATCGTACTTTTTTTCTCAAGTCAATTTTCAACCAACTTTTGATGGGTTTCAAAGCTAAAAGTTAATAAATATTCATTCTAAAGTTGATTTTCATTGATATCTGATCGATTTTTGATCAAATAAAAAAAAGTACGATTTTATCATATGAGGAGCAAAAATCGTACTTTTTTTCTCAAGTCAATTTTCAACCAACTTTTGATGGGTTTCAAAGCTAAAAGTTAATAAATATTCATTCTAAAGTTGATTTTCATTGATATCTGCTCGATTTTTGATCAAATAAAAAAAAGTACGATTTTATCATATGAGGAGCAAAAATCGTACTTTTTTTCTCAAGTCAATTTTCAACCAACTTTTGATGGGTTTCAAAGCTAAAAGTTAATAAATATTCATTCTAAAGTTGATTTTCATTGATATCTGATCGATTTTTGATCAAATAAAAAAAAGTACGATTTTATCATATGAGGAGCAAAAATCGTACTTTTTTTCTCAAGTCAATTTTCAACCAACTTTTGATGGGTTTCAAAGCTAAAAGTTAATAAATATTCATTCTAAAGTTGATTTTCATTGATATCTGATCGATTTTTGATCAAATAAAAAAAAGTACGATTTTATCATATGAGGAGCAAAAATCGTACTCTTTTTCTCAAGTCAATTTTCAACCAACTTTTGATGGGTTTCAAAGCTAAAAGTTAATAAATATTCATTCTAAAGTTGATTTTCATTGATATCTGATCGATTTTTGATCAAATAAAAAAAAGTACGATTTTATCATATGAGGAGCAAAAATCGTACTTTTTTTCTCAAGTCAATTTTCAACCAACTTTTGATGGGTTTCAAAGCTAAAATTTAATAAATATTCATTCTAAAGTTGATTTTCATTGATATCTGATCGATTTTTGATCAAATAAAAAAAAGTACGATTTTATCATATGAGGAGCAAAAATCGTACTTTTTTTCTCAAGTCAATTTTCAACCAACTTTTGATGGGTTTCAAAGCTAAAAGTTAATAAATATTCATTCTAAAGTTGATTTTCATTGATATCTGATCGATTTTTGATCAAATAAAAAAAAAAGTACGATTTTATCATATGAGGAGCAAAAATCGTACTTTTTTTCTCAAGTCAATTTTCAACCAACTTTTGATGGGTTTCAAAGCTAAAAGTTAATAAATATTCATTCTAAAGTTGATTTTCATTGATATCTGATCGATTTTTGATCAAATAAAAAAAAGTACGATTTTATCATATGAGGAGCAGAAATCGTACTTTTTTTCTCAAGTCAATTTTCAACCAACTTTTGATGGGTTTCAAAGCTAAAAGTTAATAAATATTCATTCTAAAGTTGATTTTCATTGATATCTGATCGATTTTTGATCAAATAAAAAAAAGTACGATTTTATCATATGAGTAGCAAAAATCGTACTTTTTTTCTCAAGTCAATTTTCAACCAACTTTTGATGGGTTTCAAAGCTAAAAGTTAATAAATATTCATTCTAAAGTTGATTTTCATTGATATCTGATCGATTTTTGATCAAATAAAAAAAAGTACGATTTTATCATATGAGGAGCAAAAATCGTACTTTTTTTCTCAAGTCAATTTTCAACCAACTTTTGATGGGTTTCAAAGCTAAAATTTAATAAATATTCATTCTAAAGTTGATTTCCATTGATATCTGATCGATTTTTGATCAAATAAAAAAAAGTACGATTTTATCATATGAGGAGCAAAAACCGTTTTTTTTCTCAAGTCAATTTTCAACCCATATTTGATGGATTTCAAAGCTAAAATTGAAATAAAAATGAAAAATTAAGTAGTGTAAGGCGGATTTTGCGTGAAATATTTTTGAAATTTTTTTTTTCGCTAACATTGTGCACTGACTTTAGTAATAAACTTTTCTCCATGAAACATATGCTTGGAAACGCATAGTTTCGGAGTTTATCCGTTAGAAGCAATATTTGTTTGTGAATACAATATAAATTTTGTAAAAATAAAATTATTTAAAACGAATGTATAGGAAATTCCCTTTTTGAAATTCGACTAAATGCATGACTTTGAGCAAAATATGAACATCATAAAATACAATAATATCGATATAATTGAATGGAAACCCAAATTTTATTTGTTTTTCCCGAAAACCAATAGCCAAACATCTGTTCCTGCGTATTCCATGTCCATATATTCCATTTCTCTCTGCATTTAAATCTAATTTCGAAAATGTTTGTGGCATTAAAATAATAATAATAATTTAAAATACTGACATCAAATATAGGAGAGTCGAGAGAAAATTGCTTGCGAGAGAGTAGCATCTGTCCGAACAACATTCATTAAAATCCAAACCAAAATTTTCAGTTCAATAACTTTCTGGTTTTGTTATTAATTTTTCCTTACATGTTCAGTCGTCACATTTTCCTTTATTTACTCTTTGCAACTTTCGTGATGATGATGATGTAATTCATCAGAAATTTTCAGAATTGATGTTTTCTTGTAAACAAACTCCATTGTGTGGGTAGTTTACCGCAAAAACAAGACAAATCAGAAGAGATATTTAAACAATGGATGATGACCGAACCTTGATTAAATCGGGCATATCGTCAGATTTTGCTGACTTTCTTCTTCGATGCTCTGCATGATTTATCATATTCAATTCCTTTCGAACGAGATGATTGCTGTTGCATGTGCTTGTACTAATGTCGGTTGGTTTTGAATTTCCCCATGGAGAAATATGTGCATTCCTGTTGAGTTGAACGAAATGAAGAAGAAAAGTGCAGAGAAAATCTACGAATATTAATAGTAATATGTTTAAGTTACTTCTTTTTCTCCTTTGTTATTTCAACGAGAACAGAGGGAGATAGAGACATATGGAGAAGAATCACTGCGATTTAAATTTATTGGATGATCATCTGGTTCTTGACCTAATTTCTGTTTCAACTTCGAAAAGGATAAAAAAAAATGATAAAAAGTGTCGAGTAAGATATTGCAGTATTTGAAATTGATGGAAGATCAATGTATATGTAACTGTGCAACACTCCGTCGATGCGATGAAAAGCGATATAAAAAAATATTTAAAAAAAAAATTTTTTAAATACCTATTTAAAAAAAATAAAATAAAAAAAATATAAAATATATTAATATTTTTTTTTATATTTTTTTTTAAATATTTTTTTTAAATATTTTTTTTTAAATATTTTTTTTTAAATATTTTTTTTGTATATAGGCTTATATGGGAGGATCCCATATGATGCATAAAAGTTGAAAATCTAATGATGAGCGTACCTTGGGCGAAAAATTTCATTATGTTTTGACCCTACTTTGAGCCCTCTATCTTTTAAAATAAATATTATGGCTGAGACGGACAAAAATTACAAATGTGAGTTGTAGAAAAATTTATATAAAAAGCAAAATCAAAGAGTTGAAAGGAAATAATTCACCTTTTTATTTGATTTGCTTTGTGGTTTTTTCGACCAAATGTCGCTCTTACACAAAGAAGTCTTGAACAACAAATTTGATTTTAACTTTTTGCGCTCAAAATGGAATGAACACTTGGAATGAGAATAAAATCAAATCATTGGTTTTTACTTTTCTCGTTCTCCAATTGAAATAGCATAAAGGAAAATCAACTGATTCCGAGAAAAATCACTTTCTTTGTTTGTTTCCGTGTTACCTTTTTGTGTGTGTTTGTTGTATTTCACATTTATCTTATCTCTCATTTTGTTTTAGATCAAATTAAATAAATGTAATGGGGATTTTCTGACATTTTATTTTCTAATTTTGTGTTTTCTAATGGAAAAAATGTAGAAAATTGGGGATCGCACGTGTTTTGTGCGTGGTTTTTTTTTTTTGAGGTTAGAACGATGACGAGACAAAATTGAAAATTCGTTCGAGAAAGTAATTTGGGTTTGTCTTTTTCTATGGGCAGCAGCTATTGGGAATTCAATTAACTTTGAATAGTGAATAGTTAACGAGAAAAATCTTTTGAATTGTGTCAAGTCAAGTTCATCTGTCTAGACTAAAATGACAGATTAATGAGCAAATTTCGAAGAATTTTTTTCCAAAAACATGTTTTTTGCATTTTTCTCATTTTTTTATAAGAAAAAGTTTCCTTTTTTTAATATTTTTCATTTTTTTCGTGACTTTGATTTACTTTCCTTTTCCGTGTTCACTTAAATTACTTCCTTTCTTGATGACACAAATAATTCTTCTGTTATGTAAATGTAAACAGTTTCAAAAAAGACCAACAAGGGTCGTGACAACTGATTCAAAAATTAATTAATTCCATATAAAACCCTTTCTGTTTGCATTTCAGAAACTTACCTCTTTAAATAAAACTCAAGAAAGGAGGAGACAAATGACTCGACTTTAAAAGCAGCAACAATTCCCTCAATTCTTGTTAAAAAAATTTGGAATGTGTGACAATTCTATCATTATTTTACGAGCGATTTTCAACACGAACACCTCGAAAAATACGAAAAAAAATTTTTTCGAATCACAAAGGAAAGGAATTTTGTGTGAGAAATCTGTTGGCGGTTTGTTTGAAAACAGTCAATTTATCATTGCCGTAGATTGAATGACATGCACAACAACAAATACAGCAACAACAAAGACGACGACGACGTAAAGGGAATATTTGATGTGTTTGTCTGATTTGTTGTGTGTGCACACAAAACTTTTTGGTAAGAGAGCATCAGTATTTTATTGAAATGCAAAGCAATAATTCAGTAGATAAATAACAAAAAGACATGGAAAAACAGAAGGTTTTGGCAGACACTCACCTTTTTTTATTTTTCTTTTATTCTTCTCTATTTCGTTCAGGACGTTTTACCCTATGGATTGAAAAGTGTTGAAATTAATCCTTTATGCCTCTCCAATTTTTTTTTTCGAACTTTTTGTTCCAAAAACTTTTTTTTCAAAATGAGGAAAATAAAAAAAAAAATTTTAAAATACTTTTTCATGCAAAATGTCAAAATTTCAAAAAAGATTCATAAAAATAACTATCAAAAAATTTGAAAAATAATTTTTTTTAAAAAAAATTTAAAAAATAAAAAAAAAAATTTTTTAAAAAAAAAATTTAAAAAATAATTTTTTTGAAAAAAAAAAAAAAAAAAATTTTTTTTCAAATTTTTAGGAAAAAGAAACTATCTAAATTTCGTTTTTCTATACAAAAACTCTTAAAAAACTAATTTTTTTTTTTAAATTTCTTACTCAAGGGATAAATGAACTTTAAAAAACTCAAGGCATTAATTTAAACACTTTTCAATCCGTAAGGTACAACTTTCATTTTGCCTTTGTAACGTAAATTCGCTCAAGATAGCAGAAAAAAGATTTATTTCGACTTTGTAACATCTTTTTTTTTTTGCGAGAGTATGAGTTACGATATTGTTGAAAAGTCGACTCATTATTATCATTACAAACTTAATAAAGCGTTCACCGTGCAATTTTCAGTTGTCATCATGCATGTAATTTCCGCAAAAGTTCGTATTATTTGTTGATACTTTTACAATATAATATTTTATTTATTTAACATCGTCCTATTCTCCCTTCCAGGCATGATTTTCTCTTTTATTTATGTCGCTCGAACATCCTTTTTCTCTCGGAGCTCTCATTCCAACACGTAAAATGTAAGAAAAATACGAGACAAAAAAAAAATACATGAGAAGATACCACAATACAGTGAAACGTGACCTCATAAAGGTTCATCGATTCTTTTTTTAACATGAATTTTTATTGTTTTTATATTTATTCGGCAGGCAGATGCGAGGCTCCAAAAAAATGAAAAAACTCATATATCGGTTGAATTTTTATTATTATTATGTGAAGTCACAGATATTATGATACTCTAGCCTTACATAAATAAATGAGGATACGTTTTTGGGTTATTGAATCGTCTTTTCTTTTTACATTTTGTTTCAATTTTTTTTTCTTAAAGGAGGAAGGGATATGAAAACATAAAAATTTCAACATTAAAAAATAAAAATTTATGAAGCCTCAAGCGAATTTTTGGCGATAAAATGTAATTAAGCTTGAAATTACTTAAGCTCATGAACGAATTTTTTAATAAAATTTCAACTTTTTCATATGATGATGCTCTTGAAGATATTTATTAAAATTTCGATCATTTCTTACCTTTTTAAGTTTTTAAGAGCATGGAAAATATTATATTTTATGAATGGAAATTTTTTTTATGAACAATCATATTTTGTTTATTTTCTTAAATTTTCATTATTTTTTATTACAAATAGTTCTTAAAAGTACTGTTCCTCTTTTTTCTTCTGTTTTTTTATTAATTTTAACATTTTAATAATTATTTTATGTTTAAACTTTAATTTAATTTATTTAAGATTTATACATTTAACGATTTAAATTTTTATCCTATTAGATCCTTTTTTTGAACACTTTGTGTTCTTTTTCATTTTATTTATTTATTTATTTTTTTAAATTGAAACCAAATTTCATATTTTTGCGTAAAATTTAATAATTTTTTTAAAAAGATTCGTATCGCTAAATTTTTTTTTTAATAATTAAAAAAGCTCGAGTGAGTGAAATATTAAATGTATCAGTTTAAAATTTCATTATTTTTGTTATTTAAAAAAAAATGAAATGATATTCTAACCAAATGCTGCAACAATAAAATGAGGATAATAATAATTATATCACAAAAATTAATTAACTAAAATTTCATCATTAAAATTTTGTCATAATAATTATAATTATTGTTTTGTTGTACAAATTCATGATATATAATTTAAAGTAATTATTGTGACATGTGTTTAATTGGCTTGTAAGGTCAACTGAGGGTTGATTGAACGATAACAAGCATTTTAATTAGGGGATTTGTTAAATTTATTTGAAATATAAAACTAAAATTCTCCTTTTTTATGCTTTGTTTAAAACTCAATTATTATTCATTTATTTACTCGCTCAATTACTCAAACCCTTTTTGCGCGAAAAAGGAAATCAAAGTTTTGTATTTGAAGCGTCGCGTCGCCCAAAGGCATTTTCATACTTTTAATTACCTTTTGAATCCTTGCCTTGCTTTATGGAGAAATATTAGCATAAAAGGTGCATAATAACCGTAATAATAATAATAATTTAGCAACAATGGAATATAATTGAAAAATTGTATCAACCGACATAAATCTACACCGCCAACAAAAAATTGCGTTAAAACTCGAGTAAAATTTGATTCATTGTCTGTGTGAAAATATTCTCTATTTATTTGTATGTACAAAAGATCGCAGTGAGAGAGAGTTATTTATTTTTCGATTTTAATATTAAAATTTATTATTATCCTACCTTTTCATTAAATTTTTATTTTTTTCACTACTCTGAGGCTCTATACAGCATTTCTCTATAAAAAAGTTGTTGTTTTTTTTGTGTTTGTAGGCCAGAATGAAGCTGAAGTCGTACAATTTCATTAATTTTTTTGTGATAATTTTTTTTTAATTGAAAGAAAATGTTCAATTAAAAAAAAGTTGGCATAAATTCACACTCATCATATTTTTTTTTTACAGAAATGACAAAAAATAATGAATGGGTATTAAAGTTCAGATCAGTCATTCATGAAAAAGTCTGGATAATGTTTACTTCGCTACTGTACAATTGTTTAAAACACCCAAAGGGGAGGAAAACGTCGACTTTTGTTTTATATTTTTTTTTACTAAAAAGCCATTTCTTTATACTACGGTATATGGAAGGTTTTCCCTTCAAATTCGTAAAGCGGATATGGACCATTGTGCGGCGGCGGAGGCATACCAAACGGTTGAAAATGATGACTATCGCTGGAATCGGATTCCTTCGATTTTGGCGATTCCTTTGATTTGGTACTCGATTTGCGTGACTTTGTGTTATTGTCGCCGCACTTTAGTACATAACGCAATTCCGATGCCATTTCGGAACATAATGAAACCTAAAGGGAGAAATATTTTTAATTATTGACTTTTAACGGGAGAAATGGAACGAAAAATCCTTTGACATCACACAAAAATTGGAAATCTCATCAATTTTTCGCTGATTGGATTTTTCGTTTCATTTCGCGTTACAAAAAAAAAATTGTTGGTATTAAAAAAATGACTTACCTCTTGCTAAAAAGTTTCCAATTGTACAGTTTTCGTTCATCGCACAAAATAACATCAACGTAAGATGAAAAGAAATACAGAAAAAAGTTTGAAACAATAAAAATTGCTTTTATCATTTACGAATAGAAGTAATAAAAGGAAAGACCTTTATCATTTATTTTCAGTTCATTCGACTTTGTGTCGTTTTTCGTTTGAAGCATGGATGATAAATAATGATGGAAGACGAGAGAAAAAAGAATCTTGTTTATTACTTTTACGATCAAGCAGGTCAATCTCATGTCAAACTAATCAAGTATGGTACGGAAAGTATAATAAGTAGTAAAAAGGGACGACAGAAAAAAAAAACGAGAGACAAATTTATTTTCTCCTCCATTATCTATTCCGCAGTGTGTTTCGGGCAACATAATAATAAACAACCTATTTACTTGTTGGTTAGCTTATTTTTTACTCATAATTATCTTATTATTCTGTGGGTCTGTCGTTCGTTGACGGCGAAACGATCCCATGGTCAAACACATAAAGATGAAGTACCAAATAAAAGTTTTATTTTTGAAAATGACACTTTCGCAGTGAAATGGAACAGAGACGTTACTTCGTTTTTTTCCATTTTCACAAAAAAAAACTTTTTTTTTTCTTTAAAAGTGCTTTTTTGCTGACTTAAAATACCAAGAGAGACGTCTTTTGATAGAAAACTCTTAAAAAAATGTCGTAAAACTAAAATAATCTTGTTAAAAAAACATTCGCAACGCCTCTGTGCCCATTTCAGAGTACCGCAAAAACAATCGAGGGAAAGGATAAACAAAAGACAATAATAATGATTATTTCCCTTTACGGGTTTTTATGCTGTCTCAGTTTATATTGTTAGCAATAAGCTTCTTCTATTTGGTGATGTCCTCATATATTGCTATTTAGCAAAAAACCGACACACAGACCGAAAAAAAAGTATAAAAATGAAAACTAAGTGAATGGAATATAATTTCCATCATGTGAATAGAGAGAGGGGTGATGTCGACAGGATAAAAGATAAAAGCTTTTATTACAAGCATTTTATTTATTTTTGTCTTTATTTTATTTTTTTTTCTTGCTCTGAGCTTTCGTCTTTGCAATTAGGGCGACACAAAACTCGTCAAGAGTTATGATTTTAAACGCAGTTATGAGTCTCATTAATTGTTTGCAATCACCTGCGTTCTAAAAACATTTCAATTAATTATTATGAAAAAGTTTAAAGTTTCATGAAACTTGCAAAAGACATTATTTTTATGTTCTTTAGTGTTATTGTTGTTTTTCCTTTTTATTGTCTCGTCGCTCTCAGAAGCGTCTTTCGCAAGCGAACTGTAACTAAATGCACGTCATGGCGTGTGTAAGTAGTAAATAAAAAAATTATAAAAAAAAATATTTAAAAAATATGCTTTTTTATGAAAAAGGCCCAGTTTCAATGTTTTAGCAGTTTCGAGTTTAAAAAGGATTAAAAATGATAAATTAGAACCCTCTGACAAATTTTTATCCATTTGAAGCAAGATTTGACAAAAATTGCTTTGACACAGTTTTTATGCTCTTGATTTAGTTTTTAAAACAAAACTATGTCAAAGAAAAAAAATTTTTTCAGTTTCAATTTTTTGGCAGTTTTGAGTTATAAAATGATTAAAAATGATAAATGAGCCCCTCTGATAAATTTTTAACATTCGAGTCCATTTCACTTCTTTTAAAAGTATTGGACTCTCATGTTTTTTTCTTTCGCTTTAATTTTAAAACAAAACAAATTTTTTTCAATTTTTTATTTTTCTTAAAAAAAAAAATTTCAAAACCTTCCATTTACTTCTTTTAAAAGTAGGTCCCTTTTCTTTACTTTATAGGTCCCTTTTTTATAAAACAGCATGTTTAAATTTTTTTTTTATTTTATACATTTTAGTTATTACAAAGGATATCAGTTTTTTTAAATTTTTATGAAGTTTTTTTACAATTCAAAATTTGTCCCAATGCACATTGCAATTTCAATAAAAAGCATATAATAACTATAAAGCAGAGGAGATTGCGAGAAGCAAACTGAATTAATAAATAGTATAAAATTCAAAAGAGAGACAACTTTATCTTTTCTTCATTCATTCGTTTTACCGCAGCTTTCCTATTTGTCGTCTCAAATATTTTCCGAAGCAATCGTGTAAATAAATAGTTCTTAAAGGCACTGCGAGTAAATTTAATTTGTGTCAATAATTCACTATTGATTTTGACACCATATAAAAAAGGAGTGAGAGGCGCAACGCGTATCACGTTAATAAATTACACGAATGGAATATTGATGATGTCGTGCTAAATGGGTTTGCTTGGCACACAATAATAAATTAAAAAGTTCTTATGTCTGTCGAGGTCGAATTGTGTAAGGAAAGGAAAAAGTTAAAAATATTTTTGTTTAATCGCCTGTGGAAAATTGAATTGAGTGTGAGTGCATTATTATTGTTATTACGACTTATATCCGTGTAGGTTGGTACGGAAAATGTTGATAAAGAGATAAATCTAATGGAAAATAGCATTAAAAAGTTTGTTATTGGACATAAATTGCTACGAGACGAACAAAAATTGGTCATCTAATATTTTTTTCTGTTCTATTTTCCATTATTTTTTTATTATCCTTGTTATTCCGAATTTATTTTCGTATGAAATTCTCACGAAAATCGGCTTTTGTTTCGTTTTTCCTCGTAAAAATATTAAATTAAGATTTTTTTTTGAAGGATTTTTTCGTAATTTGACCTTGTCTCAAAAAATATCTTAAAAAATACGATAAAAGGATAAAATTATTCTAATTGGCTTTCGTATTCTTCTTTTTTTTTCTTCAATCTCGTTTTCAATCTAATCCCATGAAAGAGCACAGAACATCAAAAAAGATTCAGATTGAAAACTAAACCGTTTATAAACTTTATCTATTTGAGGATCTCCGTTTCGCTATTCGCCGGAAGCTCATTTTTTCGCAATCCCTGCCGGATTCTTTCTGCTTTCCGATGCAGAGACACGAGAGATGAGAAAAAAAACTAAAATAAAATCACTTAACTCGAAAAAACTCTCTTCGTTCATTCATGGGTTTCGCAAAAGCTATTATCGCAAGTAGAGAGTCTATATGTAAAACAATAATGTTTTAAAAATGTAAAAATAAAAACTTTTTTCGTTTCGTTGTTGTTGTTGTTATTGCATCCTTAGAACAAGTTAAGAAGAAGAAAAAGTAGGAGAGAAAAAAAAAGTTTCTTATTTGTCTTTCATCATAGAGGCCCATGATAAAATTTTTTCTTAAGTAGTAGATACATATGTACAAGGAGAGAATTATTATTATGATATACATAAAAATTCAAAACTATAAAAATTTTAACAAGACAAGCAGCATTGTGTCTTACTTTAAATGTCTTTTTCGCAAGAAGCTCTCTTATGTTTCGAAAAAGTATGATATAGAGGGACAAGAGTAATAATAATATTATTGTTATTTTTGCGAGAACGGAGACTGTTGTTGGTGTGAGAGTTGAATCTTATATTCATGACACAATAATAAATACGTTTCGTAGGCGTGTTATGTTGTAAGAAGTTGCAACAGCAAAATAATAGCAATAATAAAAGATGAAATATGTGAATTTTGTCTCATCGTTCGTTGGTCGGTGTCGTCATCGTTCGTCGAGAAACACACAAAAGAACAGTTGTTTCTAAAAACTTAAGGACAGTAAATTCTTAGCCCTCTTTCGTAAGTATGCATCTTCTTCAATAGCTGAAGATGAAAAGAAAGAAAATCTAATAATAGAAGAGATAAAGAATTGATGGCCCATCAAACGTATAGCTTTGTATAACTCCATTTTTTTTTCTCAGAAGCTTCTCAAGATTCTCTCTTTTTAAACATGATATACTGAGTTTGTTATCATTTTATTAATATTAATAATATTAGTTGGATAGAAAAATTTTTTTATGGTTTTTTACTCCTAACCTACTTTTTATGCGTTATATGTACATTGTGATTTATTGTTTTTATGTTAAAACGATCGAAAAAGTTGATGATTCATTAAATTGGGATTTTTTGGTTAACATTTTCTGCCACAAACGTGCCAATTTTCAACTGAATTCATGTCTTTTATTCTCTTCTCGAGTGGAACAATGAAAAATGTCTAAATTAAATATTTATTAATAATAAAGTTATAGGTGTGGAAATAATGTAGATTAAAACTTTTTCATAAAACACAAAATTCAATAAGGCCGCTCCAAATTTTTTTAAAACTTTTTGTCCCATGCCCCATTTCAAAAGTCGAAAATCCAATGGGGCAAAATAAAAAAAAAAGTTAAAAATTTCATCAAAAATGACTTTTTTTGGTCTATTATTATTATAATTTTTCAAGAAGTTTTCAAAAAAAAAAAAAAAAAAAAAAATTTTTATTTTTTAATTTTTTTTTTAAATTTTAAAAAAAAAAATTTAAGTTTGTTAATTTTTAGTCATTTTTGTAATAAAAATTTATTTTTATTTTATTTTAAAATTTTATTTTTTGACAAAAAATTTTTAAGTTTTTTTTTTTGATTTTTTAAAATTTTTAACAGTTGTTTTAAGTATTTTTTAAAATTAATTTTAGATTTTCAAATTTCAAAGTAGATTTAAAAAAAATATCAAAAATATTATTTAACGATCTTTGAGCGTTAAAATTTTCTTATTTTGTATGAAAAATTATTTCAATTTTTTTTTTTTTTTTTTTTTTTTGAAAAAAATCTTTTGGGTCAAAAACATCGAAAGAAATTTGTAGCGGCCTAACAACAACAAAAAAAAAACAACTCAGTTGAAAACTGAATGACTACCGAAAATTGTTTTGCTTTTATCTCTTGTTGTTGTATTTTATTTTGGCAAACAACGCGCGAAACCACGGGCATTTTAAAATGAAAATTATTGTATTCCGTAAAAAAATTATTGATATTCGAAACACATTTTTGCTCAGTTTTCGCAATTAAACCATAACTATAAATTATTGTTGTTATTATATTAATGATACATTGAACGTACTTTGCGTGAACATATACACAATATAAAATTATTATTATAATTAATAAACAAAAATAATATGTAAAATAAACTTATATAACGGAAAAACAAGAGCTTACTGACGACATGGCAACTCAAATTACAATTTTTTGATAAATCTGTAAATTTTATTAATTAACTGCTCTACGCGGATAATTTTTCCATAAACTTCTAACGATAATATGATGATAATTTATCATGATTTTAATTCAGGATTAATAAATCGCCTTTTTTACATTACAAAAAAAAAGTGAAATCCGTTAAAATAAAAAAAAAGATTTTTTTTTCGAGAGTTGAAAAAAATTCATTTTCACCTTTTTGAAAAGTTAAAAAGGGTCTAATCTTTTGATTTTATTTTTTTAACAGTTTTTACGTCAGAAGTAATGGTTTTCGGATTGCGGTAAAGTTGTGAATTATTATCGATTCTTCGTCGAGATTACCGTCGAGTGAGCGGTGATTTAGAAAATGAAAACGGATATAAGTAATATTTTATTACGATTTACAATGGGAGATTATTCTCGCACGAGTTATTTATTGTATGGTCGTAGATTTGTGTTTAAAATGGATTTAAATCCTCTTCTCTTGCATTGTACATGCTGTTATGAATTTATATATATGATTGACCTAAATGTTGTAATGTAATTTTACGGTAATAATAATGTTACGGAGAGAGTTCTGTACAATTTTAACTTATTTAAGCTATTTCGCGGCAACTTTTTACATGTAAATATCGGGCAAAACAGTTGTTGTTGTTGTGCTTACCCGTTCCTCGACAGCGACTTTTCGGGATTTCCAAACGAACTCGCAAACTGCTATCACACAAGCGACTCCCATGCCGCCCATTAACACGACAAAGACTCCGCCAACGTTAGCCAGTCCAAGTTCATTAGCAGTTGAACTCGATTTTGTTGTTTCATCCTGTGTGCAAAATGACAGAATTAGATATAATTTAATAACTCCCCCCCATATACTTTGTGTCTAACCGCAACACGATTTCATGCAGTAACTCGTAGACACCAAGAGATAATTTATAAATAAACGTACTCTTACCCGACATGATCCGCCGCCTCGTTTCTCCTTCCACCATTTTTGCTTCAGCAAATGCAATTTACCTTCTTCTTGTAATTTTAACACTGCCCCGCTAATTGCAGTACGATAAGGAGAGTCTGTAGAATAGAATGCACAAGTTAATTACACAAAGCGAGTAAAATTACATGACGAAACGGGCACAAGGAAGATTTTAATATATTCTCTTTAATCATAGAGAGAGAGATGTCGAGCAAGGTAAATTGGAATTGCGATAACAATAATTAGATAATTTTCGTGTTTGTTTGTTATTTAACACAAATTTAAGCGAAAATGACACGCAAAAGCACTTACTTGGCGGCATGGCGATTCCTGTTGATGTTGCGTCGAAAGAAGAAAATTATATCGGGAGAAAATTAATTAAAACCCGCAAATGAGATAAACAATACACACATACCGTATCCCTTTGAGTCGAGCATTCCTCCTACTTGCGTTAATTCACAATTTCGTTCAATTACGTATTCAATACTTGTGGATTCCATTAAAAATGCATAACTCCCTGTGCAAATCGATTGTTAATAATTAAAATTTCAAGAGTTAGTTGAACATTACCTTTTTCTTTCACGACGCGTTCGACGCCTTCCAAATTGCTCCCTGTAAAAACCGTTGGCTTTGTCGATTCCATGAAAGACCACATTTTTTGGTATGTTGAAAAATTGGAATCCTTCAAAAGAGAAAAAAATGTTTGAATTTAAACTTTTTGATCAAAAGCATATTTTTTTGTACATCAAAAATCAAATTTCACAGAAAATCCTGCATCATCTATTCAATTTTTTGGTTTGAATGATGAATGAGAGAAAAAAAAAGTTAAATTTGATCAAACGTTTCGACATTTTGTGTAACTTTTCGTACAGAAAAATGTAACAAAGTACTTTGCATGATGCAATTCATTCACATAGCTCGTTTGTTTCAAATTAATTTTATTTTTTTTTTTGTTTTTAAAACCACACACACGCAACAAAGACATTTTTCTGCAATTTTTTAATTGAAGTCATTAAGGCATTATCTTTTATAAGAGATAATTTTTTTTCCAAATTTTCATGAGAAGGCGTTTTACGAAGAGAAATTTTTTTTCCAAATTTTCAAAAATTTTTTTTTTTTTTTTAATTAAAAAACTTATTTAGGACAAGTTTCATGGGAAGGCATTTTACGAAAAGATAATTTTTTTTCTTCCAAATTTTCAAAAAAAAAAAATTTTTTGATGAAAAAATCTCTTATAAAAGTTTAATAAAAGATAAATTCCAAAACTTTTGAAAATAAAATAAAATAAAATTTTTAGAGAAGAAAATTTATGTTAAAATGTGATTTTAAAACAATAATTAGTAAAAATTGAAAATTAAAAAAAAAAAATTTTTAAAAATAAAAAAAAATTAAAAAAAACTTCTTGAAAAATTACGAAAATACACAAAAAAAGGTAACTTTTGATAAAATTTTTAACATTTTTTTTTTTTTTATTTTGCCTCATTGAATTTTCGTCTTTTTCGGCATAAGCTTTATTTTTTTTTGATTTCCATACTTACTCTGAAAAAAGCTGCTGTACTCCCGCCTCGTAATGCTCCATACTTGATCTTTGTCTGTTTCGCCAAGTCCTCGGCACTCTCGATCGGCGAATCCATTCGTTCGACTGTCAAAAAAGCAGCTAAATTGGCAGTGTATGAACTTATCATGATGAGCGTGAAAAACCACCACATACCGGCAACGAGTCTAAAGTTGAACGTTTGATTAATTTATGCTGAAAATGCACATTTTCTTGCTACTTACCGTGTACTGACAGCTCTGTGTTGGAAAAAGTTTGGAATGCAAAAAAAAAAAATATTAGTTTCATACGACTTTTTAAGCACATTTTACTCAAACAATATTTTTGTTTCAAGGGTGTATTTGTATGAAAGTTATAAAATTACAGCAAAACAAGAGACAAAGCATTTTTCGCAAATAGACGAGCAAACACAAAATTCTGCAATAGTACTAATAATAACGTGAATAAATGTGAATGTGAGTCAGTGGTGTGTCATTTTATTGAGTTGCGTTGTATTTTATGGGAATTTGTGTGCAAAATGGCAAAAGAGAGAAAAGTTGCAAAATTTGTGTCTTGTTATATATTTTTGTGACAAATTACAAACAAACATGACTAAATTTAATTTTCATGTAAGCAATACCAACTAGTTGCAAGCAAAATGTTAAAGTATACTCGAAACATAAACTAAACAATCTAACAATAAAATTGGAGAGCATGCATTTTCAGGGCAATTTTATATTTATTTCGTCTTTTTCGTACTAAACGCACATAATAATAATAAAACATTATTTTAAGAGATACTTTTACCAAAAAAAAAATTAAATAATAAACCATGCAGAACAAAAATGAAAAGAAATAGGCGTCTCCATTAGTTCACAGAATTAAATTTTAAAAAATTTTCAATTCACAGACGAGAATTTTGAACATTTTTACCCTTTAAATAGCAAAAGTTATAAATACTGATATCGAACTGAGGTTAAGCTACTCTATTTTCATCGAATTTTTTGACGTTTGATTGATTCTTCAGATTTTCTAAGAATAAAAGTGCCAAAAACATTCTATTTATAAAGCAACGTAGAGAAAATATCAATCATTTGTTTGTTAAACTCATTCGGAAAAAAAAGTTTACTTAGAATTTTACTCAAAATATTGCCCGAAGCAGAATTATATTTTGATTAAATCTCTCGTCATCTGAGCTTCAAGTTACACAAACAACAACGAGAAACGGATGAACATCATAAAATTAAATAAGAAGTATCACGATAACGGAGAGTAATAAAAAGATACCCGAGACAAAAAAAAAATAGTCAAATCGTTCTTCTTCGTCTTTTTTTCTACTTTTTTTTTGCTCTTCGTAACATTACATTGTAATATATGAAGAAACTCATCACGAGACACAAGTCTACATAATCATTTTCATATCATCAACTTTCTTTTGGATCTCGTGCCATCGCATCTCGTGTGTTTTTTTTTTGTGAACTATTTTTTTTTGCTTCGTTATAACAATAACAAACCGCAAAGAATTTTTTTACGTTTTAGTTGAGTCGAGATAATGTACAGTTTTGCGGATTACCGCAAAAGGATGTGTTCGATGATGTTTACAAATTAGGGTGTAGATTACGAGGTGATTATCAAAAGAGTGTTTTGTTACCTTTTCTTGCCCTTTCATGTTAGTTTTGCGGTTAATTCACACACACGCATTAATTTTATCATCTGGTTAGTTTGTTATTAATAAAATTAAGCTTAGTGCACGTAAATGTTGCAAATCTATACAGACAAGCGGGGAGATGATTTATGAAGGGATCGACAGAGGTTGAAAGCCATTTACGAAAGATTAACTACTTTCTAACAACTAAATTATTGTTGTTGCTGCGAAAGAGTTCATCATTTAGCTCAAAAATGTGAAATAAAATTTTATCTTTTTTTTTTAATTCGTTGGAGCAGAAATTGTTGCAATTCTCGTTCTCATCAAATGTTTACGCTCATTAGCGAGAGAATTTCTGAAAAAAATATGAAACTTTTAGTATGAAATGTAATGAAAACTTTTTCGGCGAAATTTGTGTAGCATGTAAATTTACGCTGCTTGTTTGTTTAACGAACGCATTTTTATTTTTTTTTAACTTTTTCTTGCAAAGACGAAGTGTTTTTCTCATTAGTTGGAATTGGTTTCAACAGAGTAAAATATTTAACATTTAAGGCTAAAACAATAATTTTAAATGTTTTCAATTAAATAAAAAAAATATTTTTTAATAAAAAAATTGAAAACATTTAAAATTATTGTTTTAACCTTAAATTTTTATACCTACATAATTTTTTGAAAATTAAATTTTTTGATACATTAAAAATTTTTAAGAAATATTTTTGAAAGTTTTAGTTTTTTTTTTATTTTCATATATTTCAATTTTCAAACAAAAATTTTTTTTAAAAAATCAGTATTGACAAATTTAAAGCTTAAAATGGAATAAATATTCATTCTAAAGTTCATTTCTGTTCATATTGGGTCAATATTTGATAAAAAAATCTTTGATGTCTTAAATTTTGTTTCCTTTTTATTTAAAAAAAAAATCATAAAACCGCTTGCCTATTTATTTACATAGCTGTTAATTAACTCTTTTTTTCATAAGTGTAAAAAAATCTTCACTCATGTTATGTGCAAAGCTCATACAAAAGAGAGAAAGAAAAAACGAGCTTCGTAATAAATTTCTCTTTTTTGCAGGGATTTTCCTCGCAATCTCTATGAACTTTTGACACTTGAATCCCATAAAAGCACGGCAGATAGCTAACGGGATGGATACTAATAAAAATAGATGAATAGCTCAACATTCTATCGATTATCCATTACACCGAAAACCATTCTGCAGTTTTTTCTTTTCTTGTTGTTGTTTTTGTTTAGCAGCGAGAGAAAAAAAAACGCAAATAAATAAAAGAATCTTTTTTGTAGGCGAATAACTCGATATATTCCTATGCTAGTTACAATAAATAAGGGCACGTTCAGCAATTTCTAAAGTTTTTAAATTCGTTTTTATTTGAAAGCTGCGAGGAAAAATGGATTTATGAACATTGCCATACCGTTAGCCAAGCATCGAAGCTCGTTTACATTCCTCTTTTTTTTATTTCGTTTTGATCTTCACATTCGACGCACACGCCAGACTCGCACACAGACAAAAGAAAAATAAAATGATATTGCATTTAGCGTTATCAGACAGAGTTTCACAACAATATAATAGGAAGAACAGACTTTTTTTTTTTTGCTCGAATCTATTTAGGCCGTTCCAATTTTTTTTTTTAAATTTTTTGTCTCAAAATTTCAAAAGTATAAAATCCAATGGGACAAAATAAAAAAAATGAAAAATTTCATCAAAATTTACCGTTTTTTGTCTTTTATCATATTTTTTCAAGTAATTTTCAAAAAATTTTTAAAACATAAAATTTTGAATAATTTTTGTTAAAATAAAAAAAAAATTAACATGAATTTTCTTCTCTAAAAATATTTTCAAAAAAAATTTTTTTTCAAAATTTTTTGACATTTATTTTTATGAAATTTTTTTTAGAGAAGAAAATGCATGTTAAATTTTATTTTTTTAACACAAAAAAAAAAATATTAAAAATTGAAAAAATTAAAAAAATTTTTTTTTGAAAATTTCTTTAAAAAATTTGGAAAAAGACCAATTTTGATGAAATTTTTCAATTTTTAATATTATTTTGCCCCATTATCTTTTGAAATGGGGCATGAGACAAAAACAAAAAAAAAAATTGGAGCGTCCCTATTTATAATTTTGAATAAATAATCGACTCGATAGTTTTTTTCTCGTCGTATTTCGTGGCGACCTATTCCTCAAGGCAATGAAAAAAGGAGTAAAAACAAGAATCCCTCGAGTTACATAACTTCCTTCTACTATCGCTCCTTTCTGTTCTGCTAATTCTCGTTTCTTGGAATAAAAAAAAATGTTGTTCATTGGACACCTTATCAAACGTGGATTCTTTATAGGATAATGGGGCGTGGATAAAAGCACATAAAAGGATAAATATCATCAAGCAACATGCAAGCAAGGCAAAAAAAAAACAGTTTAACAATCAATAGGAAGGGGATCTTGAGTTCAAAAACAATGAAAATTCGATCTTTGACGATTTTTTGCTTCACGACAAACACAACAAACACATCGATGAAATGTGAGATAAAGTCCTCAGTTTTTTTTTATTTTATTGTATTTTAGATTGGAACACGAAACACACGAGAAAGAGAATGAAAGACAAAAAAAACGAAAACAATAGCACTCGATAAAGCAAATTGATACGGAAAGTGTTGATTTGATTGAAAATCATTCCTCGGCTTGTACGAGTTGTGACAACTTACTTTGGCGCTAATTCACTGCCTTGCTGAAAGAGACTTCCGATTGTGAACCAGAAGGAATTCGCGAGTGAAAAATGACTTTCTTGATCCTGTTGATGATGATGATGATTACATTCGTGTGAAGTGTGATTCCATTCGTATGGCGAAAACCTTTAAAATATTTAACGTTTACATTTTTTTTGCTGCTTTTTTTCTGTGTGTTGAACGAGATGAATGACAACTATGGATCGCTCAAAACATGTCGAAATGTCGAACACGTGATTGATGTCAGTAATTTTTTTTATTAATGCATCAGTTTCCTGTCCCGAGGCTTGCATTTTTATCAACTCGAATGGATATTTAATTCAACACACACACACAAACACACATTCTGTCACTCAATGCGTTGTTTACTGCATTTTTTTTTACTTTTAACCAATTATGTGAGGAAAGTACTACTTTTCAATCCTTTTAGCTTAAATGATTTTCATCCATTTTTAATTTTCGTGCACATTTAAAATAAATTGTCATAAAACTTAACAACAAACCAACTACTATGGGAGGTACGAAAACTACTTGCGCTACATGGAACAGAAAAAAAGTTGCTGAATGATGCTAAAGGCAGTACAAATGATGAAAACGTTGTAAACATGAATAATAATTTTTAATGAAAATTGTTAAAAATATAAAAACTAAATGTCGGAAGTGTCGTGTATTTTGTTAAAAAAATGTACGAGAAAAAAAACATATGAAATTAATTAAAAAAATTTGTTCTTACTTTGGCAAAAAGTCGCAACCCTGTTGCATTAAGCTTCCAATTGCGAACCAAAGACAATTCATTAGCGTAAATTGTGTGCCCGGATTTGGGTCACATGTAGTTGGTGTAGGCCATTCGTACGGCGTAAACCTAAAAAGTTTATTGAGAATGACGGAAAAATTGATAAAAAATATTTTATTTTAATTTGTGAGATTTTTCAACTACGGGAAAAAATTCGAGGAAATATTAACGAAATAAATTTTTAGTGTTCGTTTTTTTTTTGGCCAATGTTTTACATGGGAAATTAATGATAATTATCATCTGTTCACAATGGGATATTTTAAATAAATATTTTTTTTAATTTGGTAGGTTTTAAATTTTTTGAAAAAAAATTTTTTTTAACATTTTTTTTTTTTGTAAAAATTCAAATAATTTTTTTTTCCATATATTAATATTTAATTTAATTTTTTTTTCTCCATAAAAACAAAAAAATTAAAAAATTTTTTAAAAAAAAAAAAAAATTTTTTTTTTAAAAAAATTAAAATTTTTTTTTTTAATATATTTAAAAAATTTAATTTAATTTTTTTCTTAATTAAAAAAAAAAAAAATATTTTAAAATTCTTAAAAATATTTTTTTTTATAAAAATTGAAATAATTTTTTTTTTTTAAATATTAAAATTTAATTTAATTTTTTTTATCAAAATTTATAAAAAAAAATCAAATCATCCCATTGTGACAACATATTTGTTCCGCATATTAATACTCAATCCAAACACACGAAATAAAAAAAAATCTACCAGATTTTAAACAGATTTACACAAAATAACGATTAAATGACGATAATATCCGTAGACATCGCATAAACTGAGATTTAACGCATAATTTACGATTTTTGCATTGTTATTTTTAGTTGTACTCGAAAATTTTACATAAGAGACCTATTAAAAGTGTCATAAAACTTGATATTTATTACATCAAAATGTTGTTTGGCGTTACCTACACCTCCGTTTCATTGTTCCATTATTGCGACTCGACACACACATTCGCACATCGCACATTCGCTGATAAATTTTACCATTTTACAAATGCAACATAACATATTTTGCATAAATTTCGCGCATTGTACTCGTTTGTTAAAGCACTTACATTTCCCAAAATGTAAAAAAAAATCTCGAGGCTTGAAGTGAATCAAAAGCAACTCTTTAACATGATGAAGTTGAAAATTTCTTTTCCTCGAAATTTTTATTTTTTTTTTTGGGGAAAATAAGAGCCTTTTCCTGCCATTCAGCGAAAGATTGCACGGGAAAGTTGTTCCATGCCACATGTTGACATTTGCACTCGTTTTGTATCTCGGCATGTTTATTATTTTCACACAAAAAAGTGTGTGTTAGCGAGAGTTGTCATTGTAGAATTTGTGTGCAATACTTACCTTGCCAAAATGAACAAAAGCACGGAAACACCCAAATATGCGGTAGCCATATATATCCAGACGTCAAGTGATAACGGCGATAAAAATGAAAATAAATTTGGCGGTTGTTTCACAGGTTTGCGGTACAACACTGAAATGCCCAAATTCATAAACGGCATCGTAAAATCAACAACCTGCAAACGAGAAAGGGAAAATTTTTAGTTGAAATCATTGTCACTCTATCTCTTGTACAAAGAGGTATACCAAAAATATTCGTCGATATTGGCAAAGAGGAAAAGTGTCCTTTTCTCCTCTCAACACACAAAGAGAACACTCGGTGTGCGAAATTTATCGACGTCCCATATATAGACATTAAATTAAGTTATTTGATGATGATGTCGAAATTGTTAATTTTAATTTTAGTGTTAAATAATTATGTCAAGGGAGAATTTTAATGAAATAATAGTAAATGAAAGACTTGTCAAAGGTAAAATTTTAAATTAGTTTATAGATCAACAATGTTAACCTCTGTCCCGTGAAAAGTCAAATTTTCGACACAGAACGAGAAAATAAAAGCAAATTATGTGATTTTGAAGTGAAAAGTAATTATTTATACGTTGTTTCGTCATTATTATGAACTTTTGATGCTCTTTTGCTCCATTAATTGAGTAAATAACTCACAAAGGGCATTTTCCGCAACTGCATTAAATAATTTTGTTTCATTTTCCGAATAACTCAGCAATAATGACTTTTTTGTTTCTTTTCTTTTCACTTTATTATCATCAAGAGCATTGTTTCAATTTTAAGGCCGCTTCAAATAAAAATTAAAAATAAAGTCCAACATTTTTTAAAGTAAAATAAAATATATTTAAAATAATAAAAAATAAAATTTTATTTTAAAAAATTTTAAAATAAAATTTAAAAATTTTTAAATAAAATAAATAAAATTAATTTATTTAAAAATAAAAAATAAATAATTTTTTGTTAAATAAAAAAATAAAATTAAAAAAAAATAAAAAAAAGTATTGAAATACTATTTTTATTCAAAATGACAAAATTAACAGTTTTTGAGAGTTAAAAAATATTTTTGATATGATTTGAAATATTATTTTTGAAAAAAAAATCATAAAATATAAAATTGGTAATTTTGGAAAATTTTAATTTTATGAAAAATAATTTTTAGAGAAGAAAATTTGTATTAAAATCTGATTTTCGAAAAAAAAATTTTTTTTTAAATTTCTTCAAAATATAATAAATTTTTTCATTTTTGATGAATTTTTCAACTTTTTTTTATTTTGTTCCCATTAGATTTTTGACTTTTAAAATGGAGCATCGAGCTTTATTTTTAATTTTCATTTGGAGCGGCCTTAAAGTTTTAAAAAAATGCATGAAAAATATTTAACAAAAAGCAAAAAAAAAAAATAAATTATTATCGTTTCCCTCATGCAAAAAAAAAAAAATACTTTAAAATAATTTTGTATTCAAAGTGAGGCAGAATATTGATGTTTTGCAAGCCACAAATGTTGTTGTAGGCTTTTGTATGAGAAAAATATCGTAAAAAGGAACGAAAAAATCCATAATTTAAGCGTTTCAGTATTGAATACAAAATATTTTGCAACTTTTTCTCTACTTATATTGATGTAATTTTAAATTTTGGTTCGAAAAAACCTTTGAAGGATACAAAATATAATAATTTTTAGTCCTTTTTTGAACATTACGGAATGTATTTCCTGCTAATGCAGCAACTTTTGGTATCACAACAATTTTTTCGTACATTTAGTGTAAAAACATGTCTCGCTGTTCATAAAAATTCATTGGAGAATCATGCGAATAAATGAATTTATCGATAATATTGTTGTCACAGAATGAGCAAAAACGAAAAAATGTTTATCGCTACGAGCATCCAAAACAATTTGCGACTAAAGTATTATTAAGGCCTCATTAAATTTCTTATATAAATATTTATTCTCATTCGAGAACATGACATTGACAAATACGACAAACTTTGAAATTCCCCCGAAGAGTGAGAGGAAATTGTATCAAACAACAAAAATATTCATCATTTCTTTTTTCTCCGTGAAAAATTGTTGTCTATGGCAACTTTTGTGCGTTGTTGATGTTTTTGTCGTTAGGTTATATTGGTTGAAACAATACAAATCACTTCGACTCAATCAAATCAAGTCAAAAATGTTGCGACACGCGAACAACGAATGTAAACAGGATTATTTGATGTTGATTGTTTGAATCGCTGTGGCGTTGCGCGTTTCGTTGCGTGTCGCGGCAAACCTTATTATTGACATCATCAATCATGGCATTTGGTTGTTTGAAGTGACAATTTTTTTTTTGCGTTTTGTCCAATTATGCCCAATTTAACGTTTTATTGTTTCACCCGTGTCAAAACGGGATTTGTGGGCGTCAAGGGAGTATCCCTATTTTCGGGAAAGATCGTGCGCTAAATGTCTCGAAGATGAATTAATTGGAGTCCTTTGACATGCATATTCACTTAGGGCGTCGATAAATTAAATGCGGGGTTAAGGAATCTTCGGAAAAGTTTTTTTTTTTTGGGTACGGGAGACAATTAAAAAGTTGTTGAAAATATTTGGTTTTCGGTTTTGCCTAAAAATAAATTTATTTATATTGAAAGAGAGAGGAAAATGATAAACTTTCCCATGAGACTCGAAAAATTTTCCCGGAATTTATTGTTATTTATTATTTTAGAGGATGTTGCTCCATCCTTTTTTTGCTCTCTTACGAGACTTTATAACTTGTGAGACATCTCAAAGTGATTTTTTATTTATTTTTTGTACTTAAATTGAACGAACAATCATAACAAGTAGAAGAAGAAGCTTCACATTGTTGAATTCACAATATGACTTCTTCTCAAGGATTGCAAAAAAATCCATAGATGTAAACTTTTTTTGCAACTGTGATTCTGAATTTTCAATTTGAAAGAGAGCAATACAAAAAAAATCAATAAAAATGATGAAAAATTATTATTCGAGTACCGAGCAAAAAATCACATACGCCTTCGCTTTATTGAGCAGAAAATGTCGTTTTGCTTCTCAAAAAAGAATTCATGTGTAAGAAAAAGAATCATATTCGTGAAATAATTTTTTTTTTATCATTTGTTCAACTCGTGTGTTTTTGTTCTCTTTCTCTTCAATATCTCCGTTAGATATTTTTTATTAAAAATTTTTTTTTTATATAAAAAATTTTCAAATGAATTATATGAAAAAAATTTTGACTTACCTGCTCCCGATCGAAAGTAATTGTCAAATCAGCAATTGCCAAGTCCGCTCGTTGTTCCAACAATTCCTTTATCATGCCGTCCCATTCGCTGTTGTTAGCAGATTTGAAATAAAAGAGAAAATTATTTCGTTAAATAAAAAAATAAATAAAGGGGAAAGCGTGTCGAGCATCGCCTTGAGGTTGATTGAATATTTTTTTTCGCTTTTCTTTGATGATTTTCTGATAAAAGAGACATCGCGCAACAGTTTGTTTACAAAGTTTGATAATTAAAAGCAACAAATAAATCAAAAGTCTCTCTCACGGCAATATGATATCGCCGCACACAAAAGAAAAATGTCATTCATGTCGATTAATTAATCGACCTTTTTGTCATTTTCATTATTTTTTTTTTGTGAAAATCGGTGTGAGAAAATGACAAATTGATATTCCGTTAATGACCATAAGCACAAAAGCTTCGAAATTACTCACCCTGTTGCTTTATTGTAGCCTCCATAGCGGTTGTCGGGTGCCAATCTTATTGTGTAATTGAAACCAAGGATTTTCGATATCTCATAGATAAGATCAATAGCGTAACCTTCGAATTGCGTGTTGCCATACAAGTTTTCTGGAGACTCACGACGCATGCAATAAGGGGAACTCTGAAAGAAAAAAAAATAAACAAAATTTATAATTTGAGCAGGAAATTGGAAAAAAAAGAATTAAAAGAAAACAAGAGTGAGAGTAATTGTTTTTCAAGGATTTTTTTTTTTTGAAAAGTAACGATTTTAACCTTTCTTCTAACGAATACTCAAGAACGCATTAACTGATTTTTTTTTCATTTTCTATTTTTAGTCTTCGAGTTTTCACGCTGTTGCCATTCAACTTTTCTTCATTTTTTTTTTACAATTTTTTTATTCATTTTGCCCTACAAAATTTGTTCGTGAGAGGTAATCTCGAAAATTATACGTTTCAGAGCATATGTTTCATGGAGAAAAATGTTAGTTATGACGTGCCCGATGTTATAGGCAAAAAAAAATTTTTTGAAAAAATTCTCGCTTAGATCCTCTTATCCGCATGAAATTGTTTCTAAACAGAAGTATGTTTAAAAAAAAAAAATAAAAAATTTATTGAATAGGTTGAAGTTAAGGTTTTGAATCGAAATAAAAAAATATATTAAAAAAATAATTAAAAAAAAATATTTAAAAAAAAATTAAAAAAAGATTAAGAAAATAAAAAATGTAAAAAAAATTTTTTTAAAATATTTAAAAAAAATATATATAATAAAATATTTAAAAAAAATTAAAATTAAAAAATTTTTTTTTTGAAGTTTGTTTTATTTTTTATTATTTTTTTTTATATGTAAAAGTTATTAAAGAAGTTGAAAACTTCAAAAAAAAATTTTTTTTTTTCAATTTTTTTCCATTTTTACTTTCTCAATATTTTCTTAATTTTTTTTATAATATTTTTTTTATTTTATTTTTTTTTGTAACCAGTTAAAGTTGTTATATTTTATGTTTGCAACGTGCTGTCTCTTCGTTCAAGGACACGATCTCCAAACTAAATATTTGCAGTTATTAAATTTGAAATTAAATTAGGAGCAACGAACAAACTTTAATATTAAAAAGTTTATCCTCTTCCATCGTTCATCATCTTCCGCGTTCTCGATAAAATCGAATACGATTCTCGCAAAAATCGAGGAAGCAACAAAAACCAAAGTAGGGCAGAGAATTTCTTATTAAATTTTGACGTTACAACACCGTCTGGGGCTTCCTTCTACGTTCCATTAACTGAACATCGCTTCGTTTCTTCTTCGTCGCTGCTGCAAAAATGTATGGGAACACTTTAAAAAATTTCAGCTTACAACACATTCTTTGTAACGGGTGTTGTTGTTGCACAAAAGCAGTATAGTCAACCATATGTGTAGATTGTTAATAATGAAAATCTTGTTTGAGAGTGCATTTTTATGTTGTCTATTCATAATATGGAGCATCGTGCTCTGTCTCTCGTATTTTTTTTTTTGCCGATAAAGGAAATTTAAGATGAAAGTAAGAAGCTTACTGCACTTTTTTTCCTCAGATGTAACAGAAAAAATATGAATTGGATTGAACATCGTTGCAAGGATGGACTGTAACGCTTGTCGCTTATAAATAAAGAGCTCTCTTGCTTCTGCCTCGTTGAATGGAAATTTATGTGAGATATTTTATATTGAAAGTCAATAGAGCGCTCCAACGAGTTAGGAGGTTGTTGTTGGAAAATGCTATTTATTACAAATAGTTGAGCACGACTGCGATGATTTTGTTGATGGGCCGACGATACGGTAAGAAGAGTATTGGGAATTGGATTATTGAGCAAAGCACGTTTTTCGATCTAAATCCTATTTATCTTCATTATGTACCGAACGAACGAATGTAAACATCCTTCTCGCATATATCGTTTGCATGCGAAACGGAAACACGTGGCGGCACGAAGAAATGAGAGCACGTTTGTTGTTATTATTTTAATTAATTGATGGGTGACTTTTGATGCAAATTTTACTTACCAAAATTGTCGTTACAATTAGTGTCTTGTTTGCCAAATATTCGACAATTTCCTTCTGATGATCCCCATAGGACCGTGTAAAGTTGACGCCACGCGTTGAATTCCATTCGCCAACTTTTCGCAATCCCGCAGTACTTAGCTCGATGATGTCAAGGACGAAATCCGTTCGAAATCCCTGATGATCAAATTTGATGATGTTTGTTAATCCCTGGATTTCGACCTGTTGACAAAACGAGAGAAAAAAAAATGTTAATGTCAATACAAACAAGCTGCGAATCACAAGTAGCATGTCCGATATTTGCATAAATAATGCGAAACTGTGATAATAATTTCATAATATGTTCGTCGGAGACTCATGAATAATTTATGTGTCAATTATGAAATAATCGTGTCATAATTATTATTCCGCCAATCAACGTTTAACAATCCCAAAAGACGAAAAAACCGAAAAAAAAATTTTTTTTTGTGGCATACGTACAATTTTCATATAATTGATTAAGCTGTATCCGTGGGGCCAGGTATCTTGTGCGTCGCAGGACAACGGATGAATATCCATTTGTTGACTGGCATCCAGATCGTGAAGTGCCTTCGCAAAGAGATGCACGGCGTCGTATATTAAAGCTGTCTCCGCCTAAAGGCAAAAATAAGATAATAACGAAGCATAAATTTAAAGTGCGAAGGATAATAACGATAATAATTATAATAAAAAGAAGTTTTCAAGAGTTAAAAAGGGAGATGAACATAAAAAGTTTATGAAGAAGTTTAACCACAAATTATGTGCAAGTATTTTGAAAAGTATTCTTCGTCGTTTTCGGTTCAAACATTTCTTAAAAGCACAAATAATAATAAATTAGGGAGTAACGACAACATTAATATATTCTTCAATTTTGCACACTAAGCCGAGCTTTGTTCGGCAAACTTTTTGTCGGCGTCGAGAAATTTTTCGTCAAGGTACCCCTAATAGTCGTAACAATAAAAAGAAATTCGTTTCGTGCTTCTTCTTCAACTTTTCTGGACTGTAAAAATTGTTAGTCAACAATAATTAAGCGTGAAATTAAGTGAAATTTTAATATACTTCTCTGCAAGAGAACTGTTCTTTATTAATGTCTCGAGTGCATCATCTTATTTTTTTATGTTTAAGGGTTGATATTTTTAATTTTTTCTTTTTTTTTATTTTACCCTATAAAATTTGTTTGTAAGAGGTAATCTTGAATACTTCACGTCTCAGAGCATATGTTTCATGGAGAAAAATGTTATTTATGAAGTCCTCGATGTTTTTCGCAAAAAAAAATTTGGGCAATTTTTTTAAAAAATTTTTTTAATATTTTTTTTTTTTAATTTTTTAAATATATTTTTTAATTTTTTTTTTTAAATATTTTTTTTTTAAATTTTTTTTAAATTTTTTTCAAAAATTATTTTAATAATTTTTTTTTAATTTAATTTTTTTATAATGGGCGTAAAATTGCTCAGAGCAAAATCAAAAAGGAAACATTTTCGCTCAAGTGCAATTGTAAAATTAAAATGGCGGAAAACAAGAGCTTTTTATTTAATTGCCAACCCTTCATTGCAAATTTTGTCATCGTCACAAAAGTTCTCCGTAGAAATTATGTTTATTTTGCGAAGCAGAAGAAAAAAAAGTTAAAACATAAAACATTTCCCATTTTCAACATACACAAATCTAAATAATTTATTGCGATGGACAAACACAAACTTTTTTCACTTCGTTATTTTTTTTCTCCAAACAGATGTAGTAGTATAACAATCGTATGGGCGTAATATAGTTTTCTTGACGTTTCCCATCTCTCCCTCCAAATTAAAATAAAAAATGAGTTTTCTCTGAAAATGAAGTGTTACTACTTTTTTTTGCATGTAACTTTTTTATTGTTTATTCAGCAAAAAATTTTTTTTTCTGCTGAAAATCTGTTGTATATTTCAAACATGATGATAGAAGGGTTGAAAAAAAAAGAATTAAAACGAAACATCACATAAAAACCTCCACAAAGCCATTTTTACAATGCATAATGAAGGGACAACGACGCGGAAAATATGAACAAAATTGCATGTGAATTGTTTCACAGAAAAAAAAATTTAATTTGTTTTATGAGCTAATTAACATGCTGCTTACCTTAATCACTGTGACGTTATCCTGTGCGAGCGTAAAAGTGTTATTGTTATAAAAAAAGTTGATAAATATACGAAAAAAAAAGTATTAATAAATTGTGGCTTGTTTGCTTTTTAAATATTAATATAACGACAGAAAAATTTTTGGGGTAAATTTAAGTAGAAAATTTTTTTCAAAATATTTTGTGAATTTTATGTCGAAATTTTAAAACTGTTGATCGATAACAGTTTTGTGGGCAAATAAGTAATTTAATTGCAATGGAATTTATGAAAATTGAATAATTGTCGACTAAAAATGACAGAAATTCATCAAAAAAATGCATTACCTTGTTGCGAAAATCCAATTTTCGTCCCAATTTTTGTTCGCCCAACTCCCATGCACGAATAGTTTGTTGCACATTGCTGCTATCAGGATCAATTAATCTAAATGCGGTCACATTAGTACCTCCATATTTGAATTCCTCTAAATCAATTGTGTGCAAGTCCTGTGTACCGTCATGGAGATTGAAATATGCCGAAAGAGAGAGAGAAAAAGAGAATATAATTCAATTAGATTAATTACAATTATGTTGCACATTTTGGTACAATTCTCGCTCGACAACTATTTCAGTGTGACAAGAATTGTGTGTCGTTAGACAGAGCAAATAATTTGAATTGCATTATATCATTATTATTATCGTCATGCGTGTCGTGTCGATGAAATTGCGATAAATCTACATGGCGATGGAAATGCAACTAGTTTAATAATAATAATAATAAAGGGAATTGAGATGATTATAAATGTCCCGCAGACAAAACTAAACTGAAATAACACAAAAAGCGAAAAATGCAAATGACTTTCGATGAGGGCGTCGAGGTTTCAAATTTCGAAATACCGTAATCTACATAATTCTAAGAGAATTTAAAAATCTGTTCTCTTAACATTTTTTGTTTTAAATTCTTATTTTTAAAAATTTTTGACTGAAAATTTTGAAATTTTAAGTAAATTTGTATTTTTATATATTTATATTTTAAAATTATCATGTTACTGCCAAAAACATTTTAAAATACAACTAAAACTTGTTGAAAAAAATACGTAAAGGAAGTCAAAAATTTAAGAGAAATTGTCTTCTCTTAACTTCAAAATTAGTTTTCTCTTAATTTATCAACATTTTTCCGTTTCATTTGAATTTCAACGGTTTTTTTTCTCTTAGCATTATGTAGATTACGGTATTGTCAATTTTACAAAAAATGTTTTTTTATTAACAACCGGGCGTCTCCATTTTCAAAATATGTATCTCTTTTAATTGCATAATGGAAGCCTTTCATTACAAATTACCGTAATGTTCATAATAAATTTATAAGTTAAAGAACTAAAATTAGAAGTTTTTTTGAAATTTTTTTAAATTTCAATTTTTTTTTTCATATTTTTCAATTCCAAGCTTAAAAACTATCAAATGGGCTTCCAAAATAAAAATTACGTATTTTTTACGTATTTTTTATTTATCAATTTTCAAGCTTGAGAACTATCCAAAAGACAGCAAAAGACACTTTCAGTAATTTTTGATCAATTTCAAGTAATAGATTGATTCAAAATGATAAATTAGAGCCCTCTGATAAATTTTTATGCATTTGGAGCAAGATTTGACAAAAAAAGCTTTGACACAGTTTTTTTGCTCTTGATTTAGTTATTAAAACAAAACTATGTCAAAGGAAAATTTTTTTTTTCAGTTTCAATTTTTTGGCAGTTTTGAGTTATAAAATGATTAAAAATGATAAATTAGAGCCCTCTGACAAATTTTCATCCATTTGGAGCAAGATTTGACAAAAAAAAGCTTTGACACAGTTTTTTTTGCTCTTGATTTAGTTTTTAAAACAAAACTATGTCAAAGTAAAATTTTTTTTCAGTTTCAATTTTTTGGCAGTTTTGAGTTATAAAATGATTAAAAATGATAAATTAGAGCCCTCTGACAAATTTTCATCCATTTGGAGCAAGATTTGACAAAAAAAAGCTTTGACACAGTTTTTGACACAGTTTTTTTGCTCTTGATTTAGTTTTTAAAACAAAACTATGTCAAAGGAAAATTTTTTTTCAGTTTCAATTTTTTGGCAGTTTTGAGTAATAAAATGATTAAAAATGATAAATTAGAGCCCTCTGACAAATTTTCATCCATTTGGAGCAAGATTTGACAAAAAAAAGCTTTGACACAGTTTTTGACACAGTTTTTTTGCTCTTGATTTAGTTTTTAAAACAAAACTATGTCAAAGGAAAATTTTTTTTCAGTTTCAATTTTTTGGCAGTTTTGAGTAATAAAATGATTAAAAATGATAAATTAGAGCCCTTTGAAAAATTTTTATCCATTTGCAGCAAGATTTGACAAAAATTGCTTTGACACAGTTTTTGACATAGTTTTTCTCTTGATTTAGTTTTCAAAACAAAACTATGTCAAAGAAAATTTTTTTTTCAGTTTCAATTTTTTGGCAGTTTTGAGTTATAAAATGATTAAAAATTATAAATTAGAGCCCTTCTGATAAATTTTTATCCATTTGGAGCAAAATTTGACAAAAATTGCTTTGACACAGTTTTTGACATAGTTTTTCTCTTGATTTGGTTTTCAAAACAAAACTATGTCAAAGAAATTTTTTTTTTCAGTTTCAATTTTTTTGCAGTTTTGGGTTATAAAATGATTAAAAATTATAAATTATAGGCCCTTCTGATAAATTTTTATGCATTTGGAGCAAAATTTGACAAAAATTGCTTTCTGTGTCAAAGCATAGTTTTTCTCTTGATTTGGTTTTCAAAACAAAACTATGTCAAAGGAAAATTTTTTTTTTCAGTTTCAATTTTTTGGCAGTTTTGAGTTATAAAATGATTAAAAATGATAAATTAGAGCCCTCTGACAAATTTTTATCCATTTGAAGCAAGATTTGACAAAAATTGCTTTGACACAGTTTTTGACATAGTTTTGCTCTTGATATAGTTTTCAAAACCAAAACTATGTCAAAAAAATTTTTTTCAGCTTCATTTTTTGAATAGTTTTAATGAATCATCAAAAAATTAAAATTATTTTTTAAATTAAAAAATTCAATAAGGAAAAAATTTCCGTGTTTATAATTTAAGAGAAATCGGGTTCGCTTATCTTCAAAATTAGTCTTCTCTTAATTTTTCTACATTTTCCGTTTAATTTGAATTTTAATTTTTGTCTTTTAACATTATTTACATTACGGTAATTGATTTATCGCATCGAACGAGATCCCAACGCACTTCATTGAAAATTATAATAAATAAATTATTTGCTTTGGCAATAATGGGGATCGACAAAAATTTATTTCATCAAGTTTGGAGCGGCATGTACTTACCAATGATGTTATCAAATAGCTGTGGTAATCACTCATCATTCCAATTTGTTGCGCCTGTTTCAGTACTTGATACACTTTTGCCGTCGTACAGTCGAGCACAATGTGGGATTCAGCTGAATTTTTAATTTGTTTCAAAAGTGGTCTGTTGTTTTCATCATCATCGCACGAGCATTTTTAGCATGAGGAGGATGTAATACAAAGGGGAAATCGTATGTAAATTTTATTTGCAAATAAATCATTTTTATTGTTTGTTTGCTTTTTTGTCTGTCTCGCGCAGATATTTAACAGATGCGGTATGTTTACCTGTAATCTCCGTCATCGGGCAACTGTCGCACGTTGATGGGAAACTCCGAAGGCCCGTGCGCTTTCAGCAATTCCTGCAGTCGAATGAGACCGTCGTTTGTCTCGTAGATTATCGTGAATGACTTCCAGCCCCAAGCACGTACCAAATCCACATAAGCCTGCAAAATAAGAGATAATAATGCGATATATTGCTAAATTAGCGATACAAAAGCGATTAATTAGTCACGCAAATTGAGTTAATTAAGTCCCACGGTGTGTTTGTGTGAGTTACATAAATAAACATCATGATCATCATTTTTATTGTTTTTTCCCATTTTTTCCCTTCTTACTTCGATGAGATCAGCAAATGTGAAACAAATCACGTGCACTCATTATTTATAGTTCAGAGTTCTTGCGAAATTCAATCTTCGTCTCTTCCATGAAAAGTCTCTTCGGCTTGAAATTTGATCCGCAAGAGACACACAATTTTATAGCAATAATTTTGTAAAATAAACAAAATGTTGACTCGAGGCATATAGACACAAAATATTGTTATAGATTAAAGAAAAATCTTTGTCTTTTTTTTTCTTGCTTCAAATTTCGTCTCGTAGACTTACTTTTCATGCAAAGATAAACACAAATTTCATGAAAAAGATATTATCATGTGTAAATACGGGATGGTGTCTTCCTTTGAGACATTGCGGAAAGACACGAAAGTGCGGGATTGTGTGTGTGTTTTGCTTCATAAATGACGAGTTGTAGGTCGTGTTTATCGTCATAAATATTTTGTTAATCAAATAAGGTTTTTTGGCGAAATTAAATAGACACGGAACGAGATTTGAGCAATTTTGAGTTTTTTCGTGTTCCATTTTGGGAATTTCGTTAGTCAAGTATGAATTAAAACGAAATAATTTTTTGCAGACATTTTTAATCCGTTTCGAGAGATTTTCAAAGAATCGTAATCTTGAGTTTTTGACGTCAGTCAAATGAAAAGAGATAATATTATTTCGAAGAATTTTTCGCACGTTATGAACATGAATCTAATTTTATTGAGCCCAAAGACGAAAAAAAATAAAATGTGTTGAAATACGTACAAAAACGTTTAAGTAAAAATTTTCATTTATGCATTGGGTCAAAAATTTTGAATGTGCATTGGGACAAAGTTTTTAAATGCATTTTGGATCAAAAATCTTGAATGTGCAATGGGACAAATGTTTTAAAATGTCAAATGGGACAAATTTCGAGTGTATGATACTTTAAAAAGTTAAAATATGCACTGGGATGAAAAATCCAATTGTATAATGGGTTATTTTTGATATTCGTTATACAGCTACGATGTTGCTATATTACGAATTTGAACAACTTTGCTACTTTAAATGCTCTTAACGGGCATTTTGGATGTAATATTTTCGATAATCTTGGATATTCATGTAAATTTTGGCTCATACATTTATAATTATCATGTCCAAATGATGATAACATGACACTGAAGATGGAAGTTAACATTGCTTCAAAGCAGTATAATTAATAACATTTGCTCGAGACAATTTCCTTCCTCAAATATAAATTCTGGTTAACTTCATTTCCCATAATTTTCCTCTCTCTCTCGTGTTTGTCATAATTGTACATTATTGATAATACTAAACAAATTAATTCCTGTCTGTCGCACATGTTCCTTTTCTCATAAACTTCGTTGCATTCTCGTTCATCGAAGTTCCCCGACAGAATATTTAATCAATTAGTTGGTTCATGTCTCTCGGTGAAATAGGACAGCAAAGTTTAACGTGTGAGAGTTCTGACAAGTGAGAAAGATGATTGCGGGCGTTTTGCAACATTACAAAAGAAAAATCTATCATCCAGTTGAAAAGTCAGTTTTAACGTAAACTTTAGAGAGTTTTCAATTAAAAAAACGAATTTCTTACAGAATTTATTGGATCGCATCACTGTTGATCGTTTTTGTCGCGTCACTCTTGCCCATTTCTAATTTTATATTCAAATTCCTCGCCAATCCTATCAATGTTGCCGTTGACAGAGATTATTTTCACTTTAATTTGACATTTCCCTCGTTGACGTTATGCCTCCATAATCGGCTTAACGAAACGGCGGTTGAGCATTTTGTGCAGCAATATGCAAAAGTTGCGAAGAAACGACAATTGGAAGCGTTTTTGCACGATCTCGCGTACTTTGATCCGAATCACATGGAAAAACTTGCGAAATTCACGCGAATTAGTACGAACGATTATGTGAACGTGAGTCGCTTTTCTCGTTTGTTTTGAAGATTTTATCGAGCAAATTTCACACATATTTCAGATTCTTGTTAATGTTTCGAACCACATGAACGCACAAATTATCACGCCGCAAAATCGCTCGTACGAATTACAGCCCATGTTGACAGAAGTTGGTTTATGTTACGTTTTCAACACACGCATTGGGCACTTGTTTAATCCAACAACGACGACGAGAATGAGTGAAGAATCTGCAACAGATCAACACTTGTATAAAATAAATTTTTATGATGCGGAAACGGAAGGCAATCTCTTGTACATGGGATCGAATTTCGATGTGAGTTTTAGGCCGTTTCGATTTTTTTTCGAACATTTTGTCAAAAAAAATTTTTTTTCAAAAAAAAAAAATTAAATAATTTTTCATACAAAATGACAAAATTTAAACGATTTTTCGGAATTTGTTTTTGGAATTTCTTATTTAAAATTGATTTCATAAAAAAAATCTTGAAAAAAATTTTGAAAATATACCTAAGTTCAATGATTTTCGAAAAAAAATTTTTAGAGAAGAAAATTATTTTATATATCATTTTCAATACAGAATTTTAAAAAGTTATTTTTTTTATTTTTTAAAAAATTTTTAAATTTTTTTTTCATTTAAACATTTTTTTTAAATTTTTTTTTTAAATTTTAAATTTTTTTTTTATAATTTTTAATTTTTTTTTAAAAATCTTCTTAAAAAAATATTAAAATGGACAACAAAAAGGGAAATTTTTGATGAAATTTTCAACTTTTTTTTTATTTTGCCCCATTGAATTTTCAACTTTTGAAATGGGGCATGGATCAAGAAGTTGAAAAAAATTTGGAGCGGCCTTACAAAAAAAAATGTAATAAAATTTGGTTTAAATAGATTTTCATGCACGGACAAATGGAGTTGCCCTCCGTTAAAGCAGTTATTCGTACGGAACGTGGACAACAAGGATCTTATATTAAATTGATGTTTACAACGCACGTTATTACATCGGATGAGGATGTTCGAAATTTGGCTATTTTTCAACGGAGATGTCGGTAAGATGAGGGTTTTGTTCTGTCATCTCCGAATTTGATGAGTTCATGACCGCCCTTCATATCATTTATGCACATTTTCAAATATTTTCGCTAAATTTCTAACTTAAAAGCCACACCCCGTCAAATCATTTTGTTGAAATATTAACAAAAATTTGATTTATCTCTATTCTATTGCTGTACAATGCATTACTTTTTTTTTGCAAAAACGAAGTTTCGATGACGAATCCAATTTAGTGCATTTTCCGCGACATTACTCACCCAGCCTCTGTCAATTGGATTGCAAACTACAAGCATACGAAAAACACTGTGGATGCATTCCCTTCTATTATCATCATGTGACACGAGATCGCAATCAATGCAGTCACAACGAACTAAAGTGTATTTCCAAAATAACTGGTAAAATTTTTTTTTTCAAATTTTAGTTTATTCCATGTGTTTGTTGCACAAACAAAAACATCCTGATATTGATTTATTATTACTATTATTTTTTCGTCGTCCTGCTTTTTTGCGCGTTTGAAAAAAAAATATTTTTGTTATCAAAGTTTTTTCTCTCTCTGTCCCATTTTTTAATATATTTTGGTGCACACACGATATTTTTTTTGCCGTCAACTCAGTTGCTGTGATGCAAAAGTTTTTGCACGACAATAATTAATTCATCGTTTGCGAGCGGAGCGGCGAGTGCCTCGTTCCGCGTTGTGTTGATACGGAAGAACAACAGTTCATTTGCTGGATCCAAATCGCGCACGAGACTTTTTACTTGTTTCGTCGCCTCCCAAAACAATGCGGCGTACTGAAGTGCCGTCGTATTCTCGATATTTTTTGTTTGTTTCAAACCCATTTCATCCGCAATAACGTAGCCTTGCACGCCAACGGAATTTAATATACGCTCCAAACATTGCTCTGTTTCGTCTTCCGTTCCTTGTTGTTGTTGCTCATTCATACTTTTTCTCCGTGTTTTTTTTTTGTTGTGTCTCGTGTACTTCTCGTTAGTTACGATTTGTGTATGCAAAAATCAAGAAAATATGTCAACAATTTCTTGCAAACAAAATGAAAAACGACAACCGAGACGAAGAAGACTTACAACACAAATGACATTTCTCGGTCTATAACGACAAAACATTTATCTCATTGCTAACTTTTCTCCTTTTTTCTTTTTTTTTTCTTTTTAATTTTCTCTCCACAGAATTCATAGAAATGCAAAATTCCGAATGCGAATGCTTGGCAAGTTGCAACGACGAGAAATTATTATTGCAATCAACAAATTCATTTTATTGGCTACGTGAGCCTTCGCTGCACTTTGACCTGGAAAAGATAAAAACCGCTTATCGTCGACAAGTAATCTTTGGCTGGCGTGAACTTTTAGGTACATCTTTTGTTCATTAAGGTCACTCCAAATGAAAGTTAAAAATAAAATCCAAAAATCAAAAATAAAAAAAAAGTTAAAAATTTCATCACAAATGTTTTTGTGTTTTCATTATTTTTCAAAAAAAAATTTTTTTTAATTTTTTCTAATTTTTGTTTTGAAAATTATATTTAACTTAAAAATTCTTCTCAAAAAAATTTTTTTTCATAAAATTGCTGAATTTATTTTTTTAAATTTTTTGACATTTATTTTTTTATGAAATTTTATTCTTCAAATTTTAAAAATTTCAAAAATAATTAAAAAAAATAAATTAAGTTATTTTATGAAAAATATAATTTGAGAAGAAAATTTAAGTTAAAATATAATTTTCAAAACTGAAATTAGTAAAAATTGAAAATTTTTTAAAACAATTTTTGAAAAATATGATAATACACAAAAAACGCAAATTTTTAATTCTTTTTTTAAATGAGGCATCGAACTTTATTTTTTATTTTCATTTGGAACGGCCTTAACTAAAAATAAAAAAAAGATAAAAAGAAAATGAAAACCTTTCAGTTGCATCTGGCGCTTCCGCTGGATTATTTCTCGGGATTAGCGTTTTATCTGTAGTTGAGTTCTTCTACTTGCAAATTATACGACGCGTTTACTTGATGAAACGAAATTGTTGGAAAAAAACTTAAATTTTAGGTGTTGTGCATTTTAAATTATTACTTGATGTTCGTCATTTTCACTTGCCAAGACAAACTTTTTACTATTTCAATTTTTTTTTGTTCATATGAATTATGATGCCACTTACAAGAAATTCGCACAAAAAATAAAGAACAGAAAAAGAGAAACATTTATTTTAATCTGTTAATCTGAGAAAATACTTTAAAAGCCCGATGGATTTTTAATGCACATTTCGTCGTGTCCTGCATCGCACAAAGACTCTTCTCATTAATCTTCTCTCGCTCGCTTGTAAGTGACTTATTTTTGTAACTTTTTTCTCTGTTAAATTGATTGACTGAACTAAAATGACACTTTTTGCATAAATTAAATCACACAACTTTCATAATTTTTTTTTTCGACAGGTAAAATGGTGAAAGCGATGAAAAAGTTTAATAACGAAAAAAGTTTGTCATACGATGAAAAAGTCGCTCAGATTAAAAGCAATTTATTACTTGTTATTTTAAACAGTTTTGAAAGATTTTTTTTTGCTCTTGCATGGCGCGCAATTTGAAAGGTAAATAAAATAATAATAATGATTGAACGGGGAGCAAAAAAAAAGTTACAGGGAGCAATGAATTCTGAACGGGCGTGGATTTGCAATGTGATACGAATTTAATGAGAGTAAACTTTCTATATCTTTTGTAAATTGGGCCCTTCAGAATCAGCTTAGACGTTATTCACGGAATAGTTGTTATTTTTATAAAGTTGATTGATTTTTCAAGAAATGTACTTGAGTTGTATTTAACGAATGACGAGAGATTTATTCGTTCGAAAAAATGTACGAAAAATTTTCCATACTGTAAACATTGTTAAAACTGACCAAAAAAAGTCATTTTTTTATCTCAGCATGAAATTCAAGCAATTAGATATCATTAGGGAGCTCCAAATTTATTTCGAACTAAAAAAAAAGTAAAAAAAAACTGAAATACTTTTTCATACAAAATGATAAATATTCAATAATTTTTTTTAAATATTGAGAACATTATTTCAATTATTTTTAAAAAAATATTTTTAAAGAAGAAAAATCACTTAAAAATATTATTTCCAAAACAAAAATTTTAAAAAAATTATTTTCTTGAAAAAATACGAAAAAAGATCAATAAAGGGTTATTATTATGAAAATTTTAACTTTTTCATATTAAAATTAAAAGAATAAAATTTCATAAAAAAACTGTCAAAAAATTTTAAAAAAATCAGTAATTTTAAGAAAAATATTTTTTGAGAAGGTTTAAAAATGATTATCACAAAAAAATTAGTAAACAATTGAAAATTAAAAAATAAAAAATTTTAAATAATAAATATTGATGAAATTTAAAAAAAAATTAATTAAAAATTAATTTTTAAAATAGGACATGTGTAAAAAGTAAAAAAAAATTTCAAGCGACCTTATGTTTAAAAGTCGATTTCTTTCCCACACTTTTCGTAATTTTCGTGTCTTTCCTCGAAAAAAAAAATTTCCCATGATTCCACGAAAAGCATCACAGTTGTTACTGATTGTTGCTAATAACGCTCAATTGTATAGATAATAATTTTTATCCCTCTACATTTTCATATGACGACGAAGGCGATGATAAAAAAAAACTTACCCGAGATAATGTACTTGGATGTGGATATAAATTGACTAAACAACTTTCTCTTCGTAATCGGTAATCCCAACGTGTTTCTATGTGCGGTATCTGCAAAAAAAAAACAAGAAAAAAAATGTATAATGAGAAACATTTTATACTAAACTGGACAACAACACGTGTATTTAATAACAACACAAGCCAATTTTCTTTAAAACGAAGAGAAAAATTATTATAAATTACTTTTTTGTTACACCAAATAAATCAAAGACAAATAAATCCAGTCACGCCTCAGGACAAACAGAAATTGGACGTAAAATTCCATATAGACAATAATTTTTCATTGCACACTCTTCTCTCGTCTGAAATAAAAAAAAAAAGTTTTCCGTGTATCGGATTGGAAAATGTACCGCAAAAACCGATATTTTTAACTTTGATCCATGTTGGAACCGCATGCATGTGTCGTCTGTGAGTGTCAAACGAATTTGTTTCGGAAAATTAGAGAAAAAGAAGATTACATGGCACGTAATTCCGAGGCATTACTTAATATTTTACACACAAAAATGTGCATATACGACGGAAAATGTGATGATGATGTTGCTGATGACACACACAAGAGAGCGACGAGCTTTTAAAGTTTAACTTTTTTGCTCTGAGACACACAAAGCCACGTTTCGTAGGTAAGTGTCTGAAAAACATGCACTTTTATCCCCCACACGATAAAATTTGCCGTTCTTTCGATAGTGCGCTGTGTTGTTCGCATATTTGTGTCAAAACTTTGGCTTGAGATGGAAAAAAGTTCTTTCTCATAGATTAGAGGAAGAAAAAAATTTCTGTAAACTAAAAGCATTTTCTTGCGAAAAATTGTAAATATCTTAAGATTTTTTAGAGATGAAGTGAATGTAAGTAGGTTTCATTTGATTACTTCGCCATATTTTTCATTAAAAACTGATTGAAAAATAAACTTGCGTTATTTAAATTAGTTTCAAGAGTAGTATGCCAATCTTGATTCATCTAAATGAATAAATTGATTTAATGCAGAAATAAAGTTAAAGTATTTTCGTAATGCGAAACTAATGACTGACGCAGATAATATGAATTGTTGTGAAAAACTTTTTGCCTTTGATATCGAAGTAACTTTGCAAAACTTTTATTATTATTATTATTATTATTATTAGCACTATCTTTCACAAAATGAAGAATTGATGCATACTAACCGATTTTCTGTGGTTGGTGCGAAAAATGTTTTCAGGATAGTTATTTACTTTGCAAGTAATGGGAAGTAGAAAACAATAATCTTATTTCTTGTGAATTTAAAAGTTCATTTAGAAGTTTGATTTGAGCCTCAAGCTGAGAAATTGAGTTTTTGTTAATTTTTTTTTACATAAAGCTGCTCTAAATGAAAATTAAGAAAAAAAATCCGATGCTTCATTTTAAAAGTAAAAAAAAAATTAAAAATTTTTTTATGTACTTTCATCAAAAATTACCGTTTTTTTAATATTTTCATAATTTTTAAAGAAATTTTCAAAAATATTTTTTTTTAAATTTTCAATTTTTTTTTTTGTTAAATTTTCAAATTTTTTTTTTTAATTAAAAATTTTTTTTTATTAATTTTCAAAAATTTTGAACTTTATTTTTGATTTTGATTTAAGAGAATTTTTTTAAATGACAGACTAAAAATGTTTGTAAAAGTTCAATTTCTCTTGAAAATGCATTTTTCGAATGCAAGCTCGAAAAGTTGCGGTTCGTGTCAACACCGCATCACAATGAAGCACAAAAACCGACAATAGAGAAAATAAAGTTTGACATAACCAAAGCAAAGTCACTCATAAATTCCTGAGTAAATAACTGTTGTAACAAACACTTTCGCAGACACGATGATAAAAACACACAATTCAAGTAGATATCTCATGTCTAAGCATTAAAATTGGAATGCAGAGAGTGAAACACGAGAGAGAGGATCATTTGTTCTTTCATTGCTATTGTTTGTTGCTGTCTAAAAATAATGTTAACATCATCGGAACATACATTTTCTTTAATGGAAATTGTCTTGTTGGCACATATCTTGTTGTTGTTTGCAAAAAAAATGGACGTCAACTCTTTATATGGGCTTCGTGATTTATTGTCTGCTGTGAATAACCTTGGAGACAGCACGAGAGTTTTTGTTATTGATGAAAGTCTGGCTTTTCACGTCTTTGAAACTATAGATAATTGACACCCGCACATCGCTTCGATGACAATAAAGTTCTTTTTGTGTAAAGTTCACAAGTTAAATCCGTACAAAAGTAACCAAAAGTCGCAAATAACATAATATAATATCAACTTGATGCCCCCTGAGTCGAAAAGTTTATTTGTAAACATTTTGCAGTTTATATCGAGAGCGAATGAACGAGCAACCGACAATATATTTTACAATTGCGATGCAAATAATGGTGAACTCGAACACCTATCGGCACTCGGATTACTACATACTCTTGCATAAAATTCACGAATGTTGTGTACTCCAAATAATAACGATAAACATTGATTTTGTGCAAAACAAATTTTGTGATATACGCCACGGCATTAAATTATGTGTATTTGCGCCTCCTTGCGCTCTTTTACTCTCACACCTTTTACCCTACTTTGACTCTTGTCTCATACGGAAGCAATTTCGTGCATTATTTCTTGTTACTGTTTATCGGCAAACTATTTGATTGCTATTTACGAACAAACTTTTGTTTATTATTATTATTTGTACACTAAATACAAGGCGGAATTTACAATTTAAATTCATTCATGTAGTTCGATGGCTTTTCCCGTGAAATATTAAATCAAATTTACTGCTTTCTTTGTCAAATACAAAAACCGCACGTTATGTTCCAATATTAGCTGGTTGAAGCTCAAATAGTAATTATAATAATTATAAATAAGGGTGTTTCAAAACTTATTTTGTTTCGCGTTTTCTCCCCATAGAAATTATAAAATGTATATAAATTTTGAAATATTTTTTCATAATAAAGTTTTTTTTTTCTATTTTGATATTTTAAATAATTTTGAAAATTTTAATTAAAAATGATTAATAATGATGAAAATTTTAATTAAAAATCAAAAAGTAATTTTTAAGAAAAAAATTAAGATTTTTTTTTAATTGTTCAGTTTTTTTATTATTTTCTATCATCGTATATGACTTCAAAAATATTTTGAAAAAATTTTCTAAAAAAAAATTACAAAAAAAATTAAAAGTTATTTTTTAGAAAATTTTTTCAAAATATTTTAATTTTTTTTTTATTATAGAATACAAAATGAAATCAAAAAAAAAAAATTTTTTTCAAAAAAAAAAAAATTGAAAATTATTTTTTAGAAATTTTTTTCAAAATATTTTAATTTTTTTTTTTATATAATACAAAATGAAATTAAAAAAAAAAATAAAAAAAAAATTCAACATTTTTTTTAGAAATTTTTTTCAAAATATTTTTGAATTTTTTTTTACATTATTGAAATTAATTAAAAGTTGAAAAATTTAATTAGTTTTTCATACGAAATGATACTAAAAACGAAAATCTATAAAGAATTTCTATATTCATGAATTTTATTTTCATTTAAAAAAATGAAACGAGAAACAAAAAACGCCTTTGGAATATCCTTAATTTATTTACAATTTTATTATATTTGTAAAAGTTGACAAATTATTTGCTGCGGCGAACCATTTTTAATCAAATTTAAAACTATAATTGTTTATTAGTTTGCTGTTTTATGAACTTTTGCGTGAAAAGTTTGCGGTAAAAGTGTCTGGAATGTTTAATTGGTTGTATTTCACACCTGAATGAGCATTTATTTGGTAGAACAAAACGAGTCCAATGACAAACTTGAAATATGTAGTGTGTGTGTTTTCTCAGAAAATACTCGAGAACATCAATTGAATTGTCAATTGAATTGTGGAAATGAAATCTTTTGTGAGTGTTTTTAAGCTGGATTAAGTTGTTTTCGTTTCAAATTTCTTGTAATTAAATGATTTCGTAAAAGGATTCTTCTTCATGAAATAACAAAAGCAACTTCAGCTCGAAATTTTGCCCTTAAAGAGTTTAAATTTTCAACTACTATTTAAAGCTTCATTTTCTTACTTCCGCAAGTCGGGCATTGTTCGAATAATAAGCTTATCGATTAAATTGCAAGATATTTCATTCCTTTCAACGGATTTAATTGTCTCAAAACAATAATAGTGTCGTTTTCAATGCACAGAAAGGGATCTCATTTCGCTAAATGTTTCCTCGAAAAACAACAACTTGCATTGTCTCGTTATTGGAAATCCTTTCTATATTGGTTTGCGGCAACATTGTGGTTTGCTCTTGTACTTAATGCATGCAAATATCTCCGAGAGACAGTCAGTGACACGGGAAAGCAGTAATTGCCCGTATGCATCTTTAACTCGCATGTCTGTTTATTCGTCTGCTATGTTTGTCTACAACATGTGAGTGAGGAAAAGCGAGAACAGATCGTTAAATATATTGTGCATCCGACATTTGAAAGAACTTCATCACTTCCTTCCTCGACAAACATTTTCCTTTTTGCGGGCCCGTTTTGTATTTAAGAGCTCCGTTGTCCTATTTTTTCTTTCTTTCTTTATTTATTATTACAGAAATGCATGAGCATGATTCTTGTCGAAAGAACGAACAAAAAAGAAAGAAAGGATTTGGATGATTTGCTGTTTTCTGTCCGTTTTTTTTTCTCGATGCGAAGAAGCATGATATTTATGTTTCATGAACTTCTCTTAAATCGTCTTATTCTCATATAATGTGTGTAGTTTAACACACATTCAGAAAAATGGGACAAATAGATCCGACTCAGATTTGCATCTTATATTTCTGCAAAAGAAAAAGAAAAAAAAAGGGACGACAACACGTTCGAACATTGATATCCCCTTAAAATCTCTCATTTTTTGTCATATTTCGAGTTATCTTTCATCTGAGAGACGTACCTTTCTTCATGCTTTCTCCCGTTTCGTGAAATATATGTACAAAACGAAAAAGCATAACAATAGACCGAAATTGGATAACATTTTGCCTGTACATGACTTTGTTGTTGTCGGAATCGCATCAACGCATTAATATTCCGAAAATTTATTTCTTCTCGGTTTTAAGCTTCATTTATTTCTATTTATGATAATCATAATATTGCTCTGCGTGTATATCTCGTGTATTGGCAACTTTTATGTTGGGAGTTGCGGGAATCTTCAAATTTAAGAAAAAAATAAAAAATCGGAATATCAAAAGAAAAAATTTGTAGAAAGTAGAAAATTTGCAAATATTATACTTAAACAAGTTTTTCACGTTTTGAATTAAAAAAAATTGGGAAAAAACAATAAAATTTAAGTAAATTTATTTCGAAATTGTCAGATATTATAAAATTTATTTATTTATTTTTTTTTTTTTTAATTTTAAAGATAAAAACTTAAATTTCAAATTCGAACGGTTCAACTGCTTGTATTTCGTCGGTAAAATATTTTTTTACATTCGAGAGTACTTGAAATTCTCTTTCTAATAATATATATTTAAAAAAGTTGTATATTTTACGAAATAAAAGCAATTGAACTTTTCAAATTTGAATTTGAATTCAAATTTAAATTTTTATCTTTAAAATTCAAAAAATTCGAATGAATTTTAACAATTTCGAAATTTAATTACTTAAATAAAGTTTATTAATTTTTTACAATTTTTTCAATTCGAAACTTGAAAAACTTGTTTAAGTATAATTTATACTTATTTTTCTACTTTTTACGAATGTTTTCTTTCGATTTTTTATTTTTCACTTAAATTTAAGAATTCCCGCAACTCCTTGTACATAAATTACGTTGGTCGACTTCCAATGTCAAATCTTGTTATTTCCAAGCCATTGTTCAATTACATTGATTACCCGAGACAGACAAGGAGTTTGTCATGAAACCGATGACTACTGTTGTTGTTGTTGGAAAGAAAGAAAGGCTATAATTTTCAATTTCTCGTTTATCATTTGAGACGGCAAATGCGCACGTTTACACACAATTTCGTAGGTGATTTGAATACAGAAATTACAAATTATCTCCTCGGAGCTACATTTCTCTTTTTTTTTTCCTCCCCGTACATTTATTTATGGCTTTCCTATTATGAGACTTGACTCGTTCATCTTCTCTTCTGCGGCAATTTCAAAATAAATATACCATAAAATAGGAATTGCTACGTGAAATATTTATACAATAATAACTAATCTCCATTTATTTCTTCATGGAGATGGCTCGAACTTGATTATATCGTTCGGGTGTGTAGGCAACGGAGCTCAATTTGTAATACAAATTAAGCTTAACCGTGTGATTTTCCAACAGAGGCACACAAGGAACATTATAGATTATTTAAATTTGATTAAGCAATTCACTTCAAGTGAATGCCTCTGTTTACCTAAGACACCCAACGAAAGTACATTTGCACGAGAAATAGAGACAGAGGCAGAAAACACTTCATGATTATTTAAAATATTCATCAGTTATTATTATGAATGTTCCTGTCGATGCGATATGTCAAATTCTTGCTTTTCTGAAATAAAATATGATTTGATTAAGATATCGCTCACACACAAAAAAAAATACATAATGGGAAGATTTAGAGCCATTTCACCCGGAATGATGCGTTAAATTGATTTTTTCACATGTAATTGAGCCAATGGGAATTGAGTCGCAACCTTTTTTGTATTGCACGTGCTTTCGCAGAAAAATTGTATGAATGAGGAGATTAGGGCGTCATTTGAGCTTATTCAAATATTGAGATATGGCGATGAAAAATGATGCCTTTTGATGAATTTTTGTCTCTTAAGAAATGTGTGAATAAAGATTTTCGCGACTTAAGCCGCTCCAAATGAAACTTTTTAAAATCCAAAAAATTGTGTGGGGCAAAAAAATGAAAAAATTAAAAATTTTATCAAAAATTACTGTTTTTGTAAAATTTCATAAATTTTGAGAAATTTTGAAAAAATGTTGAAAATGAATTTTAAAAAAAATTATTTATTGTTTATTTTAAATTTTAATAAAAAAAATTTAAAAAATAATTTAATAAAGTAAAAGTATAAAATATTTTAATATTTTTTAATTTTTTTATAATATATTTTATGAAATTTAGTATTTGTTTAATAATAATTTTTAAATGATTTTTTTTCGTATTTATCAGAAATAATTAAATAATGTAATAAAATATTTTTTTTTTAATTTTTGGGCAAAACTATTGAGTTTTATTTAGAGCAGCCTTATTTTGTGTCTTTTCATTAAATTTCAATTTTTTTTTCAATGATTTTTTTTCAAAGTCTTTTGACATTTTTCTTTAACTCATCAAATTCACCTCCATCTTTTTTTTTTATGAAAAACCATAAATTTGAAATTCAATCTCCTAATCAATTTTCTTTTGATTGGAAAACTTTCCTCCGCAACACAAACTCATATCTGAAAATGAATAAATTAAGGAGTTATTCATTCAAATTATTTTTTCCCTTTATAAAATTTGATAAACATGAATAAAATTCATTACATCTCAGATTCGAAATAATCCCGAGTTTGTTCGCGAAAGCAGCAAATATCATTTGTTTCTCTTTTTTTTCAGCTTCGTTTACGAGTCATACGCTCATTTCTCGCCTTTTTCCGTTCTTTATCTTTTGTTATTACATTTCCGTGTGTTTGTCGTCGTTTTTTCCGCCGCTCTCATGAAAGTGTGTATGAATTATGTAAATAACTGTAACATTATAACCAAAGTACCTGTGTGAGAAAAGCAAGAAGAGAGGTAAAAATGTTTATGATGTTGTTTGTGTGTGATGGCCCCATAAAATATTCCAATGTTTACCGTGAAGAAGCAAGAGGCACGGGCAAGTATGTGTTGTAATGAAATCAATTTTTTCCTTGTTAAGTCTGTCTGTAAACAGGTTTAAGACGTATTTATTTACAATTTTTCGATGCTCGTTTTCGCGTCGTAAAGAAACTCGTTGAAGATTGAAATTTTATTATTCATTGATTGGCAGCTACAGTTCAATTTTTCTTTTATTCGCATCACTTGAGGGAATTTTAAAAGTTTATTTTTTGCCATAATTCTCATGGCATCTCTCTTTTGTTATTTCTGCGCGTGACAGCTCGTGTCCGTTGCTCGAACAATGTGCATCTCAGTTTCGACACACGCACAATTACAACGAATGGCAATAATATAATTGAATCTCAATATTTCTTCCATTCAACGCTAACCACGATGAATATTTCATTCGAATATTAATTTTTTCATATTTTCATTTCTTTTTTGCAATTGAATTCAAAACGAAAAAGAGATAAAGGGCTTTCGAGTGACGACGGCATAAGACACGCTAAAATGGAAAATAAAATAAAATTACTCTTGCACCCTCTCCGCTTTACGCTTCTTCAGGTATCTTACACTAATGTAAATATAATCTCTTATAATATTTTTCTTCTTCATTTTTTTTCTTCCTCTCTCCTTACTTTTGACACGTTAGGTCGTTCCAATTTTTTTTCGAACATTATATTCAATACGGCAAAACAAAAAAAAAAGTTGAAAGTTTCATCAAAATTGACCTTTTTGGTTTTTTTTTTCAAGAATTTTTCAAATATTTTTTTTTAAATTTTAATTTTTTAGAGTTTTTGTATTGAAATACGAAATTTAACATGAAAAATTCATTTTTTTAAATTTTTTTAAAAAATAATTTTTCATAAAAAAAATTTGAAACATGAGTTCAATGATTTTAGAAAAAATATTTTTATATTTTTAATTTTTTTTTTTTTTGAAAATTCCTTGAAAAATTATGAAAATAGCCCAAAAACGGTAATTTTTTGTTAAAATTTTTAACTTTTTTTATTTTGACTCATTATTCAATTCAGCTTTTGAAATGGATATGGAACAAAAGTATCAAAAAAAAAAATTGGAACGGCCTTAAACAAGCAAAAAAAAAGTGCGTCAAGCAATTTTACAAAAAAACTTACCTCCATTGTGTCGCAAATGCTTTGTACATGACTCGCTGTATGGGAACTCTGAGGCCCGAATATTGCAGCAACTCCGCTCCGCAAGAGATGGCAAACTGCAAATAAAAAAGTCTTTAGTTTAAATATTAAATGGAGAGAGAAAACTTCCTGCACACAAACATGACCTGAAGCTCGAAGTGAGCGAATAATAATTGTGTTTTATGCGAATAATAACTACCTCATTTTTTTTCTCATCTCACTTTTTTTTTAATAAAAAATGAAATTAAATTAAACTAATAAAGTAGTGCTTCTCTTCATTTCTTATTATTGCCAGAAAAGCGAAAAGAAGCAAAAAAAAAAAAGTTTGAAATAAATGTTTTTCGAAAGTAAAGTCGTTTTATCAACGCGGACATTTTGTGAGTCCCTGATTAGACATTTTCAAGGCAAAAAAAAAAGCAGATTTGAATAAAATGTGACACCGCATTTGTTTTTTCAACTTTTAATTGGATTTTATAGGATGACGTACGATGGCGTAAAATGTAAAAAAACGACTTTTTGACAAATATTTACCTCGTTTTGATGCATGGAAACTATCCTGTGGCGTGATTCGCTCTATTTGAGCGAACAATTTGGAGCGTGGCAAAATTGTGCGATTCGCATTTATGCTTTCCACAGCATAACGGAATGCAATTTCCTGTCGGTCGTCATTGGGATGAAACAAACCTCCTAAAAATACAAAAAAAAATTAATTGAAAAATGGAATTAAAGTTCAAATATAATAATTAATAAAAAAAAGTCTGGATTCGGATTATGAATTAGACCTTTTTTTACTGTGGTCTGATTGATCAATATAAAAAAGTTTATGGTTCAAAGAATCTTGATTTCCGGTCAATGGTTCATTGAGTGACACGTACAGCAAGAAATATCGCAACCCATGTCAAGATGGAATGAGGGAGACTTTGATTCTGAGAAACGAAATAACTTTAAAGGTAGACAAAAAAAAAGGTTTTTCAATTTCCTTTACAAGTACGAGAAAAGGTCAATAAGTTCAAAAAATTGAACAGAAAAATTAAATTAATTTAATTTTAATATTGACGAATTTTGGTTTGTTTAATTTTGGATTTCGTACAATATTTCATGTAAAATAATATTTAAAAAATATAAAAAACAAAAATATTAAAAAAATAAAATTAAAAAAAAAATATATAAAAAAAAAAAAAAATTTTAAAAAAATAAAAAAAAAATATTTAAAAAAAAAAATTAAAAAATATAACAAAAAATATAAAAAATATAACAAAAAATATAAAAAATATAACAAAAAATATATTTAAATATATTTTGTTAAAAAAAAATATCGGATGTTTAATGAAATTTTTAACTTTTAAAACAAATTTTTATTATAAATAAAATATAAATTTAGTAATAAAAAAAAATTTTGTGAAATTTTTTTGGGTGAAAATTTTTTGAATTTTTTTTTTTCGCGCTAAACATTCCTTGAGTCATAAAAATCACTTTTTTCCATGAAACATATGCTCAGAAACGGATAGTTTTAGAGCCTACATGTCATTCCTCATATTTTGAGGGCAAATACAATAAAAGTTTTTTAAAAAGTTGAATTTTGTAACTTTTTATATTGGCTGATTCAATATTTTTTTGTGTTTACTTTCTCATTGAAAAAAAATCGTCTCCGTTTACTTTTCCATCATCTTCGATATTTACAAAAGTTAGTCATTAAAGATTGGTAAATAACCAAACCAATCCATTTTTATTCGATTATCTTCTTTATTACTTTTTTGTCGTCCTTTAGTCGCTAATACGGGCTCCTCATGAGAGAGAGGAAAAGGTAAAAAGCAAACAAAATTCTTCCTTTTTTTTGTGAGATCTATAAAAAGTAATTTTCTTGAAGGCACACGGGCAATGCCAAACGATGAAATTTATTTCTTTTACTTGGCTTCACACGCGACCTTTCTTCTTCCTTCCGTGTGTTGTTTTAAATTTTCGCAACAAAAATCGAATTTTATCGTAGGTCATGCCAAAGTTCATGCACAGCATGTTGTTTTATTAACTCGTGTCTCCGGTTTCTTTTCTCTCGATTTTCGCTGTTTATTTTTTTTTTTGCGTGTGGTTTCGGAACATACACGAAAAAGGTTGTCAATTTCCTTTAATTTTGAACTAAAGTAGTGACAAGCGATGACATGCGTACGAAAATGTGTTCGTGGAATGCATGAAAAAGCGTTTTGGGAATGAGTTTGATGATTTTTTGTGAAGAGACAAGAAAAAAAGAAGTAATAAAAGGGGTAAATAAATACTGACTCGACACACACATCCCGAGAGAAACATGATCAAAGTCGTAAAAGTAACGTCAATTTGTACGAAATAAGCGGGTGTCTTATATTTTATATTTTCATTTGGTCTGTTTGTCATGAAATGACGACAAACTTGTGCTGTCAAAGTGTCGTCTTTCTCAAAATTCGCATTAAAGATGATTTGACATGCTTTGATGTTGTCATCATGTGTGACACAAAAACGTCGCAAATAATTCATCATTTTTTAATGTTTCGCGACACGAATGAGGCACCTTCATTCATCCTGTTCAGTTTTTCTCTCATTTGTATGTTTTTTTTTTATAGTTTTTGAGTCAAAACTGGGTCATGAAGGTTTTGTGTGTGTGCAAGAGAGAAAAGGATTTTGTATGACATCTCGTTAAAATTCAAACTAACAAATTGGAAACGTGCAGATTGATTTGTGACGTATTATATTGTATAAGCCTTATTTGCGTTGAAACACGCAAGTAAAAAATTAATTAACAAAATTGAATTTTACTGCAATGAATTAATGAATTCTTGGAAGCCAAATATCTGTGTGTGACAAAATAATATGAAGCAATTGAATAAAGCATAGCAACGTGTAAATTACATTTTTTTTTCACTTTTGATATGACAGTTTGAATTGCATTTTTTACATTTTCATTAAATAAAAAACAAAGAGAAAAAAATGCAAAAAATTAACAAAGAAATGCTCTTTTAATGAAAAATTTTTTAAATGCGAAATTAAATTTGATTTTTCATATTTTGCTTATTTTTCAAATTCTCTTTTATTTATTTTTTGTTTATTTAACCTGCTCATTAAAATGATTATTTAAAAAAAAAAAACATTTTAGGCCGCTCAAATAAAAATAAAAAACAAAGTTGAAAATCCAATGGAGAAAAATAAAAAAAAATGAAATAAATAAAAAATAAAAAAAGAAAATAAAATGACCTATTTTGATATATTTTCATAATTTTTCAGATTTTTTTTTTTAAATTTTTAATTCTAATTAATTTTTGTTTTAAAATTCATAATTTTATCATAAATTTTCTGCTCTAAATTTATTTTTCATAAAATTACTAAATTTAGGTATTTTTCGAATTTTTTTGAAAAATATGAAATATTTTGAAATCTATTTTAAATTAGCAAATCTCAAAGAAAATATTTAAAAAAAAAAATATCAAAAATTTTATTTAACGTTCAAAGATTGTTAAAATTTTATATGAAAATGGTTTTTTATTTTACATCCCCCATCTTATTTTTAAAAAATTTGGGACTTTATTTTTAATTTTTATTTGAAGCGGCCTAAGTGCGAAAAACAAGAGAATGATCATTTAGGTGCTTCATTTCACTCATTCACTTTTGTTTATTTCTGTGCAGCCTTTTTTCTGTACAAAAAAACTTTTCTTGGGTTCTCATAAAACAGCAACGATGTAACTCCCATAGTGAAAATGTTTATTTGCCGTAGTTGGGCTCCGTTCAAGTGAAAAAATAAAAGCTGCAAAAAGGGAGATGATAAAAAAAGCCACTTGAGTTGTGTCTGAAATACATATTTTGCAACAAACTACAACAAGCAGCAACTCAAGTTGTTCTTCAAGTTCGCCGCATATGGCATTTGGAAGGCACGAAGTAGCAATATCATACACATGCCGAGTGTTTTTTCGCAACATTTTATGTGATGTATCATAAAAATTGGTATAAAAATATGCAAATTTTTATTTGTGTTCAGCTTGTAGAGATGATTTTTTTGCTCGCTGTTGTTTTTTCCTCATCTCGTAAGATTATAATATGTTTTTTATTTTCATAAATGGGGATGTTTAAAATAATGATAATAATGACAATGAGGCACTTATGAAAAGTGAAGAGGAGTCCTAATAAAATACAACTGTGATTCAATTAAGGGAGGAAAGTTTCGTCGAATGATTGATCGAAGCGTGTTTGTCTTACAAAAAGTTGTTGAAACGAGTGAATATCGATCCCTCATCAAATCTTTTATAATAAATCATAATTAAAATAGAAGAGATGAGAGTTTTGTTATCATAATTTTACCTCGTTCGATGTGCAATTCGTGGAAATTTGCATTAATTTCACTAAAAATCCATAATTTTATTGAATTATACCGCATCTCAAGAGGGTCCTTCATATCATTATTACAATTTTCCACAAAATTCGAATAATTATTCGTTTTTTTTTATAAACCGATAATTCAAGCATAACACAAAATTTATGGGATATCCTGCTTTGCTTTTTAGTTTCCTCATCAAGCAACAAAAAAAGGACTCATTTATGGTAATTTTTAATAAAAGGTACAATATTTACGATTTTTTCCAAAATCTGGTTGGTTTGATTAAAAATAATAAAAAAAAAAAAATTAACATTCATAAACGGGAGATAATTCAAAGTCCATTAAAAAATTTTAACCTTTTTATAATAAAAAAAAAATTTTTTTTTTGAGTTAATGACGATCATCGTAAATAATTTATATAAAAATATTCACATATTGCCTTGAGTTAAGGTTACTGCGAAAGAATTTTTCACACGTTCGATCATTTTTATTCCAATTTCCGCCAAATATCCGGAAACTTGTTCATTTACTTACTTGTTGTGTTGTTGAGTTCTTTTTTCAAACTTCAACAATAGACTGTCATTTCATTGAATTCAATATTGATACAGTAATGTAAAAAAATTTTATAGCTTATAGCTTTGATTTTTTTTTCAGTTCTAATGGATTTTCCATATAGAGACGTTTTATTGTTAAAAATTCAAAACACGTAACAAAAAAAACTGACATAATTATAAATGATGGTCATATCCTGTGTAGCTTCAGGAGGTACTCATGCTGAGAATTACCAAAAAATTTCCAATAAAAAAATCATAATGGTGAATAAAAAATCAATCAGTGTCAAAAATTTTTTGGGTAAAATGACGTGAAATCTCATGTCATTGCGTATCGTGTCGAAATTCCTCAAAAAATCCGGCGAAAACATCTGTCGAGTGCAATGCCACAAATAACCGTTGGTCAACAAACAAATCAATTATTTCACATGGGTGTGTACAATAATTAATTATTTTTGTTTTTTTGGTTCAATGATTGGGGCGTGACTGCTTCTTTTTACACCTAAAGCCCAAAATCTAAAAGTAACGTGTATCCATTTCGCCGGAAATGTTAATAGCGAGCATTTGTCAGGAGAGAAAAAAAAGGAAAAATCCCGTGTTTGCGATTCAAACGAACGTAGAAACACACTTCATTGAGCATTATCATCGTTTGGGATTGCTTTTGCTGGATGATGATGACGACTCTAACATGCTTCTCTCCGGTAATAAAAGAATTATTTTTGCGCACCATGATTTAGCACATTAATTTAAATGAATCAATTCCAGCTGCTGCTGTTCTGTTTCTGTTATTGCTCCTACTATAAAATCGGGCGAACCATCATCATTCGCGTGTGTGCGCTCAATTTTTCAGTGAAACGAGCATAGACGGCTCGGAGCGCAGCAAAAAGTGATATTTACGCGCCTCTATGTTTTCCCGAAACACAAATTTATTCATCATTTTTTTACGAAGCTTCAATTTGCATTGCGAGATTATGTTCATGATCGTGATGCAAGTAAAAAGCTGCGTTTGTTTGGTTTTTACTGACACACACATGTATAAATTAGATTTCACGCTACAGTAAATTTATTGCTCGGATCGCTATGATTATGATGATTATTACTGTATGAAATATAGAAGAAGTTTTGCTCGATTCGAAATTATAAATAAATACGTACACAGATGATGAATATTAATGGGCGTGCATGTAACACTCGTAAAATCATCAGCACAAGTTTTATTTCGAGCGAAAACTCATCTGCGCTTTTGAATTTTTAACTTTTCTCCCGCAAAACTTTAAATTTTCCGAAAGATGCGGGAAAATAAAATAATTTATAAAATTTATGGAAATTGCGCTAAAATTTAATATTCAGCCTAAAAAAACCTTCGATGCCAAAAACATAATTTTTACAACAAAAAAAAAAATTAAAAAATTAAAAATTTACTTTAAAAAAATTATTTCATGAACGGAGAATTCTTAAAAAATATTTGGAAAAAATTTTTAAAAATTTTCTGATTACATTTAAAAATTTTTGAGCTTTTTTGCAATTTTTTTTTAATTTAAAAATTTTAATAATTAAAAAAAATTAAAAATTTTTCCAAATATTTTTAAAGAATTATCCGTTCATGAAATAAAATTTTTTAAGTAAATATTTAATTTAATTTTTTTTTGTTGTGCGTTTAATTTTTTTTTAATTTTTTTGACACTATAACATTAATGAATTTTTAGATTTCTGCAAAATTAAAAAAATAAAAAACAAAATTTTTAAGAAACAATTATAACGTGAAATCACACTTTCCCGCATCTTCCCGTTAAAGCTTCGCGAGAAAGGCATCAAGGCGTGAGTAACAAACACTTCAAAATCCAATAAAATTTCGCTCGTCTCCTTGGAAAAACAACAAATTTAACTGTCTGCTCCGCAAAAAAACATGCAAACAACATAAAAAATATCGCAAACTTGAGTGCATGTCGCACACATTAACATTCGAGGATGCAGGGGGAAAAAAACAAACAAACGGGCGGAGAACGTGTGAGAGAGCTTTACACTCAATTTTAATATTTCTCTGCTCATCATTTACCTGTCTTGGCATGTTCACTTGACTCTCGAGCGCACATTTGTGAAGCATTTGCCATTTTGTAAATATTTATGTTTTTATATTTTTTCCTCCAACAACTTTTTTTTATGCACATAAATTTACTTTGTAACCGCATTACGTACAATCGTACTTCAAAGAGCGATTACCTCGGGTTTTATGTCTATTTTACGGAGCAATAAAACCGTTTTGTCTTCTCGATCGTTCTCGGAATTATTGCTTTTTGAATGCAAAAGTAGGTTATGACAGGATAATGATAAATATTTGATTTTCTCTTTTTTTTTTAACTTTAAATTCATGGAATTCACAAGAAAATTACTGCGAAAAGTGCTTCCAATTAAAAAAACGCGTTGCATAATAATGGTTTTATTGTAAATATAACTGAAGATGAGATACAACTTTTAATTAATTATCTTCTTGTTTACTGTTTCAGTATTTTTTTTTCACTATTTACTGTCCGTCACTTGAAATTAGAAAAATCGCGTTTCTCTCTAATTAAAAAATTCCCGGAAATATTTGTGACAAGCTGTGTTTCAACAATTTTTGCAAAAAAAAAGCGTTTATTTGCATATCCATCAAATACTCATTAACGCAATTTTTTATCTTCTTTGCCCAGAATTTTTTTGTGAGTCGTAAAAATGACCAAAATTATCTTCTTTTTGTTTGTTGTTTGGCAGTCACAAAAAACTCATAAAATAAAGTTTTTATTTAAATTTATTCATTTTTTTTATCGTGCCAAACCACACTGACTGATAAGACACACACAAGAGATAAAAGAGATTCAAAATGGAGGCTGTCATTGAATAAATGATCCAATTTCCATGCAATGATCATGCAGAAAAAAATCCAAATGGATGAAATAATTTATATATTTATGAATCAATTTGACGGCATTTTAATGAATGTCCTTGTTTTAAAATGTGTTAACTTGTACTAATGAATCGCAATTCGAATCAATATTAAAAATTAATTGCATGAACAAATTAAATTCAATCAATGTCAATAGATGATTGCATTGTTCACACTTAATTGAAAAGTAAATGTTTTTTTTAAATTTTATTTAATTTTTTTTTAATCTGAAAAAATTCGAAAAACGAACCAAATAAAAAATTTAAATGGAAATCCATCGCAAAATAATTTAATAAAAATTAAATTTTGTTGGAAAATAATTTTTTTAACTTTTTGTCCCATGCCCCATTTTGAAAGCCGAAAATCAAATGAGACAAAAAAAATGAAAATTTTATCCAAATTTAGCATAAATTTCCCTAATTATCCAAAAATTTTCATAATTTTTCAAAAAATAAAAAAAAAAATTTAAATTTTTATTCATGTTAAATTGAATGAATTTTTTTTCTAAAAATAATTTTTCAAACTAATGTTTTCAAAATTAAAAAAAAAATTTTTTTTAAAAATTATTTTCTTACATTTTTTTTAACTGTGAAAAATACGAAAACAAACCAAAAAATTTTTTAATGGAAATCCATCGCAAAATGATTTAATAAAAATTAAATTTTGTTGAAAAAAATAAAAAGTACTTTAGTCAAAAAAAACAAAGGATAAAAAACTCACAATGATGTAATTAAGCCAACTTGACTGAATGAATAATACAAAACGTAAGCAGCTTTGGTTCGTTTCATGCCAAATCTGTGTCCTCATAAATAATGAAATAAAAAAAAGAAAATTTACGCAAATTACCGTACAATTGAAGACTATTAAAAAAAATAAAATATTTACTACGTTTGTTACTTTTGACCCAATTATTATTTATTTGTGGCAGTAAATCAAGAACGTCCTTTGCATTCAATTCTGCTTTTATTGTTTCTTTTCATTTATTCTTTTCATTTGACGAGATTTTCTGGCATGCAGCAGTGTCAAGAGCAAAAACTTTTTAAAAAATAAACACAACTTAATGAATCATTATTATTAAAAAATAAATGTACAGAGCAAAAAAATAACAATAGCACTTTTGATGAATGAACTTCATAAATTTCAAGAATAACAAAACACTTTAAATTATACATAAATATGCTCGTCTTTCATTTTTTTCTGTTAGATTTGAAAAAATTTAGACTTTCATACACACAGAAAAAAAATAATTCTATTTATTTTTCGTAATTGTATGAATTTTATAGAGCAATTGTCTTAACACAATTTATTCTAATTATTTTTCTTGTTTTATCCTCATGAAGTTTTTGTCATGAAAATTCATCATATTACACATGTGACGAAAAAGTTTCAAGCAAAAAGGAATTTTGAGGTGTTGCGGCGGGCGTATGCGATAAATAACATCATGTATGTTTGTTCGTAACGAGAATGAAGTAAAAATTTCTTAAAATAATAATTTTAACGGTAATGTATGTAAACGTGTCGTTTCATGTAGGTACATTATTCACGTAAGAAGGAGACGTAATTCTTCTTTAGGTAATAAAACTCTTGCTCGTGTTTTTTTCTGCCGCCAACACAGCTAAAGAGAAGAAGCACAAAGAAACTTTTTGCGAAAAGTTAAAATTTGAAGATGTGTTTGTTGTGTTTGTAAGTTGTTAATGAAGATTTTTTTTTCGTTCTGTTCTGTTGAAAACATACAAGTTTCGGTGATAAAATGAAGAAAATAGAGCAAAAATAGAATATGAGAACAAAGTAAAGTTTTTTGATGAAATAAATTAATTTGGTGTTGTAATTAGTTTTAAGATTTAATGTTATGATTTTCACATCGACGCCTTTTTGTTTGAGGTTTTTATCATTTTCACACAGGTATTTTTTTGTCGTTTATATTCAAAATTTTTTATGTTTCAGCTCAGAAATTGATTTCTTGAACTATTTAGACCTTCAGTATTAATTTAAGCTAATTTAATTTTTTATTTTATAATTTTTTTATTTTTTAAATTATTATTTTTTTGTTTTTTAATTTTTTTTGTTTTTAATTTATAAATTTTTATTATTTTTTTTAATATTTTTTTATTAATTTATTATTTTTTAATTTATTAATTTTTTGGTTTTAATCTATAATTTTTTTTATTTTTTAAATTATTCTTTTTTTTATTTTTAAATTATTAGTTTTTTATTTTTTTTTAAATTATGAATTTTTTATTTAAAAAAAAAAAATACTACAGTTCGAATTTGTTTGTTAATTCAAGATACTTTATTGAAGTAATTTAAAAACAAAAAAAAAATCGATAAAATTTCTGCAACATTTTTGAATATATTGACGATCTGCCAAAAAAGTTATTATTGGCTACTGAAGAGTATCAGCATTCAGCAATAATAAAAATATGTTAGAAAAGTTCTCTTGTTTTAAAGGAGAGAAAAACAACAAAATCGCATTTTGAAACAAATTTCCCAAAAATTGTTAAGAGTTGTTAAGCTCTTCAAATCCCTAACAACGAACATCAATATGATGTCCATAGCTTAAAAAGGCTTTAAAATGTTGACTTTCATTGTTTGGTATCTGACACGAAACATGAAAAGAAAATAACAACAAACCCGAAAAACCGCAAAAAACACGAGAACGAAACTATCGAGATAATTTGATGCAAAATTTTTCGTCTGCATTAAAACACATTGCTGGCAACACTTGTTCTCTCGTTCCCGATACATTTTTCTCGTTACTGTCACCAGCATCATCATCGTCGTCGTCGTGTCGTTGAAGAGAGCATCAAATTTCTCAGAAATTTATTCAAATTAATTTGGTCGAGCATGAAACCCCATAAACCGACAAAATGCTAAATATGACAAACGAAGAATTATACGATGGTCAAGACAAAACAACTCGAAATATGTTAAATTACGGTCATCAGCATGCGATTTTCCGACAGCATGACAGGAGAGGAAAGTTTGTTGTGTTTCACTCCAAATATTATTCCTTACTGTGAAATGTTTTCTTTTTTTCTCTCTAAATATTTCTCGTTGCTTACGGGAACATCATGAGTTATTTGTTTTTTTTTTTTATTTCGAGTTGTGGTTTAACTTTTTGAATTATTATGTACAAAACAACAAAAATACAAATAAAAAGTTTTTTTTTTTTTTTCAAAAAGCATATCCGAACAACAAAACATGCAAAAGAAGGAGATTCTTGCTGTGTGAACGGATCACTTCCTAATTTTTTTCTTTTTGTTCTTTTTTAATGCTTTCTAATTCGAATTATATTGTTATCCTTTTTTTGTTGTTCTCGGATTTGCTCGCATTTGACTATAACATATAAGGCTGTTCCAAATTATTTTTTGAACTTTTTGTCCCAAAATTTTTTTCTCAAAACGACAAAAAAAATTAAATATTTTTTCATACAAAATGAGAAATATTAAATAAATTTTTGACCGTCGATCAATGTTTTAATTGTTTTTATTAATTTTTTTTAAAATTATTATTCAAAAAAAAAAAAAAAATCAAAATTGAAATGAATTTAAGAAAAAATATTTTTTTATTCTGTAAAAATATCATTTTTAGTAAAAAAGTTTATTTTTTTAAATTATTTAAAAAAAATTTTTTTTTTTCTTTAAGAACATAAATTTTTTTGAAAATTATTTTAAAAAAATGTACCAAAAAAGGTAATTTTTGACGAAATTTTTAACTTGAATTGGATTTTCAACTTTTGAAATGAGGCATGGGACAAAAAGTTCAAAAAAAAAAATTGGAGCGGCCTAAAGTAAATATTAAAAAAGGTAAAAAAGAAAAAAAAATCTCATAACTGTAGGTATCTATCCGCATTAAATTTCACAAACAGAATCCCCTTAAATTAAATGCCAATTTTGTTTGTTTTTGTTTTTTTTACGTTCAAAAGGGAGAATTTTAATAATCTGAAACATTTACGCGAATTTTATCAAAAGAGGATTACTTTATTTGATTATGATGAAGTACGTAATTAATTAAATTAAACGTCGTTGCAGTCTATAAAACAAATGAAAAAGAATACATTTTAGGTTCAATAATTTCGCTTTTGACAAATTTCCATGGAAATTCATGAGAAAAGATGAAAGCTCATTTACATGACATAAATTAACAAAAGAGAAAGATATATATTAGATTTTACTGCACGAAACATCGGGATAAGAGAAAAATCAAATCACAGAACGAGAAACAAGAAGAAGAACAACAAACATTTCGTAAAAAGACGTAAAACGTAATATAAAAGCAATTTCCTCATTTTTCACGTCATTTGGGAACGAACGACGAATTTCCGTACTTTTCATACTTCAACTTCCTCTTTGCTTCGGATCGCAAAACCACGCTGTCTCTGATTTTGTTGTCTGTGTGTCATTTTCAAATGAACGAACAAACAAACAACGGCGTGGCTGCAAGTTGTTAGCTATCTACATAATTTTTACAACACACAAGGCAAGAATAAAAAAAAAGTTGAAAATGAGGAGAGAACAAAAAAAAATTCGATTTCTTTTTGTGCCCATATTATGTTGCGTATACTGCTTATTTGTGTTGTTTACCTGTTCGACGAATGTATTTTGCACATAATCGGAGAGGGAGACACGAACAGAAGGCTAATGTTTATTTCATGGGAAGCAAATAGCAGAACGATACAGTTGAGTAGAGAGGAACGAGCATATCATTACAACACGAGACGAGGGAAAAACGGGGAGGCTTTTAAATTTAAATAAATTTTTAGTACAATGCGGAAAATGGAAGCAAAGCGCATTTTTTGACGGAGTACGAGAAAATGTAAAAAAAATATTTTAAATAAATGTTAAAAAAATATTTTGAAAAAAATATTAAAAAAATAATTAGGTAGGTAAAAAAAAATTAAGAAAATAATTTAAAAAAATTTAAAAAATTAAAAATAAAATAAAAAAAAAACTTTTTTTGGAGTTTTCAACTTCTAAAATAATTTTTAAAAAATATGAGCGAAAAATATCGAACACGTCATAACTAACATTTTTCTCTATGAAACATATGCTCTGAGACGTATAGTTTTCGAGATTACTTCTCAGAAACAAATTTTGTAGAGCAAAATCAATATAAAATTAAAAAAATGAAAAAATCAAAAGAAATGGTAAAAATGGACAAAACCGGATTTTTTTTTCAAAAATGTAATGCAACTCGAAAGCAACAACACATTATTAGTCGAATGCTTTTAAATGCAAAACGAGGAGAAAAAAAATGGGAAAAAGAGTAAAATTAGATTTTAAAAGTTAAAAGGGTTTTACATTAAATTTTTTTATTCTTTAAATGGGAATTTGGTTTTATTTTCTCTTTAAATGACTTTCTTTAATTAAGCTTTAAAATTTAATCATTTTTTAGTAAATGACAAAGTAACCGCAGCAAGTTTCAACAAAATCTTTGCTGCGTCAAAAATCCGAGACTGAATAAAATTAATATTAATAATCAAAAACAAATTAAACTTTTCAGAAATAATTTTCGGTTATGTCGTTCACTTTTGTGTCATGTCGCTCAAGTTGTCATTGCTTGTCTCGTTGCTTGAATGATGCCAAAAACATCAAAGACTAATAATAATTATTTTAACGGAGGATGAGGAACGCAAAAAAAAGTATTGATATCTTTTTGTCACACCTTTTTTCGTCTCAATGCTTTAAAAAAAAGACAACCCTCCGCCTTATTATCAGTTAAAACCTCTATAAATTCAATTTGCCTTTCGATAATGGCATCGCATTGACATTTACAGTGTCCAAAAGGATCTTGGTACTATTTTGATAAATTACCAACGCAAACCTTTTACCCTGAGGATCTTTTATTTTCGCATTTTTTCTCTTCCGAGAGAGCAGTTTGTTTGCAAATTTTGTATAATTTGCTTTTTGTGTTTGGGAAGACGAAGAAGAAAAAAAGGAAGCATAAGACGGAAAAAGGTGTGTCTCCGAAAGACGCATGGGAGAACGAGCAAAAGAGTAATGATCAAAAAAGCAAAAGTTTTTGTCTTTATATAATGCTGTTAGATTATCACATTTGAATATGGTGCGAATTTCGCACACACACACAGGGAAATCAATAAATCATAGCAGTGACATGATGTTGGTTTAGGATGGAAGTGAAAGGTGACAATGCAGGAAATTTGGGCTTGTGTTGCGTTCTGTGGTCGAAAAATGGCAATTTTTAATGGGAAATTTAAAAACTTGTCCAAATTTTTCTTTGAAGAATTAATTTGTATTTTTTTAATGAAATTTTGATGATATTTGCATTAAAATTCAAAAATTCCAAAATTCAAGCAAAAATTATTTTTAAAAGTAATTTGACCAAAATTGTAAAAAAATTATTATAAAAAAATATCAAAAAAAAAATAGTAAAAAAAATATTAAAAAAATTTATTCAAAAAATATTGTTTAAAGCTTTGAAGAAAAAATTTAATTTATAAAATTTCAATTAATTGTTAATTTAAATTTTAAATTTTTTATTTATTTTTTTTTTTGTGAAATTTTAAAGATTAATTAAATGCAAAATTTATTTTTAAAAATAATTTAACAAAAAATTAAAAAAAAAATTTAGAGTTTTGTTTGAAGAAAAAATTAAATTTTAATTTTTTTTGTAAAACTTTGGAGTTATTTTCATTAAAATCCTTCAATTTTAAGCAAAAATTATTTTAAAAAGATATTTAACAAATCCGTAAAGTAAAGGAAACGCCATTTTTGTTACTTTTTTTTTGCGAAATCCATTACAAGACACATTGTTCGCCTTTCCGGGAAGCTTGTAATAATTCAATATGAGAGCTCCATTAACGGATGTTAGCCACAAACACATACACAATTTGCGTTTCAACCAACCATCAAAGATGCAATTAGCAAACACAAAACTTGATGGAAACATCAAAAAAACTCGAGAGCGAGAGATTTTGCAAACATAAAACCGCACTCAATTTTCTGCCTCTTTTTCATGCAATCAAATCGGAATGTGTGCATCAAAAAGTTTATGAGTTTGCAACGCACGATCGAACCGAAATTTATTCGTCGATAAATTCCCTTTTTGCTGTATATTTATATGCGGAGCGATAAATTTTTGGGCAACAAACATCAATGAAGACATGACAGGTATTCAATTCAAGGTGAAGTGATGGAAACATGGGGTTTTTAAGGACAACCAACGCCTAACACACAAGACAATCAATATTCGAACAAAGCACTTTTATCCCTTTTAATGCCTTTTATACGCTTTTCATGTTGTCTGGCAAACCAATTTATAACGAAAGAGATCAAATTTGTGCCTTTGTGTGTGGGATTTTTCGACTTTTCAATAAGAGTCGCATTTTTAAACACAAACTGAGCGTTTAAGGGGATTATCCACAGAAGAAAAGGGCGTCGTCGTCGTGATAAAGAAACCATCAAATCTAGGCTAATAATCGGTACGATGTGTCATTTATGCTGAGCTTGCTAATTAATTTTGTCCCATGGTATGATATAAAATACTGTCGTCTCTCTTTTTCACTCTCTCTCTGTATTCAACGAGATTATAATCTTTGTTCCATTTTTTTCATGCACACTCGATACGATATTGATTTGTACGCCGCAGCATCCTCAAACCGGAAGTAAATAATTATATTCAGCAAAAGGGAGAAATCGATACCAAAGATGGATCTAATTGTTGTGTCATCTCACTTCAGTAAGCAATTTTGTGTTAAATGACATGTTTGATTAACCTTTCTGTCTGTCATTCAGTGCTCCTCTCGTTGTTATAGGTGACGATAGAAAAAATTGTGAAAAATTCATCGAGCGAACTGTTCGATGATGTTGTCTCGTCTATCGTCGAGTTAGGAGTAAATAATGGCAGGTGCGCATAATTTTCTACTTGCCTACCTATCTCTTGCCTTGCTGAAGTTATTCAATAGAACTTATGGCAATGAATGGAATCAATTTATTAAATTCATCGGAAAATTCTACATAAATTCGATCGTCGTCGCACAATACAGGCAAAATATGTGTGAGCCAAATAGAATTTTACCTGTGAAGAAAAAATTCATCGTTGTAAATAAATATTTTACACGTCAAAAGCACTTCCTGATCAATGATGTCAATAAATAATTTGATTATTAAATTTATTACGGCAGAGAAGCCTTTTACAATTTAATTTACTCTCGATAGAGTAAATTTTGTTGTTGCGTAAATCAATCAGGGCTTAGATAATCAGAGGAAAAATTAGATCACGGTTGACAGAATTGATGCATGGCTTTATATAACGACAATTGAATGAACAAGACAGAAGTTGAATAACTTTAACGTATTTTCATTCATATGGAATATTTGGATTTAGAAAATCTGAATAGATAAGATGCTTTGACTTATAAAGCCTATTGTCAAAACATATGTAAAATGGACCGAACAAGCTTTTGAGTAAGACCGAGATACGAAAGACGTCATGTTGTAATAACATTTGTGAATAAAATGAATGAATAGATCAAAAACTTGCTGTATGTGTCAAAACTAAGCTTCTTATCACATTTGTTCATATACTGAAATATATTTCTTAAAGAGAATAATATAAATTTTGAATCTTCATATTGACTTTAGACAAAAGTCTGTCTAAAAAAAAACATTTTCTGAAAATTTTACTTAAAATTTTAATTTTTCCTTTGGTAAGGTTTATTTTCCCATATTATCGTAATGGTTATAATGGTAAAAGAAAAAAACTGTTGAAAATGCAAATGAAGCGAAAAAATTAAGAGAAAACTTATTTTGAAGTTAAAAGTAAAAATTTTTCTTAAATTTACGTTTTTTATTAATTTTTTTAATTTTTTGATAAAAATTTATGAAAATACGATAAAAATACAAAAATTAAGTTTTTTTTTTATTTTTTCCTTTTAATTTTTTTGTTTAAATTTTTTATAAAATAAAAATACAAAATTTTTCTCAAATTTAAGTTTTTTCATTTTTTTTTAATTTCTTGTTTAATTTTTTTATAAAATAAATATATATGAAAATACGATAAATATACAAAATTTTTCTTAAATTTTCTTTTTATATTTTTTTTTGTTTAATTTTTGATATAGTAAAAAAAATATGAAAAACACAAATTAAAAAAAAAATTCAAAATTTTCAGATAAAAATTTTCAAAAATAATAATTAAAAAAACTAAGAAAACGAGTTTAACTTCTTTTTTCGTCTGAAGAAAAAAAAATTAAAATTCTCTCTGAATTATCTACATTACGGTATTCTTACAAAAATATAATATTTAATAATATGTTTAAATTAAATATAATTAAATTTTAACATAATTTATTTTAATGCAAAATTTAATATTAAAAGAAAAAGTTGAAATAAGCAAAATTATGCATTTAAAATTTATTTGAATTTATTTTATCAAAGCTCTTTAAATTTTGCCATTTAAACTCTTGTTCGATCGAAATAACGAGATTTCTCGAACGCTCGTGTTGAATCACGTGCAAGTCGTTGCCATGCAACACATATATCATAAACTTTCTTTTCGATAAATAAAATCTATGTCAACAATCATCTTCGTTTGTTCTATTTTCATGTTTTTTTCTTCACTTCCTCAAACATTTTTGCATAATAATAATTTTTCTTCTTCTCTGCCTCAGCAGCATTCAACTCGTTATTTCATTTCATTTCAGTTTGAGAGGAATATTTATTTTACTCATGTCGTATCCTTAAATCAAACATTTCCAATATATATACGACAAATCGGGTGCACTTTTTATTCACTCTTCCGCTCGTCGCTCGTCGTGCTTTGTTTTGTGTGTGTATCGATGCTTTTAAAATAAAATAAAATTGATATGCATAAAATGTACAAAAGACGAAATATATAATTTTTTTGTGCCACACATTCCGTGTTTTTTATTGTTGAGGCAAAAAAAGAGGAAAAAAAACGCAAAACGTGCATTATATTGCCAAACAAAACGTTATAGGATTTCATTCATCAATAACGATCGTAAACATATTGGATTGGTTAGTTATGGGAGTTATTTTTTGTTTTTAGCATACAGCTTTGTTTGCGTGTTCACAAGCACCAACAAAGAGAGACACACAATAGACTTGCTTGCGGTAATGTCAATAATATTAATGAACAAAACGGAAATTGGTCAAAATATTTGTTTGTTGTCCTGCAGGATCCTTTAAAATGGTAATTTTTGATATATACAAAATTTCATGCTTTGTCCTGTTTTTGCTTTAAAATGACATTTCTTCGAGTTGTATTAGAAAAAGCTACTTTCATCATTTATGTATCCTCGGGGACTTTGCATCTCATTCAGACTTTTCTCCCTGAAAATAATGTTTTTCATAAAATTTTCATCAAAACACATAAAGTTAAATGAAGTGAATATGAGCTGAGTTTAATGACTTTTCTCCTGCTTTCGCAAAAATAAATAATAATGTCTCTCAATACATTTTCTGTTTTTTTTTTAAATTTTATTTTATTCATTAAAAAAAGTTTGAGTCGTAATTAAAATATTTTTAATTGATAAGTTTTTTTTCTGAGAACAGAAATGCAATTAAATCCCCTGATGTGTTATTAAATTTCATTTAACTCGAAAAGCACCTTTATAACTATTTATTTATTTATTACAAAAAAAGGTCTTGCAATTAATTTCTAAGCATTTTCCTTCGTATACCTGACATAAAATTGACCAACTTATGATGCAACAGTATTTCGTTCATCATTATTGAAGTAATAAAAGCTCATTTTTACGTGTTTTTCTCTTCTTTTTTCTTATTTTTTTCCTCGTCACGAGAGAAAATAATAATTACGGTGTGGTAATAAAATTTTAAAAATATAAAAAAAAAATTCTTTGCTCCATAATGAAATAAAAATCGCTCTTTTTTTTCGCAGTACTTGAGAATTTTTTATTATTTTCTGTGTCTTTCAAGCTAACCTCATAAGAGAGAGAAAACTCGACCAACTCGAGTGTGAGAGGAAATTTTTCACATTAAAAAGGTAACATTACGTTGTAAATTTATTATATTTTCTTTTTTATTTATTTTTTCTTTTTTTTTCAACATGCTGCTTGCGCTAACCACAACTGCACACATGTGACCAAGTGAGTTTAATTTTTTGTACTAAAAACCTCATTTAAAAAAATAAGGAGTGAGAACTGAAATATTCTCCATTTCCGAGACCTATGTAACAGATTTGAAGCATAAAGAGAAAAAAATCGCCAATTTCGCACCTTTTCAAAAGGTCTTCCTGAAGCGAAAACTTACAAAAGCGAAGCAAAGGAAAGGGAAGCAAATAAAAATCAGAATCATCATGAAAGAAGAAGTAAAGGGAAAATACCGGTCCGGGTGAAAATCATAATAATAAAGCATAAAAGGAAGAGATATTTTACGTGAAAAACAGGAGAAAAATGATGATTATGATAGGCACTACAGTAAACTAAGCAGATACTGATACAACAAAGAGGGAAAAAGGCACGACTCATTAACTGTTAATGAAATTGCGTTTTCTTGTCCCTTTTTTCGCGGCGCGTTTTATCTGCTTCACCGAAGAAAAAAAAAACAACAATACCAACAACTTCGAGGAAGGAACTCAATGACTCGCACTTTTTTCTCGTTTTGATGTCCTTTGTTTAGCAAATTTGAACTTAAAACGACAAAAAGAGAGTCTAATGAACTTTTAAAATGATTTTATATTGTTTATATGTGTTTTTTTCTGTTTAGCTAAACTGTTGCCTCTTTTTAAGCTTTTAAGACATTTTCGAGCATTTAGAAGAAAAAGGAAAAAAATTGCCATGCATTCAATTTGCAAGCAAACAACACTTTTACACACAAAAGTTGTTTATTTAGGCAGCAACTTTTTATGTACATCTGTGACCAACCTGGAAAATTTGTCTTTTTATTGCGAGCGAAAGTAGTAAACGGAGAAAGGCGCAGATGATACAAAAACACAGATAAAGTGTCTTTTTAAGAAGAGAAGATTTTCGGTAATAAAACCCAAAGAATACGTTTTGACGATGAAAAATTGTTTGAGCAAAGGTGTGAATATTTTGACTCGTTATTATGAAGTAAGAATTTAAATCAACAATTAGTTGGTTAAGTTATTAAAAAAATTAAAGAAACATCAAATTAAGAAGTAATTTTCTCTGATTGGGTAAATTGTGTTTTGTTGTATTTTTTCATCAAATAAATAATTTTTTTTTTAAATAAATATATTCAAATAAAATTAATATTTTAATTTTTTTTGAGGATTTTCATAAAAAAATATTTTTTTAATTATTTAAATTAATTAACTATTATTAATTTTTTAAAATATTTAAATTTAACTTAATTTTAGTTTATATTATTTTCAGATTTGAACACAAAATTAAAAAAAAAAATTTTTAAAAATAATTAATTTAAATAAATTATGTAGATAAAATAAATTAAAATAAAATAAATTAATTAAATAAATTAATTTTAAATTAATTAAAATAAATAAAAATAAATATATTATATTTAATTTGTTTTTTTTATTAATTTTTTTTATTAAATTTATTATTTTAATTTAAAAAATCATAAATGATGATAAAATTGCATTTTACAATAACAATTTCGTTAAAAAATGACATTTGACACTAACAACCAAAGTAAAATTCCGAGAGCAACTATCATTTTCAGCAATTATCTTGATCATAATAGCACTTCAGACACTTTAACCTCATTTAAAAAGTTTTTGCATGATGATAATTTAATCAAAACCGCTAAAAAATTTACATAATTTTGTTTAAAACTTCATTAAATGTATTGTTTCGAGAGAGAAGCAACGAGCGAGCGAAGCAACTTTAAACAGCATGCCTTGTCACAAAAGCAAGATAAAAATAATACATAGATTAATGATAAGAAAAAGGTACTCTTGAAACGTTAAAAGGGTTCTCATAACAAAAAACATCAGCAAAGACAGACGAAAAAGTGTCTAAGTGGCATTTTAAAAATAATTCCAAATGAGTTTTCTGAAATCACAAAACATGACAATACACAATTTCAGCTCTTGCTTGTGTCTGACGTTTTTCCTGTCATGTGAGCGCAAAGAGGAATTATAAATGACATTGAACAAAAAAAAAAAGAGGAAAACATGAAAAATCTTAACCGAACCATTGTTGAAACGTTTATTTATTATGAGGAAGTCGTCCTCTACATATTTAATAAATGTTCTTTGTGTCAAGCAGTGTAAGAATAAGTATGTTTGTTTCCTGCTTGTTTGTTGGTTTGCTTCGTTATCGGATTGTTTATTTCACATTTCTTGAACAAAAGCGAGGAAAGCACTCAAGAAACGTATATTACGAGTTGATGAATGAGCTTAAACATTTTTTCTTAAAAATTAATTTAATATTTTTGAAGTAAATGCTCAAAAACATCGTTCGGAACATTAATCATTCGGAGAGAAAACGAACAAAAGCAAAGAAATGCAATATCAAGAGGGATTTTAAAAGTATTTAATAAAGCGACGATAGTTGCACATCAAATCCATGCCTCGGTTCTCCATCAACGCGCAATTATTATTTTACGCAAGAGTCCTTAACTGAATTAATCAAGACAAATTGGCGCCAGTAGCAAAACAAAAACAGCATTGTTGTTATAATAAATTAAAGCAATTCGATAGACTGTCTTTTGAATGTGAGCGAAAAACAAAAGAGGAACGAACTCGATCTCGTCATTAATTATTGTCATCAAAACATTTCCATCCATCGAGAGAGAGAACGAGATATGATCTATTGTTAATTTGGTTTGATGTGACACGACAACCATCAATATTTGTTTAACTCGTCGCATGTTCGTTTAATTTCGGATTAATTTTGAAATCTCTTAAACAAACCGAACAAAAGCCCAAATCCTATTATTGAAATTACAAATATTGGTGCAACACAATAAAATGTCGGAAGAAAGAGGAAACGTTGTAATGAACTTTTTGCTCTGTTGAACTCAATTAAGGAATTGAACTTTCTGCCTTATTTGCGGAATTAATTACAGTTTCCGGAGAAATTTAATTAATCTTTCGCAAAAAGTCAAATAATTTTTTTCCGAGAATTGTAGTTATGAAAAGTTTGAGGCAATTTATTATAAAAGTCTAAAAATCAAGATATTTTCTCTCAAATGTAATTAAATTAAGCAAATATTACATCAAACTTTGGTACAAATACGAAATTTACTCTTATGATGCAAATTGGAAACACAAATAAAATTTTACATGTTCAACAATTTATTTTCTAAAAATTTCAATTTATCTCTCAGACAAAAAGGATAAATATCATAACTGCAGTTTTTGACAAAATTGAGTTAGGAATGAGAAAATATGCGAGATTTCAATAATTTTTTGAAAATATGAGTTTTTAAAAATTTATGACTTTAAAATTAAATATTTATATATAAATAAATTGCATAAAATTAATTTATAAATTATTTTTTAAATTTTTAAAAAACATTTTTTTATCTTAAAATTTTCACTTTATTTTTTTAAGTTTTAATATAAATAATAAAATTCTTTTAAAAAGTTATTCAATTTATAAATTATGTACAATTTAATTTTGTAAAAAAAATAAATTGCATTAAATTAATTTTGCAATTTTATTTATAATTTTTTTTAAATATTATTTAAATAATTTTTTATTTAATATTATCAATTTATTTAATGCATTTAATTTTGAAATAAATTTTAATTTTCATTAAAAAGTTAATTCAAAATGTTTTTAAATTTTATTTTATTATTGCAAAAAAGGCAATTTTAACTTAAAAATTTGGAAAAATTTTAAAATTGAAAGACTTTCAAAATTTCACTTTTATATGAAATTTGGATCAATTGTGCGATTTATCCTTTTCGCTCGGGATATGAAAATAGCATAGAATTGCTGTGAGCATTCCGAAATGAAATTAAAAACTTTAAAGGACCATGCAAAAGATTATCCTGCGTTGTTGCTGAATCATAACAATATTCTCACGCAGTCATAACAACGAACGAAAAAAAAATCCTTTTTTTTGCTCCCCCATGGCGCAAAATATTCACAAGTGTAATGGAACATGACATGTGAATCTAAGTAAAATCCAGTTTTTTTTTTGTATTTTGAATGAATGAGGAAAAAATATTTTACTCGAGAGGATTAAAGATAAGTCTTCTCATCGTCTTCCTCGTTGATGTCGGTGCGATTTGAATATAACGCATGGCATCTCATCTGATCTAATATTAACGTGATGCCGTTGATGATGTAGTATAATAATAAAAGTTAACTAAACTTCACTCTGCTGTCATTTAAGGCGGTGTGTAATAAGACGACACAATTGACTTTGACTTGACATGCGAGAGAAAGTTTTTCGCACTTTCACATAATAATAATAATTAAACTATCGTAGATTTTTATCTGGCCCATGTGATTTTTTCTTGCGTTTGTCGTCAAATATTCATGATTCATTACACGGAGTGTTAAATAATGCAATGGCAACGTACCTATTCGAATGATATCCGGGAGCGCATCCACATATCTGATGCTTATTTGCAGCACGAATGAACATATCACAAATATTTTATTCATTTTTTTACTAAATCTAGTTGATTTTCTTGCGTTTTCTTTCATTTTTTCTTTTTATTCAATATTTTTTCATGCAATTCACTTGGTTGGTATTTTGCTTTATCCTTGAATTCATCAATTTCCACATATTTTAATCACATTTTCATCCAATTATTGCGTTCTTTTTGTCGTATTCTTCACGTTCCTTGACGCAAAATCACTTTTTTGCTCCGTTTTGGGCGGAAAATTGGAAAAATATTTGCTCTTTAGTAACACACACACAATTTTTCCTAATTTCTTTTGCACGAATTCCTTTTCGGTTTTGTCAATGCTGCACCTAAAACGAAACTGAGATGAAATTCGTCTCGCAGTAATGTATATAAATTAAGATTTTCTCACTTGCTCCTTGACAACGCAGCATCGCGCAATCGCCGCTTCTGTCAAAAACGGTTTGTTTTGGAATTCCTGTAGGCAAGGTACGGCGGATGAACAGCTGATTCGATGAGGCTCTCTCTCAACTTCTTTTTTTAAAAGCATTGTTCAAGAGAAAGTTCTCCCTCCGGTTCGCAAGTTTTGTGATGATGATGATAAAACAACAATACACTGTTAAAAAAATCCTTCAACCGAAAACGTGTCATGTGAAAGATTTCGAGGAAATTCGTCTCTCTTCTATTTATTGTTGTTGTTGTTACCCACAAAAATTTCGCGAATAAGGACAGGAAACAATTACTTCAAAAAAAAAGTATCTACAAAAAAGTAATAAGATTAATTAATATTTGATTATCTGATATAAATACTTCAATACTTACACGAAAATGAAGAAAAAACGAAAAAGCAAGAATTCCGAGAAGGAAAAGTTGTTTGTCTAATCTCTTACGGTCAATTTCCTTTTCATCATCTATTTTAATGAAACAAAAATAAAGTTTATTAGTCGAAAAATTCCGTCAGACCCGCTCATATCATGTTATACGAAAATTGAAAAAAAATAATAAAAAAAAATATTTGAAAAAAAATATTTAAAAAAAAATAGAAAAACATTTTTTTGAAGTTTTTTTTTATTATTTTTTTTAATCTAAAAATGATTTTAAAAGTTGAAAACTTCAAAAAAAAAAAATTTTTTTTCTATGTTTTTTTATATTTAAATTATTTTTCAAATTGTTTTTGAATATTTTTTAATTTTTTCAAAAATATTTTTTAACATTTTTTTGACATTTTTTCAAATATATTTTTTTATAATTTTTTTAAATATTTTATAGTTTTTTAATTAAAGAATTGATTGATATTTTTCAAATATTTGCTTCACTTTTATCCATTTTTTTCGCGAAAAACATCTGGCACGTCATAACTAACATTTTTCTCCATGAAACATATGCTCTGAGACGTATAGTTTTTTCACACACTGATCGCATTCACATTTTTGAATGAAAATACAATATTAAAAAAAATGATAAAAATATTACATTTTTGTTTTAAATGAATATTACATTAATTAGGTTATAATTGCTTTTATTTTTCATCGCATTCACTTTTTCCTCATTTTTTTTGTCTTCGACGACATATTATGCTCCGACAAGTGTCTTTTTTCTGAAAATTTTATTATATTGATGTGTAACTTAATTATATCCATCGTTCGATCGGTATATTGATGGAGCTGAATAACAAAAAAAAAAAAAAACGCAAGCAAGCAAGAGAAACGCTGTAAATGATGATGATGATAATAAGAGTCATTAATTGCTTTTAAAAAACTTTTAGTAGAACAAAAGAATCGCTTTCCCTGATTTTATTTTGCTTCATTTTTATGTCCGTGAAGCAGACAGGGAAGCATAAAAGTGAAAATTATCTTTATTTTATCATTATTTGTGTTTTTTTTTTTTTTTTTGAAAATTGCTCCTGTCGGTAGATGGTATCAAAAAGGGGCGTTTAATATTCCAGTTAGACGATAAAATTATCAATTTTATGTATTGATAATGAGCTTTTGTTTCCTTTTTAGATCTGTGATACCTTTTTTGTATTTTTTTGGGAAAGGCGTTGAAGCAAAAAATCGAGTTTGGTTTGAATTTTTGAACCAATGAACAAAAAACATGATTGAAACTCAATTCTGAGAATCGTTTGCCATTACAATAATATCATACTTCAACTTTCGCTGAACAATTTTGCTTCATTTCATTTTATTTTATATGTCTTCCTCTATTTTATTACTAAAAAGGCAATAACGCATGTAATACTTTATATTTTTTTCCTATCCATGAACTTTTCAGTGATTTTCAACTTTAGAAGGTAACTTGCATATGCTAAATGGAAAAGTTTCCTGAAATTATTTTGATTGCTATATTCAATTTTGGAAAACATTTTTTTGCATTAAAACTTTATTTGTTGACTTTCTTGTTTGTAAATAGAAATTTATCGACGAATCCCTAAAAAAAATTCCAAATTTCGAGTCCCTTGTAAATCTAATTCAAAATTAAATAATTTATAAGACACAAAAAAAAATTAATAAATAATTCTTCCACAGACGAAACACATTAGACGACGTGCCCGCCTATCTTTTCATATTTTATCCCTTTTTTGTTCTCTTTCTCGTTTTCCAGTCATTCGTTATCGCACGCATCACATGAACTGAACTTGGATGCCACACACACACACACACACAAAAACGAAGAAAAAAAATGATATGGTTTTAATTTGACTCCATTAAAAAAGATAATATAACTAGAAGTGAGGATTTTTTGTGTTTGTTAATGTAAAAATAATGTTTTTTGAGCGTACAACGGGTTGATCTGTGTTTGTAAGGGAAAGCTAAGCAAAGCAAGATTATATTGTTGTTCTATCTTTTCATTTTTTTTTTTTTAATTTTAATTCCTCTGTTTTGCTATTTTTTTTTTTTTTTTGCTTGAAAATAATGTTTATGTTGTATAATAGGACAAACAAGACATATAATGCGATTATGCTGACTTTATTTTATGGGTTTCCTCCTTCGCTCTCGCTGTTGGTTAGTTAGTGAGTTTTATAGTTTTGAATTTATTTTTTGAAAAGACTTTAAAAGCGAATTTCTTTAATTGCCCTTTAATGAAATAAATTATTTTATTTTTTAGGCCGTCACAAATATTTTTCGAACTTTTTGTCCCAAATCTTTTTTGAAGAAAAAAAAGATTTAAAATACTTTTTAATACAAAATGACAAAATTTAAACAGTTTTTCGTTCTTAATCAATATTTTAGTTGTTTTGAGAACTTCTTATTAAAAATTGTTTTCAAAGCAATTGAACTAACATTGAAAAAAAAAATCATAAAAAATCTTTTAAAAAATTAATTAAATTATTTTCGAAAAAAAAAAAATTTAGAGAAGAAAATTCTTGTAAAAATATAATTTTCAATACAAAAGTTAAAAAAAAATTATAAAAAATTAAAAAATTTTAAAAATTCTTTAAAAAATTAAAAAAAAAAAAATAGAACAAAAAACGGTAATTTTTTAAGAAATTTTTAACTTTTTTTTTATTTTGCCCCATTGGATTGGAGCGGCCTTATTTGAAAAACCAATTTTTAATTATATTTTGTCTATGTTGATTTTCGAAAAAAAAATTTTTATTTACATTTTAACGGTACACTTGCGGCGTTATAAAAACATCAAATATATCTTTTTCAGTCATTTTTTGTGCTCATCAAATTTCCATTGAAATTGATATTTATTAAAGAATAAACAAAAAAATGTTTTACTTATTATATTTGCATTGGATTTAATTAAAACACAACATACACACACATAACTTAATATAATAAAAAATATTAAAACCGAAATTTATGCATTTTCATTTCATAATTTTATATTTTTTTTTATCCACGTAAAAATATTGTTAATAACAAAAAATCATTTTTGCACAGATTTTTCGTTGCGTATCCTTATCGTCATCCAAATAGTAAAACGATGCGATGCGATGCGATGCAACATAAACAATGACCGTTGTTGTTTATTTGTCTATCATTTCGTAACATTTTTTGCAATAAAAATGCAAATTAATCAATAATATTCCGTGCGATTTTTATTTCAAATTTTTCTCGCAAATGCCAAAAAGTAACTACAAAATTTTTTGTGACATTTATTTGATTAATTCACGAGAGAGAATGGTGATTTTTATTTGTTTGCTATTAATAAATTGCGGGAAATTTTTTATTTATTTAGGAATGATCAGTATTTAAATATTATTTTTTTTATTCAAATTATTATTATTTCCCTTGAAAGGCCTTCATTACCATTCGACATGTTTATTGCATAAATTATTATTGTTATATTGGAAATGCGGATCAAATACATACTTTATCATTTTGCAGTGCGCGGTTCGTTCTTTTGTTATGAGAATCAACAACAACAACAACAATAAAAAAAATAATAATGGCGGTAGTTCTGCGAATGCCTCTTTGTAATTCAAAACGTATGCAAACTTTTTTTTTTATCAATAATTTAATAATAAATAATTTTTCTCTATCATGTGCATGGCAGCTTTGTTAGAGAGTTGATCCTTCGCTTATGTGTTTTTGCTCGCGGATATCAATTGGCACGCGAACAACCATCATCGCGGTTATATGGAAACATTGAGGGTAATTTTGAAAAGTTTTTTTTTTGTGTTTCAATTTGTTTTAGTTTTTTGCATTGTTAAGCAATTTCATTGGAGTCAAGTACCAGAAGTCTCCATTTTATTTTGCAATTTTAAATGAGAAAATAAAATAAATTAAAAAAAGTTCTCTCTTTGCATAAAGATGAAACAACACTCGGATTTGTAAATGAATGACGAAACAATTTCCTTATTTTGACAGAAACGGAACGAAACGAGCAACATAAAATTGTGCGAATGAAAAATAATGGGAGACAAAAAAAATAAGAGGAAAATTTATTTTTCTTATGCTCTCGACTTCTCCGACGAATTTGATGTTATTAAAGTCAATGTCAAACGCAAGCGGGATTAAATGGGAGACGACAAAAAAAGAAAACATCTTATTTTCGCTACAAATTGCTGTGACAATGAAAACATGTCATTTCCTGTATTTTGAAACTGTCTAACAGAAATCTCTTCCAAATTTGTCACATTTATTGGCAACAATAATCATCATGTGTGTGTGTGTGCGTCGTTATAAGCGATCACGAGCAAATTTATTCATAAATGGTCCCAAAAGTTGCACTCGTGCATTTATTCCAGTTGGAATGCAAACTGTGTCACTTTCACACAAAAACAGACAAGATTACCTTACATTTTATATTTCATGCGATTGCATTGTGTGCCATTTCAGACAACTGACACATTTCACCGACACACAGCAAGAAAAAAAAAAGTTTACAGCAAACGATCAAGCAGGCATCAGACAAGATGACTTTAAAAAAGGGACTGAATGACAACACAAAAGGGAGAAAATTTTCAACCAGCATGAAAGTGCAACACAAATTCAAGTTATTTATTCAGTTTGCTCATCAGACGACTTATAAAATGTAAATTGGAAAGTTAGTTACGGAGACTTTTTTGTGTGTTGTGAAATGGAAAATGTGTCATTCGAATAAAAGTTTTAACGTTTTTGTGAGAAAAAAAAGTAAAATGGATAAACTTTGAATAAGTTTGTTTTGAGGTGAGTAAATGATCGAAGGTTATGAGAGGTCAGTTTGTTTTCTAACAACTTTCATTAAAAGGTCTGTAACTCAATAAAATAAAATAAAATTATATTTTTTTTTCTATGAAAATGATAAAAAAATAAATAAATTCGAGCAGAACATTTCTTTTTTTCCATAGCTGAGAAATTTTCAAAAAAGAAAAATTAATGAAAAATTTTTTGATATGATTTTTGAAAAAAAAAAAAAATTAAATTTTTAAAGAAAATTCAAAATTTTTCAAAAAACAAAAGTTACGACGACTCGAGTAAATTTTTTGATTTTCCAAAAAAAAATTTATTTTTAAAAGTTTTATTTTCCAAAAAATAAAAGTTTTTAAAGAAAATTCAAAATTTTTCAAAAATCAAAAGTTAAAAGTGATTCGAGAAAATTTTTTGATTTTCCAAAAAAATTAAAATTTTTTTATTTTCCGAAAAAATAAAACTTTTTAAGGAAAATTCATAAATCATTGAAATACATATTTCAATAAATTTTTAGACTAAACGAACTCTAAACGAATCTAAATAAATTTTGTAATAAAAATGACTTTGTAACACATTTTCTTCGAAACGTTTATTAATAATCTCATATTTTTGTTTACAATCTCTCTCTATTAGATAACTGACTTCGTTCTTGAGAAGAAATTATTCAATGAAAATTATAAATAACAAACATTTATAAGTCACGATAACAACAAACTACTTCAGAAAACTGAGAAAAAGGGAAAAAGATGCCAACAAAGGGGCTGTGACGAGTTGAAGCAACAGTCTTCTAATACAATTATGATTGTTATGTTAAGTATAATTTTTCCTTTGATTCGCTCAAACAACCCAAAAATCTTGACTTCAATTCAATTCATTCACAATTTAAAGCAAAACAAATATTTTTAGGTAAATAGGCGATTCAAGACAGAGAAAGAGAGAGAGTTGACAAATATTTGTGCACGACAATAAAAGAATGGAGATTGGTATCAAGTAAATATCTTAAGATGACACAAGCAACATGTCTGACGTCACGAAACCCATTAAAGTTGAGGGAAAATTGTTCAAACACGAGGTTTTGATCTTTGTACGACGACGATGACAGAAGTCATGATAAGAGCGTTTACATTTGAACAAAATTATTATAAAGTTTCGCGGTAAATATGCAAATTTTTTTTTCGCATATTTACTTTGCACGTCGAAGTTGAAGTGAAAGTTTTCTTAAACACGCGAAAAGAAAAAAAGATGGAATCGCATTTGCACGTGCCTTTTCAAGAAAATTTCTCGCATAATTTGCACGATAAAAAAGAGAAAAATATTGCAATGACCATTAAGAATATTTTCCGAGTGATTGCCCAGATTATTCTGAATGACAGCTCGCGTCGTCTTGTATATTTATTGCGACGTTTAACCTTTTTTCTTGTTAATTTTTCTTTTTAATAAGAAAAAAATCTTTTGCTTTAGTTTAATCACGATATTTTTTTATTTTATTGCTAAACCATGTCATGGCAACAAAAATCCGGAAAACTTTTCTAAATGATTTTCTGCTAAATGCATTATTCCGTTTAGAAAAAAAAAATAAGAAGAAAGAGTTATTCATCCAACTAACATAAATCAGTGGTAAGCCAATAAAAAGTGAATGAAAAACTATAAAATTGCAGTAATATGGGATTCATTTACTAAATACACATCCTTGATTCTTTCACTTCGCATCGGGCCGCACAAAAAGGTAACGAGAAAAGAATCAGCTATTTGTTCTTTTTTCTTTTTATTTGTTTTCCTGTCGTTCCGTGAATGGAAGAAAAAGAGGAAAAAAGAACGCAAACCGGGTTAACACATTTTCTGTTACTCTATGGGTGAAAAAAGGATGAAATTGAAGGGCTAATGAGATAAATCGTACATATGCATTTTTTGAGCAAATTGAGTTAAAAATCTTTCAAATCATGGAAGAACGAAAACTCCATATGATATTGGAATTCACTTTAATTTTTTGTTTAAACTTTAAATGATTTTTCTCAATTTGCAAAAAATGCATATGTGCGATTTATCACATTAGCCCTTCAAATATGCTTGCAAAATCAAAATTACGTATTTTTACGTATTTTTAATTTTTCAAATTTTCAGCTTGAAGAATTTGAACCATCAAAAAGTAGTTTGTCATTAATATTTGATGAATATCAAGCTTAAAAATCATTAAAAATTAACACCTTAAGTGGTAAATTTGAACTATTAAGAGGTTAATTTATCTCATAAGGGGTTATTTTGAACCTTTTTTCGCCCATAGGGTAAACCTCACTATTATCTCCGCGCTAAACTCACATAAAAGAATGCATAATCGAAGCTTGTTTTTCTTTCTCTTTCAACTTTTTCCTGACTTTTTAGTTTGTTTTCTCTCGCCCGACACGCTTTTCTGATTCTTTGTTATCTTTATCTGTCTCGACGTGCGAGCGAAATTGCAATTTATCTGTTATATTATTCATGGAAAACGATTCATCATTATTACGACACGACAGGCAGGTTTATAAACATATGGAAAAAATTTAAATTTTTTTGTCGAAGGAAAAAGTTAAGTAGCTGTTTGAGGAGAGGCATGAGAACGACGAGGCGTTAAACGTTGAAGAAGAAAGGGTAAATATTGACTTTGTGTCATTGTTTTTGGTTTGTATGAATTTTAAAACCTTTGTTTTGATTGTTTTTGAATGGATTTAAAGAGATTTGAGTAAATTTTGAACAAAGTGACCTCGAAAAATGATTAAAATAGTTAACAATAAAACGTATCCTGTAACAAATTTAACACAACATGCACGTTGTAAAATACCTTGATGTCTAGACGATCCTTATCAGGAATCAAATAATGGAATTTGGACAATGTGATCTAAGTTTAGCACAAATTTAATGAAAATTTACAATTATTTTCACCAAAATCCGTTTATTTATAGAAAATTGAAGAAATTGTTAAAATATTTTGTGTAAAAAATTCCTTTTTAACAAGATAAGTAATCAAAAGCTGTAAAGAAATTTACTTTGATCAAGCAAATTTGAGTAACTACCAACAAAAATGTATGAAAAATAGATCAGATTTGTATTGAGAGCTACTTATGATTAGCAACTACGTTACTATACCTTTGAGCAGTTGTCTTGATGATGATGCACGGAGATGCTTTTCAAAGGAAGCCACATTCAGCTTTTGAAGTAGAGAGTTGTAAAAAAGCAAACATTTCATCTCATTTTACATAAAAAAAAATGTTACAAAAAAAATTACTTGAATAACTTCAATAAGCAGAAAAATAATAATAAAATAAAATGTATTCCGAAAAATATAATATATTGGCATCCTTTCAAAAACTTTATATTTATCTGACTTTATTTCATGTAGGTACGTAAGATGATGATGTCTGTTTGCATGTTCGTTATTTTTCGTCTGTTTGACTTGATTTAAATTAAATTTTTTTGAATGAATATTTTTTTTGCAGCTTTCTTGACAACATCACATATCTCATTTCCTTCGTCATCGAAGCCATCGAAGGACTTGCAAAATTTAAATATTTTCCCGGAAATGCAAACAAAGTTGTTACAATTTTATTTGTTTGTTTATATTATGTTCCATTGGCTGGTTTGTAGGTCAACAAAAACCCTGCTGTACGGAATTTTAGGTTTTTTGCTAAATTTGTTTTTATTTTTAATTTGGTGTCACATAAAATGTTGGGCTTTTTTTTCAGGCATCTGCTATTCAAATTAATGTCATACAACATTCAACAAATTAACTTTTTATTTGCTTCAATTAAGCACTTGACGAGCTAAGGGACATGTGTTAAATTGGTTTGGGCATGAATCAACAATGAATTGCGATGCACAGGAAATGCGTTGTGTGTGTGTGTGTAACATGACACGTCACCCAATATTGTGTAGAAATGCAACGAGAAAAAAAAACATCAACTACACAAGGGAATTAATTTAAATTGGTTTCGATGTTTTGTCCTTGCAAATGTTTTTGTGTGTGATCCGATGTTATGATGTCACACAAAAAAAAATGTGTTTCAACAAAGCAGCTGCGCTTGTCAATGCAAATTAGTGAATAAATTTCCTCCGAAAGCCATGTTATTATCAGAAAAAAAGTACTGAAAGCTGGTCCAACAGCGAATTCTGTATAAAATGTCCTCGAAATTCACACGATAATCATTTTATGTCGCCATGCATATAGTCCAATGAATATTTTATGTGTCACTTCATTTTATGTTACATAAAAAATTTCTAACAAAAAAAAAATTGGAGAGAGAGAAAGAGGATCTCATTCATTACTTTATTCATACAGACAATATCCAACCACGAAATGGATTACAATTGCACTGTGCTGAAAAATTCATTTAAACAAAAACTCACAATAATAATATGAGCTTATTGGGATGGAAGTTTAAATGTTGCAAAAAAAGTTGATATTTGTCGGTTGTGAAAATGGATCATTTCAGCGGAAAATTATGTGTCATTTTGGAAAAATTTCATTTTTACCGCATTTCGAAGAAAAAATGCGAAAAAACTGATAAAATAAATTCTTTTGACATAGTTTTGTTTTGAAAACTAAATCAAGAGCAAAACTGTGTCAAAGCAATTTTTGTCAAATCTTGCTCCAAATCGATAAATATTTATCAGAGGGGCTCTAATTTATCATTTTTAATCATTTTATAACTCAAAACTGCCAAAAAATTGAAACTGAAAAAAAAAATTTTCTTTGACACAGTTTTGATTTGAAAACTAAATCAAGAGCAAAACTGTCAAAAATCAAAAAAAAAAAAATTTTTTCTTTGACAAGAAAAACTATGTCAAAAACTGTGTCAAAGCAATTTTTGTCAAATCTTGCTCAAAATGGATAAAAATTTGTCAGAAAGCTCTAATTTATCATTTTTAATCATTTTATAACTTAAAACTGCCAAAAAATTCAAACTGAAAAAAAAAAATTTTCTTTGACATAGTTTTGTTTTGAAAACCAAATCAAGAGCAAAACTATGTCAAAAACTGTGTCAAAGCAATTTTTGTCAAATCTTGCTCAAAATGGATAAAAATTTGTCAGAGGGCTCTAATTTATCATTTTTAATCATTTTATAACTTAAAACTGCCAAAAAATTGAAACTGAAAAAAAAAATTTCCTTTGACATAGTTTTGGTTTTAAAAACTAAATCAAGAACAAAAAACTGTGTCAAAAACTGTGTCAAAGCAATTTTTGTCAAATCTTGCTCCAAATGGATAAAAATTTATCAGGGGGCTCTAATTTATCATTTTTAATCATTTTGCAACTCAAAACTGCCAAAAAATTGAAACTGAAAAAAAAAATTTCCTTTGACATAGTTTTGTTTTAAAAACTAAAAACTGTGTCAAAGCAATTTTTGTCAAATCTTGCTCCAAATGGATAAAAATTTGTCAGAAAGCTCTAATTTATCATTTTTAATCATTTTATAACTTAAAACTGCCAAAAAATTGAAACTGAAAAAAAAATTTTTCTTTGACATAGTTTTGTTTTAAAAACTAAATCAAGAACAAAAAAACTGTGTCAAAAACTGTGTCAAAAACTGTGTCAAAGCAATTTTTGTCAAATCTTGCTCCAAATGGATAAAAATTTATCAGGGGGCTCTAATTTATCATTTTTAATCATTTTGCAACTCAAAACTGCCAAAAAATTGAAACTGAAAAAAAAAATTTCCTTTGACATAGTTTTGTTTTAAAAACTAAATCAAGAACAAAAAAACTGTGTCAAAAACTGTGTCAAAGCAATTTTTGTCAAATCTTGCTCCAAATGGATAAAAATTTTTCAGAGGGCTCTAATTTATCATTTTTAATCATTTTGCAACTCAAAACTGCCAAAAAATTGAAACTGAAAAAAAAAATTTCCTTTGACATAGTTTTGTTTTAAAAACTAAATCAAGAACAAAAAAACTGTGTCAAATGGATAAAAATTTATCAGAGGGCTCTAATTTATCATTTTTAATCATTTTGCAACTCAAAACTGCCAAAAAATTGAAACTGAAAAAAAAAATTTCCTTTGACATAGTTTTGTTTTAAAAACTAAATCAAGAAAAAAAAAAACTGTGTCAAAAACTGTGTCAAAGCAATTTTTGTCAAATCTTGCTCCAAATGGATAAAAATTTATCAGGGGGCTCTAATTTATCATTTTTAATCATTTTATAACTCAAAACTGACTGAAAAAAAAAATTTCCTTTGACATAGTTTTGTTTTGAAAACTAAATCAAGAACAAAAAAACTGTGTCAAAAACTGTGTCAAAGCAATTTTTGTCAAATCTTGCTCCAAATGGATAAAATTTTGTCAGAGGAGCTCTAATTTATCATTTTTAATCATTTTGCTCTAATTTGTAATTTTTAATCATTTTATAACTTAAAACTGCCAAAAAATTGAAACTAAAAAAAAAAATTTTTTCTTTGACATAGTTTTGTTGTGAAAACTAACTCGAGAGAAAAACTAAATCAAAAACTATGTCAAAAACTGTGTCAAAGCCATTTTTGTCAAATCTTGCTCCAAATGGATAAAATTTTGTCAGAGGGCTCTAATTTATCATTTTTAATCATTTTATAACTTAAAACTGCCAAAAAATTGAAACTGAAAAAAAAAATTTCCTTTGACATAGTTTTGTTTTGAAAACTAACTCAAGAAAATTTAAATGTTTCAAAAAATAATAGAATAGAATTTTTTTCCCAAAATTTGATCGAAATTTTAAAAAACATTTGACTTTTGCATAAGTTTTTGAAGCTTAAGTTTAAAATATAAATTCTTGCACCCTTGAGCATAAGTATTCACTTTTAGCTATAAAAATTTCGCGATTTTGCCTTGAAATTGATCAAAAAAATTTTTCTTTAAATATTCTCTTGTTTTTAAAATGACTGTAATTAAAAGTACATGCAACAGTACTCACATGTGCAACTTTTGAATAAATGCGATGGAATTTACACACATAAGCTTTTATTTTATAGGCATGATCATCATCCGGAGCAGGCAAACCATTAATTAAGCCGTGTTTAAATCGTATTATTCTCCCTAATTCTAATATTTATACAATGATAATGTTTCTAATGAAGCTCATTTCTCGCTTTTTCACTCCCCTTACGTCATCTATCGTGTTGTCTCAACGGGAATGAAAGGGAATCTGCATGAACAATATGTAGCAAGCACTTCATTTGTATTCATGGAAATATTACGGGGAAAATTTATGAACCTTTTTGTACATTCATGAGAAGTGCCTTTTTTTGAAAAGTATCGCAGGTATGCGAGGGTGAGATAATTTGCAGATTAAAGGACATTTCCATCATAAACAATGGGAATGGTGAATTTCTCGGAAATCTGTCTGTTTCGAGCATTCATCATAACGTGCCATGAGAAATCGCTGAAATTCCGAGGTAAATGAGAGTCGAGTACAATAATAAAAATATATTCAGGTTCGTGAATTCAGACATAAAAATTATGTACACCGTCTGCTCGTAACATTATTTATGTGCGAATTCATAATAAACATGCCTCAGTTAGCACGCACGACGAGACAATGAGACGAGGATGTTTTCTTCCTTTTTTTTCATCTGTGTGATGTCATATCATTATTGCTATTATGACATACCAATAAAATCCGATTTCAGCACTTTTTTTATTTACTCATGTGTTGTCTTGTTTCTTTCTGCCGGGCTTTTTATTGTTTCATAACAACAACTGCGAGCAGAAAAACGATGAATGATGAACAGGCAAAACGAGATTACTGATATTTATTTATTGTTATTACTATTTTATTTATTTGGTGTGAATCGTTGATTGATTTATCCGGAAGCACACACAAAATTACAGCAAACAGCAACAATAACTACTATTGGGAATGATAAAATCATTACATTAAATGTTGATTGAAATGTTTTGTGCGAGAAAAATTTGAAAAGTTGTGTAAAAAGAAGAATTCAACGTACCTACATTCCGGATCCAATATCAATTTCCTGTCCTTTTTAATATTTCCTCGCCTTTGTGAAGGCATTTTTTTGTCACCCACAAACGATGTAAAAAATTCTCAGACACTTTTATGTTTTTCACAGTAATTTTCGAGGCTTTATTACTCATTTTTATAATGACATCAAAGGCACTGTGTGTTTTTTTCCTCGCGTGGGAGTGTGAATAAAATTACTATTCATCATTATTTTCATTCATTTTTATGGATTATGGCACCGATTTCATTATATTTGTATTAATAAATGATTTTTTTGTTGCATTTTCAGAATTCAATTTAAATTTTTTTATCAACTTTTTCTTTAACGTTTTAAATTAGCGTAATTTCCATTTTTTTTAGCTAATGCAAAAATGAAGTGTTTAAAGGATAAATAGCACATACAAAGCCATACAAACGAATTAAAAAACAAAATTTTCAAATTGCTCCAAAATATTTTTTTTCTATTTTTTATAATTATAAAACTTTTATTGATTTTGCCCTACCCACAAAAGTTGAAATTAAGCACTTGTGGCAAAAATTATGCGTTTTCGAGTATATGTTTCATGGAAAAAAGTGATTCTTATGACTCAAGGAGTGTTTAGCGCAAAAAAAAAAATTTAAAAAAATTTCATCAATTTTTTTTTTATTTAATTTTTTTTTTAAATTTTTTATTTTATTTTTTATTTAATATTTTTTTAAATATTTTTTTTTATATATTTTTTTAATTTTTTTTTTATTTTTTTAAGAAAAGATTAAAATTCGAGAATCACATTTTTTGTTTCATATGTGCGATTTATCCTTTCAGCCCTTCAAATGTTTTCAATCATATCGGAAAGTACGATCGACTTTTCAAACGATTCCGCAGCAAAACACTTAAATAATTTGTTTCTCGTTTAAACTTTTATCAATTTAAAAGCATCACATCGACTTTTCTTGTTGATTCCTTTTTTTTCTCCTCATCATTCTTCGGGGTTTTCTGCTTTTCTTTCTGCTATTTGAAGAGAAATAAAATATTTTTTTTTTGCAATGAGGTACTTTGTGATTACCATTTGTTCGTATGTATGTAGTTCGTCTGTTGTAGAAAACGATGCAATTTTCAAACACATTTGTGAAAAATGTACAAAATAATGTAAGTTAATCAATCACTCGAGTTCAGCTCAGACGCGTACAACTAACAGGCGCAATATAGTATAAACACTTTATTTGTGAGTGAAATCGAGAATTGGATTCGCTTATTTATTTAAAATGTTGCAACGTTGTTTTTTTCAACTTTTTTTTTATTTTCGACGATAACGACTGTTCGAAAAAGAAATTGAGAAGGTGTAATGAAAAAATAAGATATTTCTATTAGTTTCTCTCTCTTGCACAGCTTTTACTTAGTTTTTTTCGGATGAGCTGAGCAATGAACAGAAGAGGGAAAAGCAATCTTCACTGTGTCTGTGTTACAAATTTTATCTGCTTTTATCTCATATGGATGTGAAAGCATCGAGGATTTCAAACACAAATTGTTTTACTTTTGTTTTATAAATAAATTAATACATCGATTGTGGTTTTATTTTGCCTTTTCGTCTGTGTTGGCGTGTTGTTATTGAAGCAAAATTGGGTAAATGATGAGAAAGGGGTATCTTGTGTATTTTTTGCCCGCTTTTTGTTTGTTGATGATTCTCAAGAGAAACGTTTTCCTTGAATTTCTTAAAAAAATTTCATTACCTTGAACGAAAATTCAATTTTTTGCTTATTCAAAATTATCATTTTTTATTCAATTAAAAATTCTCAACAAATATATTTTGGTATTTTAACTAAAAATTAATAAATACTTTCATTGTAGTTATATGAAAGGTTTTGGACACATACAAATCAGGCCTTAAACATTTTATGACTTTTGCTTTTGTTGAATTGCTTCTAATTAAGCAAAATTTTAAAAAAATATACCGTAACGTAGATAATTCTAATGAAAAAAAACGAAAATAGGTTGTAAAACTCGTTCTATTAACATTTTTACGTGAAACTTTTGAATTTTTATCGAAATTTCAAATTTTTTGAAAATGATTTTATTTTAATGAATTTTTATTATTAATTTATTTTTTAATTTTATGAAAAATAATTTAGAATTTGTTAATAATTGCTAAAAAATTTCAAAAATTAATAAAATGATTTTTTCCATAAGAATTATCGACATTATGGTATTTTTTTTAAATTTTTTATTTTTTTTTTATGAAGAACATATCAAAGCAATTTTTGCCTTTTGTTTGAATAAATTTAAAAATTTTGCTTATATTTGCTTTCAAAGCATGAACAGTTGATTTAAATTAAGCAAAAGTTTTAGTTTAAGGCCTGATAGAAATCTTTTTCTAACTATTGCAAAAAATTAAGGAATTTCAAACTACAGGAAATGACACAATTTTGTTTGTGATTTATCTAAAAAAATTGTAACTAAATTTTTCTAATTTTTTTTTCTTTAAATCTATTTGGGAATAAAACTTAAGCATATTCCTTTTTTATCCGTCACCGAAGGTTTCTTGCCTATTTCACTTAATTGGTAGTTTTCTTTGTTCTATCTAAAACCATGTTGAAATGCATAAATGTAAAAAGGTAATGTTATTGAATTATATTGAAGTTTTGAAGATTTCACACAAAATCATCAAGGCAACATCAGTCAATATTTATAAATTTAGTCATTTCGGATCAATTTGCTGTTGCTGCTTTATTGAGATCTATCGAGCCAAAGGCGTTTTCCAATGCCGTGATATTGGGACTCTTTTTGCCGTCTTTTTTGCTTGATTCTGTGATTTCAGAGATTTTTGCCAAAGCCCATTCGCTCATGCGTTGCGCTTCTTTCCGCTTTGTTATTGTCGCTTTTGAGTTCATTATGTGTCCGCAACACTAAAAGAAAAAGAAAAAAATTGGGGTTAATTAAAATCAATTGAAAGTGTTTGTTAAAACGTACCAAATACAATCCATATAATGCTCGTAGATTATTAGAATTGAGTTTCACGGCTTGCGAATAATAGGAACGAGCAATTTCATAATTCTCAATTCCGCCCATCGTGTATCGAATCTCGGCGAGACGCTGATTAATTAGATGGTTATGCGGATTGTGTAACAAAAGTTCTTCCATGCAAAATGCTGCTTTTTGATATTCGCCTTCGCACAAGTACAAGTTGCAAAGTTCATGCCATGCTTCTTGATCTGACATAAATCTGTCGAGAAAAATAAAAAAAATTATTTTTTGAAATTTTTTAAATTAAAAATCTTACTTTTTCAAATAGTCACACAATTCCTTGATAGCTTCGGCATTTTTGCCTCTTGCTTTCAAAATTGCTACTTTTCGTTTGCGAGGCGCTGCATTTGTCTCGTCTTTCTTGATAATATTTTCCAATACATCTAACGCATCGTCGTATCGTTCGAGGGCTTCGAGCAACATGGCTTTGTATTTTTGCACCCGAAGACTTCCCTGAAACTCAGCTTGTAATGTACACACGCAATCTTCAGCTACTTCAATGCGCCCGCAATCGAGAGCCGCAATGAAAACTTGCTCCAATACCAAATGTCGCTCATTTCCGAGCTTTTGTACCTTTTCCGCGAGGATTGCTTCCCATAATTGGATGACATCGTCACTTTTTCTTTCGTTTTCATCACGCCATTTACGAAAAAGGTCTCGAACATCTACGAAAAACGAAGAGAATCAACATGAATTTATGTTTTTTCTGTAAAGTAAGGGTAAGATTTTTACCTGACCAACTCAGATCGTCGTAATTATAAGACATTTTATTAATATTTTAATTTTTTATTCGACGATTTTGATTAAAAATTTTGTGTTTTTTATCTCTTTTGAATTTTGCATTGGGAAATTGATATGAAATCGCGAATTTGCTAATTCAAAAATAATCCCAATGAAAAAATTTATTGAATATGTCAAAATTATCAATTTCATTCGTCTCATTACATTAATTTGGCGGGCAAATTTATCAACAACGCGCTTTTTGTTTCTTGAGCTCTTGAATAAAATAAAAAAATAAAATATCTAATTAACAATGGAAATTGAAGATCAACATTTACGTGATTTGCAACGAGAATATCTTGACTTCTTGGATGATGAGGTAAGATTTTCATGAAAATTAAAAATTAAAACAGAATTTAACAATTTTTTCTATCTTTACAGGAAGATCAAGGAATCTATGCTGCTCAAGTTAAAAAGATGATTAACGAGGGTTCGCGTCGTTTAATGGTTAATATCAACGATTTACGACGCAAGAATCCTCCTCGAGCATTTGGATTGCTAAAAAATGCTTTTGAGGAGCAATTAGCATTTTCGCGTGCCTTGAAGGAATACGCTTCGACTGTTCAACCGAGTTACACAAAAACATCCGAAGAATTTTATGTCGGGTTTGAAGGAAGTTTTGGCAAAAATCACGTCACGCCTCGAAGTTTAACATCGCATTATTTGGGAAATTTGGTTTGTGTCGAAGGAATTGTAACGAAAGTGTCGTTAATTCGTCCCAAAGTTGTGCGAAGTGTTCATTATTGTCCCGCAACGAAGAAAGTAATTGAACGCAAATACACGGATTTAACGTCTTTCGAAGCTGTACCATCAGGCGCCGCATATCCAACAAAAGATGAGGATGGAAATCTATTGGAAACGGAATTCGGGTTGTCTACTTATAAAGATCATCAAACGTTGAGTATTCAAGAAATGCCCGAAAAAGCTCCTGCTGGTCAATTGCCTCGATCTGTGGATGTAATTTGCGACGATGATTTGGTAGATAAATGCAAACCCGGCGATCGTGTTCAAATTGTCGGAAATTATCGTTGTTTGCCCGGAAAACAAGGCGGATACACAACAGGCGTCTTTAGAACAGTATTAATTGCGAACAACGTCGCAACTTTGGGAAAAGAAACTTCATTGTCGGTGTCTCGGGAGGAAATCAACATGTGTAAGAAACTTGCGAAAAACAACGATATCTTTGAATTGCTCTCGAAAAGTCTTGCTCCATCAATTCACGGACATGAATTCGTCAAAAAAGCAATTCTTTTGTTACTTTTGGGCGGAATTGAGAAAAATCTTCCAAACGGGACTCGATTGAGAGGCGATATCAACATCTTACTTATCGGAGATCCGAGTGTCGCAAAATCGCAACTTTTACGTTATGTATTGCATACAGCTCCGAGAGCAATTCCAACTACAGGAAGAGGCAGTTCAGGCGTTGGTTTAACAGCTGCTGTTACTTCGGATCAAGAAACGGGCGAACGTCGTTTAGAAGCAGGCGCTATGGTTTTAGCTGATCGCGGAGTCGTTTGCATCGACGAATTCGATAAAATGTCGGATATTGATCGAACCGCCATTCACGAAGTTATGGAACAGGGACGTGTAACAATTTCTAAAGCAGGCATTCATGCATCGCTTAATGCTCGTTGCTCCGTTTTAGCAGCTGCAAATCCCGTTTACGGTAGATACGATCAATACAAAACTCCCATGGAGAATATTGGGCTTCAGGATTCACTTTTGTCGCGTTTCGACTTGTTATTTGTCATGTTAGATTCGGTCGATAGCGATTTGGATGAAGTAATTGCGGATCATGTTGTTCGAATGCATCGTTATCGCAATCCGAAGGAACAAGATGGAGATGTTCTTACGATGGGCGATTCTGCTGTCGATATGTTGAGTACTTTCAAAGGCGGCGATGATGAAAAAGAAACTACTGTTTATGAAAGATATGATCCTTTATTGCATGGCGCTTCTCGTAAGAAGACAGATCAAATTTTGTCTGTGGATTTCATGCGAAAATACATCAATATTGCGAAATGTTTGAAACCCAAACTCAGTGCTCAAGCCTGCGAACTCATTTCGAGCGAATATTCACGTTTGCGTTCGCAAGAAATGGTCGATTCAGATACAGCACGAACGCAACCCGTAACAGCTCGTACACTCGAAACGTTAATTCGTCTCGCAACCGCTCATGCCAAAGCAAGAATGGTCAAAACTGTTACAGCACATGATGCTGAAGCAGCAATCGAATTGGTACAATATGCATATTTCAAAAAAGTTCTTGAAAAAGAGAAGAAAAAACGTCGTCGTGATGATGATGAACAAGAAGGATCAGAAAATGAAGCAGAAACACAAGATTCTCCTCTTTCGCCGAATGAATCTCGTGCTACAAGACACGCAAAGAGAACTCGCATTCAAACGCAACCCGATTCAGATGACGAGGAAATGGCAGGCGTTCAACAACCAGATTCGAATGATTTGACTACAAGAGATTCGATTCGTTCAAGACCTTCGGCAACAACAACAGCTGAAGCAGAAACGCCAAATACAGCAGATGAAACAGCAACTTTGACGGAAGATCGCTTCAAAATATTCAAAACGGGATTGCAGCGTCTTTTCCGTGAAAGTCGTCAACAATCGTTGCCCGTGAAAGATGTCGCTGACTTTGTTAATCGCGAAAGCGGAGACGAGACTCTTACTCCCGCTGAAATTAATCTTGCTTTGAATCGTATGACAGACGACAATCAAATTATGGTAGCTGATGATTTTGTTATTTTGATCTAATTTTTTTTTTTCATTTTTTTAAATGTTAAGTTTCTGTTTCCCTTTTTATGTCAATTACTCTTTTATATTTAATTAGAAATAAAGTTCTGTTTTTTATACCAACCATATCATATTTTACAATTTTTCATATGAAAAATATTCATATTTTTTTATGAAAAACATTGTTCAGGGTAAGTTTCATGAGAAAGCGTTTTACGAAGAGAAAAATTTTTTTTTTGCCAAATTTTCAAAAAAATTTTTTTTTTTTTATGAAAAACATTGTTCAGGGTAAGTTTCATGAGAAGGCGTTTTACGAAGAGAAAATTTTTTTTTTTCCAAATTTTCAAAAAAAATTTTTTTTTTTATGAAAAACATTGTTCAGGGTAAGTTTCATGAGAAGGCGTTTTACGAAGAGAAAAATTTTTTTTTCCAAATTTTCAAAAAAAATTTTTTTTTTTTTTTTGATGAAAAACATTGTTTAGGGTAAGTTTCATGAGAAGGCGTTTCACGAAGAGAAAAATTTTTTTTTTCCAAATTTTCAAAAAAATAAATAAAAATAAATAAATAAAAAAATAAATTAAAGATAAAGAGAAAAATTAAAATTATTTTTTTTTCAATATTTTTTTTAATATTTTTTTTTAATATTTTTTATTTTTTTTTTATATATTTTTTAAAATTTATTTTTTATACCATGTCAAACTTAACAATTCTTCGTTAAAAAATTTTTTTTTCATTTCAAAAATCATATAAATAAAAATAAATAGTTAAAACTTCATAGGATGTCATGAAAAAAAAAATAAAAAAAAACTTTCCATTCTCCGTTTTGTCTCTCTCATCGCTTATCAGTGAAGAATTCTTTATTGAGACAAAATTTGAGAGTCTCAGCATCTCTGTGGATGTAACAACGAAACAAAATTTCATTCATCAGTCTGCTTCCATCTATACAATCGTTAAGTGCAGCTTCATATATTTCAATTAACGTCAATTACAATTCAAATTCATTCAAGAACGAAAAAAAAAACAAAAAAAGATGAGTTCTTGTTTAAAAATCGGATTTTTAGGAGGCGGAAAGATGGCACAAGCAATGGCAAAAGGATTTATTTCAGCAGGACTTACAAAAAGTGAACATATTGTCGCGAGTGATCCTGTCGATATGGCAAAAGATGCTTTCAAAGTAAGAAATTTCATGAAAAAATATTTTTTTTATAATTTTTTTTTCAAGTCTTTAGGTTGCACAGTATTCGATGATAACGAAAAAGTCGTAAAAAACTCAGAAATCGTATTTTTGTCTGTTAAACCTGTTATTATGCCTTCCGTTCTCGCACAAATCCGTAACTTGAGTGCCGACAAACTTTTCATATCGATCGCCATGGGAATCACGCTTCAACAACTCGAAAAAGGACTTTCTGACAAATCTCGTGTAATTCGTGTCATGCCAAATACTCCAATGCTCGTCAAAAAAGGAGCAAGCGTTTATGTGAAAGGCTCAAAAGCTACAAGTAACGATGCGAAAACAACTCGACAACTTTTGGAATCTGTCGGTATTTGCGAAGAAGTACCCGAAAGTTATTTAGATCCCGTAACAGCTCTCAGCGGATCAGGTCCTGCTTATATTTTTGTCGCTATCGAAGCATTAGCGGATGGCGCAGTGAAAATGGGACTTCCGCGAGAACTCGCATACAAGTTGGCAAGTCAAACGGTACTTGGAGCGGGAGAACTCGTATATCAAAATATCAATATTCGACATCCGGGACAATTGAAAGATGATGTTTCGAGTCCTGCGGGTTCAACAACTGCTGGATTGGGCTTCCTTGAAAAGAGCAGTAAGAAATTTTAAAAAATTTTTAATGAAATTTTAATAATTTTTTGTGAAAATTAGATTTTAGATATGCATTACAAGGAGCTGTCGAAGCCGCATGTGAACAATGTCGTAAAGTTTCGTCGAAAAAAGACTGATTTCGCTTTGTACATCAACTACCTAAAAGGCATGATTTTATTAAATATAGTTTTTTTTTCTTTAAATACAAGTTAAATTGCTTCGCGATAGTAACATTAATTGCATACGTTCGCTCATTCTTGCCTGAAGAAAGATTTTTTGTGCCTTAATTCTAATCACAGCAATTTAGATAAAAAAGTTTCCTTAAAATTTAAAATTATTTACAATAGTGCCCAAACTAAAATAGAATGTTTATGAACTTCCAATCAATAGCCATGGAATTACGACAGTAGCGCAAACAGCTGCCATACACGTTGCTGCTATTACCAAAATATTTGCAATTTTGTTGTCTTCATGCGTTTCAGGGAAAAATTGGTCTTCGCGAGGATCCTTGACATACTCCAAAATTTCAACGTCGCAACGAAACTTGACTTTTGACGAGTCCCGTCGCCAAAAAAGATGCCCGCTACTTCCGCGTCGATCGAGAAGCCAAACAGGCTCGTGAGGAACTGAAAGTAAAAGAAAAAAGGAGACGCCTTGTTAGTTTTTTTTTAAAAAGTCAGTTAGGCTGCTCTAAATTTTTTTCTATGTTTTGTCCCAAAAATTTAAAATTGAAAATTTTTTTAAAAAAATTTCATAAAAATAACTGTCAAAAATTTTTAAAAAATAATTTTTTTTTTAAATATTTTTTCAACACAAAAAATTTAAATTATTTTAAAAAATTTTAAAAATTTTTTTAAAAAAATATGGAAAAAAAATTGTTGAAATTTGCAACTTTTTTTTATTTTACTTCATTCAATTTTCGACTTTTAAAATTGGGCATGAGACAAAAAGTTCAAAAAAAAAATTGGAACAGCCTTACATGTTCATCTTGCTCGTTTCGCGTAATTGACACAATAATAATAATATAAATTTCCTTATCAAACACGAATTTAACGCCGAGGCATTAGTAATCATTGTTATCAACAAGTAGCAAAGTACACGTTTTCCTATTGCAAAGATCTGTCAAATCGGTAATTTGCCTATTAATTCGCTGATGAACTGTTCGATGACCGATTATTCAATATTTATGTTGATTGAACAAATTTGAACAATTTTTCGTTTCTTTGTTCTCTTAATTGCTGTTTAATGGAATTATTTTTAAAAAGTGATAAAAGAAGACAAACTAAAAATCACAGAGCGTGTTTCCCTTATCACTTTCGGTAATCGTTTAACCTTGTTTCAATTGTACTGATAAATAAATGGCGATTCTAATCAACTTTACTTATGACGCAAATTCTGCTATTGATGTTTTGAACTTTTTTTTTCTGTTTCGCAGATAAGAAAAATTAGAGCAGTTCACCAATTAACATAAATTGACACACCCTTTAGAGGCAAAAAATGTAAATAAATGACACGAAACTCGTTAAAAATCGTTACATGATAACTAATGTGCTAAATTAAGTGTGAATTTACACTCGCAAATTAACCAACAAAACGCAAATAAACGTTTCTTCAAAGATCGCGGTAGATTGAATATCATTTGTTCAAAACAATATTCCAGAAAGGTTCACGGAAAGTGAAATCAAGTTTCTATTGAGGGTACGTGGGAGGATACAGTTGTCCTTCGGCATCAACAAATCGCCCTCAATAGAGGTGTTTGACAAGCGAAGAACAAGAAAATTAAAACCATCTGTCTGTGTATTCGTTGAGGAAGTTTGCTTAGTTTTGAAATACTTGCAGCGCATGTTAGAGAAATAAAATAATAATAACAATGAGAACTTACCTGTTACAGTCATGTTGTCCATAAATAAATGATGATAAACTTAAATAAAAGCTGTCTCGTCGATGCACGTTGCTGTAAATTTTTTTTGGTTTGCTCTATTATTGTTTCATTTATTGACGACTCGATTGAAATGTATGGTCAACGATTAAATGCCCCTTCTGGCACAATAAATCTATAAATATACGAGAGAAAGATGATAAGGAAATTACTCATTAGTACTAAGTGAATGCTTTGTTCTTATTTTTTTTAAATAAAGTAAATAAGGCCGTTTCAAATAAAATTCAAAAATAAAGTACGATGCCCCATTTTAAAAGTCGAAAAGGCAAAATAAAAAAAAAGTTAAAAATTTTATCAAAAATTATCGTTTTTTGTTGTATTTTTATAATTTTTCAAGAAATTTTCAAAATTTTTTTTTTAATTTTCAATTTTTTTTATTTTCAATTTTTTTAATATTTCATTTTTTTTTAAATTTTATTTTTTTTTTTTTAATTTTACTAACTTTACTAATTTTTGTTTTAAAAATCATATTTTAACATAAATTTTCTTCTTAAAAAAAATTTTTTATAAAATTACTGAGTTTATTTTTCTAAATTTTTTGACAATTATTTTTTATGAATTTTTTTTTCTTTAATTTTTTATACGAAATATCTTGAAATATATTTTAAAAAAGCAAATCTTTGAATAGATAGTTTAAAAAAATGAAAAATATTATTTTTCGCTTAAAAATTGTTAAATTTTTGTCATTTTGTATGAAATTTCAAAATTTTTTTTATATTTTGCCCCCATTTAATTTTTCAAAAATTTTGAACTTTATTTTTGATTTTCATTTGGAGCGGCCTAAAATTATTTCGTTTCAAGACATTCAGGCACGCAATTCTCTCTAATGATTTTAAATATTATATTTTATGCAAAAAAGCAATTCAATGTCATACAACGTGGATTAACATTTAAATCTTACTCGTTAAACCTGTTTTGCATTCTTGTAAATAAAACAATCATTCCAAAGAAATTTACCAAACGAAAAAAATGTGTAAGTAAATATTTTGATAACTTAATGTTATGACCCGACAAAATCGACTCGTCGCGTCGAATCACTTCATTCATGATTCTATGGGGTGATATGCGGTATGTCATATGATACAAAACATACATATGGTCAACTGATTCGTTTTTAATTGACGTCAAGTCGGGTATTTACTATAAAATACATACTAAGTTGTTCTCTTTTAATGAGCTTTTTTTGTACGGAATTTCATTGAATTAACGAAATTCGACGTAATTTTTTTTTTGTAGTTGATAACCTAATTAAATGTGAAAAACAAATCAATTCACATGAAGGAGGCTCCGTAATTCTTCAAATATCTCGAAAATCGATAAATTTTTGGCCAACGAAGCAAAATCAAAATCAATTAATCGGATGTTATAATTTGGGAAATGTGTCTGGCGGAGCTATAAATGTTTGTTTTGTGTGCATAAATAATATGCGTTGATCACATGCTTATGTCATACAACCAAAACACACATGTAAACATTATTTATACATATATTTGACCGCAATGAATACATAATGAGATATCTATTTTTGTTATTTAATAGAAACACTTTGAAGACCGGCTCGATTTTTTTTTTCTTTACTTTTATGCAACGAACCGAAATCAATGCAATTTTGCTCTTGTTACATCAATAACTTACCTCAGAAGTTAAATAAATGTGAACTTTAAAGTTTTCAGTAAGAAATAATAATTCTAAAAATTTATTATGAATTCATGACATGCACGCCTTGACACTGAATTTGCTTAACAAAGGTTTCAGTTTTTTTTTTGTTACGCGCAACGGATGGGAAATATTTGTTTTTTGCACCCTTTGCAATATTTTTAGCAATTTTTCATTTTTTTTAAAAAATGTTTTTGAGATGAAGCACATTCGATAAATTTTCGATCGAGAGAAAAATTTTTTACTGACAACTCATATCATTCACCAATCAATAAATATTTTAAAGAGTTGTTAACATACTTCATAAATTTTATATTTATCTGCGTTTCGTTGTTGTTTTCTATGTAACAATTTTCATTTCTCACTTTTACGCCTTTCAATGTTGTTTTTGAGGAAATTCTTGTTTGTAATTTTCTGTTATTTTTCTTGAAATGTCTGTTTATTATTTATTTTTTTTTATCATACACGATTATTTACGAATAAAATGAGACATCAAATAGCTGCAATAAACTAACTTCTACATTAGTCAAGTGTTTATAATGGACTGATTTGTGTTGCGATGATTCCTAACGTAATTGCTGACGATTTGATGGTGTGTATGATTCATACAAAGGCAGTTCTTATACTGTCTAAGTATGTTATATGCGATTGTAATAGGTTGGGTATGTATATTTTTAAGTCGTATTTTTTGACGAGGAATTTGAAAATTTGCTCTTTTACACGTTTTAAGGAAAAATTTTTTTTTAAGTTTTAATTTTTCGATTTTTATTGAAAAATTTAATTGTTCAATTTTAATTGTAATTAAAAAAATTAAAAAAAATTGAAAAATTAAATTAAAAAAATTTTAAATAAAATTTCAATATTGAAAAATTTTTTTTTTTGAATTTCATAAAAAAAAATATTTTTTTAAATTTCATAAAAAAAAAATATTTTTTTGAATTTTACTGAAAAACAAAATTTTTTTTCCGAATTTTAATGAAAAATTTTATTTTAAAATTTATTTTTATTGAAAAGTTTAATTTTGGAATTTGACTGAAAAGTTTAATTTTTTCGAATTTCATTAAAAAATTTTAATTTCTCGAAATTTTTTTCAAAATTTAAATTTTTTGAATTTCATCAAAATAAAAATTTTTTTTTCGAATTTTATTAAAAATGTTTTAAATAAAAAGTTAGAAAGCGATTTTATTATAAGTTGTGATAACTTTCTCAAAAATTTGTTTGTATAAGTCCTCAAACACACTGAATGAATATCATATGCGCTTTATTCAAATATGTGTCTGTTACAGTAAACTTCGTTTAAACTGAACACTTCCTTCAAATTCAAGTTCTTTTGGAAAATTTTCAATCCAATTATTTTATTTTAATACTTACGCAACTTTTTGCCAAAATAAATTCATCATTCGTTATACTTACCTACAAAAAAGATAAACATGCGAATAAATCGTGCCTTCTAACACATGCAAAAGCAATAAATTTCCCTCTCCAAACGAAATTTCACAGAATTAATTTTCCAAAAAATAAGATTACGATGAAATGTGCACGTCAAAGTGAATTTTCTTTATACTTTTCATTCACTCCAACGCTCCAACAAAGAAATATTTTATTAGTAGCCGTCACTCGTGCATTTGAACTTTTTGTTAATAAAAACACATCAACAACGATAAATAATTCAATCGTTCATTGTCGTCGTCGTGTTTTTCGTGAATTGGGTTCAAACGTTGAGTTCATGATTTGGTTAACAAATTTTTTAAAAAATATTTTTTTTGTGGAAAATCCTTACATTCGCGTGCCATTTATTGACGTAGTTAATAGTTTATAGTGAAGATTAAATTGTTTTCTTATCAGATAACATTTACTACGAAGTCATAAAATTAAGAAGGTTGACTAACCCGGATAAGATGTTGACTTAAAAGTAATAAATTCCTCATCCTCCGACTCTTCTGTTGTTTCATTGAAACATTTTTCCTTCTCATTGCACTTTAAACTCTCACTTTCTTCAACCAAATGACACTTTTCATTCCTTAAAGCTTCAATTCTCTCCCTTTTTGTTACTTTTCTATCATCCAAATACTCCAACATGGGCAGAAATCGAATCACAGCGCTTCTTGTATCATCATCTTTCGAATTACCCGGATTCTCCATTATGCTCAAAAATTGAATTTTGGGGCAATTTTCCCGAATTTTCGTTATCCAACACGAGAGATTCATAATATTGCAATTATTCAACCACAAAAGTCGTAAATTCGGTAAGCGAGGGAACGTTTGAAGGTCCATTTCTTTGTTGTAATCCAAAATGAGGGAATTTAATCTCGTAAAACGACTCAAAATTGATAAATCTCTGCACGAACAAAAATTTCATTGTAATTAGTCGTAATTGAAAAAAAAGAAATGTCTCACCGTATTTTGTTATGACTCAAATCCAGTATTTGTGTTCCTCGTGTGACACGTGAATTCGGTAAATGGTGTAATTTTTTGTAAGCGAACGAAACGCGTGTCGTGTCTGATGCCAGATTTAAGCAACTGTTCGACCTTGTAAAGAATTTCGTTGGAAAAAAAATTAATTTTTATTCTTTTTTACAAAATTTATATTGATTTTGCTTTACAAGATCTGTTGTGACCTTATAACTCGAGAAAGATGCATCTCCGAGCATATGTTTCATGGAGAAAAATTATCTACTCGAGTCAATGTAAATTTTTTTAGAAGTTGAAAACTTCATTAAATATATTTTTTTAATTTTATTTTTTATAAATATATATTTTTTATTTTTTAAATATTTTTTTTTTTAATTTTTTTTTTATATTTTTAAGTATTTTTTTTATTTTATTTATTTTTTTTGTTAATTTTTTAATATTTTAATTTTTTTTTAAAAAATTTTTTTATATTTTTTTTTATTTTTTTTTTTTTTATTTTTATTTTTACTTACCATGATTTTTGTAACGATTTTATCACTTTCTTCGAACTGTTAGATATTAATTTGTATGAATTGTAGGTCAAATGCGTTTGTTGATTGTTTCCTATGAAAAACCTTTAAATATTTTATTGATTAAAAAATTATTATTTTTTTTTGCAGAAAAAAAATGTTCAAACCCTTCATTGTATGTGATGGATATCATGTCTTATCAACTAAATTGTGACACAAAAAAGCAAAAAAATAAATAAAAAAGCGACAAAAATGAAGAAATCAGTCTATTTGCGTTGGTTGGATATGTGAAAATAAACAAATGGTTTAGCATTTTACGTTAAAACGTAGTTTTTGCGGTAATAAGATATTGTTGTTTATAAAAAAAAATAATATAATTTCTATTTAAGTATTCAATATGTATATTCACAGTACAATGATCGTCAACCTGTTACGTTTTTCGCTATCTATTCAGGAATATTACTTTAAGCGGCTTATCTTATCTGGAAACTTACACAATCATGATGTTGACGAGCCTTGTTGTTTTTTTTTGTAGAATATTTCAAATGAAAGCTTTGACCTCGAAAATTGTTCTTTAATTATTCATCAACAAGCGTGAATTGATGTTGACACCTAATGAGCTCTGACCTATGAATATTTTATGACCTGTGTATGTGTCATTCTTGTTCTAATTACATATTTAGAGAAAAAATGACGGATTTTGAGCCTTTTTGGGATTTTTGAATGAAAAGATCGTATCAAAAATTTGAAGATATGCAGAGAAATTGTCACTTTTCATTCATAGTTTGTCAGAAATTTGTGTAAAAATTTAAAAATAGTAAATAATGCGGCACCCGATTCATGAATGCATCAAGTATTTACTACACTTTGATGTGTAAACACGCAAATAGCGAGCAAACATTCGTAAATAGTGCAATAAAATGTTCGTCATAGCCGATCATTTTCTATCTATAGAACGGACTTCGTGCTATAGGAATGTAGATCACTTGCACTTATCTTTGTTTTGAAACACATTTTAAATAAATCACAACACAATTAAAGTTCAACCAACTCGTGAAACGTTTCCTTATTGCAAAGAGCTGCGGATGCTGCGAGTTCAATGAAACACGAGAGACATTTCAAAGGTACACCAAAAATAGATTCAAAATTTATTTTGCACATTATTGTTACATTTTTTTATTTTTTTCTTTTTTGTATGAAAAAATGGATGACGTTTGATTATAAATATTTTATAACGTTCTAAGTGTTCATCAAAACCTTCTTGGCGGTTAATTTAGTTTGTTTTTTTTTTAACTTTAATATAATAATATTAATTTAGATGTATGGGGTAGACAAAAAGTTGTCAGAAATCAATCGGTCATATTTTTTAATTTTTTTACATTTAAAAACAAGCATTTTTTGCTTTGAAAGTTTTGGTCTCAGGGATTTTTTGAAAATAATTATTTTTTTTACTAAAATTTTTACTTAAATTCAATAAATTTAGAAAAAAATAAAATAAATTTTTTTGAACCAGATTTTATTTTTTTCTAAATTTATTCATTGAATTTAAGTATAAATTTTAATTAAAATAATTAAAAAAATAATTATTTTCAAAAAATCCCTGAGACTAAAAGTTTCAAAGCAAAAAATGCTTGTTTTTAAATGTAAAAAAATTTAAAAAAAATATTTCCGATTGGTTTCTAAAAAATTTTTGTCTACCCCATACATCTAACATTATAATAATTGTATGTATAATAATATTGATAAAAAAATCTTAAAAATATTATTGTTAATTTTTTGTTTGTTAATTTCTTTAGGTTTTTTAAGTATTCCGAAACATTACATTATAGTTGATACAAACACAAACACTGAATAAAACTTCATCGACAAACGCAGATGGAAATTTTAACGGTAGTGAGAGTATTTGAAATTTTTGCAAGCTCGAACATGTTTCAGTTACATGTTTAAATAAGGCGAAATTTTCCCTTACAATTGTTTTGTTATCAGGTAACACTTTTTTCACGATGAATGGCGGTCTAAACACCCGAAAATTACTCACGCCCAGCAAATTCTCAATCGGAAAACCGTACAGCACCATGAGTGCATCCTGATTTCGCTCAAATCGTTGTCGCAACTTTTCCGCCCGGAAAATCTTCTCATCCGAATACGTGTCGGCATTGTAGCCCGCACTAATGTACGACACAAAGCCACTTGGCGCGAATCCGATGACAAACCGTTGTTTCTGCTCGCCCGTCGTTTGTACTTGTAAATTTGTAAAGATTGTGCGAACGTTCGAGTAAGCGGGCTTGAAGAATTTCGGTATTGTCATTTCGGTTTCTTCGCGCGTCGGCCAATAAATGACACTTTTGAGCATCTTCCGAATCTTGCGCAGCATCGTGACAAAACACGTCGCAGCAACTTTCTCCTCACACTTGAATACTTTGGCAACATCCTTAAATGATACGCAGACTTTTAGTTGAAGAAATGTAATTAAAATGCAGTCGACAGGCTCGAGTCCAAATGTTTGATATTCCTCCAGATCTCCGATCATGTTGAGTGCTTCCAATAATACCTGTAGAACATCCAGATTATCGATTCCCGTGTAACGAGCGAGCAAAATGTTGATTGCCTGCTCAGAGTCTCTGTCTCGTTTGTGTTTTGGTACTTCGTAGACACACCGAAACGTCATTATAAACCCGTACGTTTCCATGAATGAACAATATTGTGATGTCTTCTTCTCAGCATTTCGGCAAACTATCATCTGCTCGTACGTTTCCATGAAGTTTTCGATGGAAATTGTCGTGTTGGTGGTTGATTCGTCGTCGTTATTACTCTTACTTAAACTTAATTGATTTTTGGCAGAAGTCAATTCGTCATCTAACAAGCTATTGTTACTATCATCCTCTAAATCTAATAAATTATGCCCACTTTCATCGTCGCTCGGCGTCTCTATGTGATGCTTCGTTTTCGTTGGCACAATAATTGCAATCTCCTCTTGATGGATTTTTGGTTCTCCTATCTCAATACTGTTTCCGTCATCCAGAATTTCTTCCTTTATTTTAACATTATCCTCCGTAATGTTTGTCGTTGTTGGCTCGATACGACGCGCAACAACATCACAATAATCAAAACAAACTTTTGGCTCCTCTTCTTCATTTTTGACTTTTTTCTCGTCTTCCTCGATTTTTTCCTGTTTCACTTCCAATTTTTCCGCGGATGGCACACTTTCGGGATCTTCTTCTTTTCTCTCTTCCTTTATCACTTTCGCAGCTTTGGTTTCGTCATCTGTTGCAGTCTCTTCTTTTGTCGCGGGACTCTTTGCTGTTGTTTTGAGTCGTTTTGATGCCCCGACACTGTCTTTGGCAGACATTTTCGCCGACAATCTCTTCGATCGCTTCATCGCCACTTTTTTGCGAACATTTAATCGCGCATTGAACTAACAACGTCGTCGTCGTCGTACATTCAACAAAAGTTCCGAATGTACGCAAATGTCCTCTATTTATTTATAAATCAGGTTAAATGTTTGCTGTATTGTCTTTAATATTTAAATTTCTTTTCTTTATTTGTTGATAGTCCGTAAAGTTGTTTCGTTTTTTGTTAAAAATTTGTGTTGTTGAATTCCAAAGGTACACTGCAAAAGCTGAAACGAATGAAAAATATGTCAATTGAATTTTCATAAGTTTTATAAAGTATAGATAAGTTTAACTGTAATTTTATTATGAATTCAATTTGCTCGAAGTAAACAAACCAAGTCACATATCAACGTACCTCTATATGTGCTAATTTTATTGGCCTCCGTATTTTTTCAGTTTTTTCGCTACTTTTATGTATTTATTTCTATATATTTATATGTTAACATATACGAGAGAGTTCTGTTGTTGTTGAATGTGTGTCTACATGTGTGTGCTCCGTATGGGGACTTTAATAGAGATGAAGTGAAAAATATTTCAGTTTTTGTGTAAAAAACATTTGGATGGAAAATTCTTTGCGAAAATCACTAACAATCCGATTATCTCTGTATTTAACGTGTATATCAATAATTCTTACGCTACATTTTACACAAATTTTCTTAATCTACGACAGTTTTGTGTTTATTTTTGTGTATAAACTAAAGTGCTTGAAAATAAATGCAACATTTTTTTTTGTAATATAATTCTTGTGTACTATTAACTAATCGACGCCGCGCCGTTGACTGAATTGCGAATCGTTCTATGTGCAGTGTGTATGCAAAAATCGCGAAAAAGGCGAATGAAAATGATAATTTGCATTTTCACACATCGCCGCTTTTCCGTTTTGTCGTCTCTTTCGCCGGATATTCACTTTGAATGCTTCATATACACTTTTGCCGTTATTTATTTTTCAAATTTTCTTCAAATTAAAAATCCGTTAAGCTTAAAATGGAATTTTTTTCATGATATTTTGAATGTTTGACGAGAAAAATTTCAAGTTGACAGTACAAGATGAAAATTTTTTATCGCAATCTCGTTGCTCTTTGCCATAACGAATAGCATCGTCGATCGCTGTATCAGCAATAAAGTTCAAAATCCAATCTGTACGGGAAATCCCCTCGATAACAACATCAAATTTAGTTCCTCGTTGCGTTAAAACCTTTTTTCGACTTATTTTAACTTGTTGACAAATACTTCGTTGAACACATGCTACTGTATCGATGTTATATTTCGCAAGTGTTTTATCCATTTTTTCAAAAACTCCCCAAAAATTCATTAAAATTTCTTCATTTTCATTTTCAGACTGGAAATCATCACTTCTGAACAAATTCGGGGCTTTTCCTGCTTCATACGCCTTTTGGTTGATGCCACGAATAACAGTTCCGAGTGTTGAAAAAGTTAAACACAAAAGCCCAATCAACGTCAATGAAGGTAAATTAAATTTTGGTTTCGGAATTTCGCCTTGCATGATGTTCGAAGCAAATTCTCGGAGGCCATCGATTGTACGTTTCGTTGGAATTGTGATAAAAGGAACGCCAAACTCCATGCGGATTGTTACATCTTGTTCTTCCGTGCTGAAACTGAAGAGACGAGGCTCTCTCTTGGATTTTAACCAATTTTGATCGTTACTGACAAACTGCAGGCCACGAAATTGACGCGATGAGGCATTTTCAGGACAAATATTTGATGAATTTGAGAAAAAATCATCTTTTGTATGTACGAATGGTGCAAAGTTTGTTAAAAGAACAAAAAGGTAAAAATATTTTTTGGTAATTTTTTGCATCTTTATCTCTTGAAAGACGATCCGATACTAAAATTTTATATTTTTTAGTAAAATAATGAAGAGGAAATGTTAATAGAATTAAAGAAGCGTCAAAATTGCAACTTTTGTGTTTTGCTGCAATTGTTCAGAAACAAACAAATTGACATTGTCACGCTTTTAAATACAATCCATGCAACTTTTCATGTACAATCGTGTACGATAGAAATTGAAAGTGTTAAAAAATTACTCGAAAACTCGAGATTTGAACATAATTTCAACTACAAACCATCAATTTGACAAAACAACTATATTTAAACGTATTTTCCGCTGCATGATTCTTCACTTTTGTCTCTATATGAATGGAAGGCGCTGTTGGTAAATCATAAGTTGATAAGTGATAAATTTGTGAATCAAGATAATGAAGGTTAGTGTGTCGAAAATAATAGATATAATGTCTAATGTGACATAATTTACGTCAAACATTTGTAACTGAGACGCAATTTTATCAAATTCACTTCCTGCTATCTCGTACGTAAGCAAAAATCCTTTTTTAACCTTGATTTGAGACAATCTTCCGTTAATTTCTTGTTCTTTGTAAGAATTTGTGCAAAGAAAAATAGTAAAAAATTGTCAAGTTTTCAAGAAAAGACCTTCATACAAGAAGCTGCGAAATCATCATCTTTACAGCTGTGCCAACAATAAATATATATATGGATAGCAACCGATCAGCAAGTTATCAGCATAATTATATATCGTTCAAAAACTTGTTTTAATTTCAGTACACGCTTATTTTTCAATTTTTGTATGAAAAAAAAAATATCTAGAAAAATCTTCGGTCGAGCCTCCATATCGTATGATTTTTTTTTTCGTATCTCATACATAACTGGTTAATGATATCGATAGTTGTTCCCATTTTTTCATAAAAAAAAAATACATGAGATACGAATTTTGTGACGTTTTTATGTATTTTTAACACTTTTTACTCACGAGACGCTCCGAATGACGAAAAATCTGATGCAATTAAAGTAAGAACGGAGATCTTCAGAATTTATTTTATTTACAAAACAAAATGTGAACTCCGATGTAAACAAATTTCTGCATTTCATCATCAGATAATTCACGGAACTATTTACAAATAGTGTTTTTTGTATAATCTAATCAATGAAGATACCGAAATATTACGCGGCAAATAAAAATTTAAAAACATCTCGTCATCAGAGGGTCTCTTGATTGTCTTGTTATTCGATTTTTAAATGAAAAATTTTGTTTTTTTAGTTTTTTATCAAATCGAGCCCACAAATAATATAATAATAATATGTTTTTTTCACATACAACGTATTTTAAAGTTAATACGAAAACATTGACCTCATAATATATATTTATACGTTCTGATTTTACTAAAAAAAACAAGCAAATTTTGAATCGACAATAAGAACTAAAAAAAGAAACAAGTTTTGTTTATGAGAAACCAGACAAAAATTTCACTAATTCAGCATTTTTTGGCGCATACAAAACAACATTTTGCTTCGAGTTACGAAACGATACAAGTTTGTGAACGTTTTAAAGTTGAAAATTAAAATTTAGTTCAAAATTATTAAAAAAGAAAAAAAATATATATTATTAATTAAATTAAACATAATAATAAAATATAAAATAAAATATAATATAAAATTTAAAAAAAATTGTTAAATTAAATAAATTAATTTTAATCAAAAAATTAAATATTTATTTTATTATTAAATTCAATTTTTTATATATACGTATTTTTTAAAATGAATTTTGATCTAAATTTTAATTTTCTGCCATAATTAAAAAAAATATAATAAATATATATAACATACATAATAATTTTATAATATAATATATAATAAAATTGTATCAAAAAAATGTTTTTAAATTGACACAAACGTAAAAAATGTGACACGAATCTAATTAAAAACTTCTAAAACAACAAAAATTAACAAGATAAATCAACAAGTGTTGCTAAAAATTAAACAACCTTGAATGCGTAAAAACTGTAGAATTTGTTCAGTAAACATTATCATCATCATCATCACTTTTTTAAAAAAATAAAATGTTATTTACTCAATTGGAAGTACGCAAAGTAAAGACGTAAAATATTAAAACAACACCGAAAAAAGTTTTATCACAAAAACACATTTTTTTGTTCTTACGTTCGTTTGTGCGCGATGATGACGACGAGCCCAAAATTTCAACCAATCAAAATTACTTAAAAAGTCGTAAACAACATTCATGATCGTGTAGCGCGAATATATATATTTAAAAAAGGTCCAAAATTCGCGTTATCTGCGAATACGAGTATTTTCGAGAGAAGAAAAAAAATCGTCTGTGGTATTTACTTGCATGATTTAACATAAAATTATAAATTTTTGGTGAAATTTTGAACATTTATAGTTTACTTTTGTTTGAATTTCATACATAAAAGCACGTGTTTCATTAATTTATTCATAGAAAACGAAAACCGATGATCGACAATACAAGTTTAAATTAAAAATTTGCACTTTATGTATGGAAATTCCATATTCTGAACGTAATTATAGTTGCATGAGAATCTAGAAACGTCATAAGGTCATTGATTTCCATGAGAAAATGACGTACCAGACAACTCCATAACTTTTTATTTGCATTAGAAGGCGTAAAAAGTTGTTTTTTACTGTTTCTAATGTCTAATGTTCGCATAGTTTTAGCGGCATTTGTGTGATTTTTCATAGTAAACACTTATTTTCGCAGGCAGAAGGTCGTCAAGTGCACACAGTTGATTAAGTTGCTCTTATTTTTCATTCACGACGCGAATGACGATTCAATCAACGGTATCTATTACAGAACGAGAGCAAGAAATAAACAAATTTTAATGTCCTTGACATTCAGTTTTGTAAGTAAATTAACAAATAAAAGAGTAAAGTGAAATAACACTGCACCGAAAAAAATATTGCGCACAATTTTTCAAAATTAAAAATTTTTTTGTGACATTCGGCAACATTCGGAAAGTAGAAGTAGATAAACTGGTTTTGCCCTCGTCGTATGTCATCGTCGAAAGAACCAGAAATTTTTGGCTGTCTCTGAATCGCAATCGTCGCACATTCTGAAAAGAGAATGAAGTTAGAACATATATTTTACTTTAAATCAAACATGTGTGTGCGTAAATTGTCGAATATGCGTGTCTCTCTCGCGATTCATTCATATGAGCATTATGTATCACACGTTTTGTCTTATTTCTCGTTCGTTCACATATATTTTGCACTTGATTAGCGTTGTCTGCGTTATCATCGTAAATAACGTTGATCGCGCGTGTATGGAACTCACTTTTCGGGCACACAGAGTTTGGCTGACGTTATCACGTCGACTTTTAAGTCATACGTTGTTGTTATTTATTTCAGTCAGGTCTGTACGAAAATACTGAAAAAAAGCTAAAGAAACAACACACACATTGATAAACACTTAATTTCGCTCGCATTCTATAAAATATTTTCAGGTTTTATTTTTTAGTTCAGTTGCCGTTTATACTTCATCCAGTTTAGATGGAAATTTAAAAAATAAAAGTTAAATTTATTAAGTTCTAAAAGCGAAAGGAAGACAAGAATTCAAAAAAAAAAAAGAATACAAACACAAAAGAGAATCACAAAAAATATTTTATGTGAATTTTAAATTTAAACAAAAAAGAAACAATTAAACATTTAAAAATATTATAAAAATAAAAATTGACAAATAAGTGAAAAAAAAATTAGAAAAAATGGTTATTAAAAATAGCAAGGTGAGTTATTAATTAAAATAATAAAAAAATAAAATAAATAATAAAAATAAAAATAATAAAATAAAAATAAAAAATTAAATAAAAATAAAATAATTATAATAAAAAAAATAAAATAATGAAAAAAATAAAATAATAAAAAAATACACGTGAATAAAAAAAAATAAAAAAAATCGTGCTCTTATCAAAAATAATAAAAAAAAAATTAGACAGACAAAAAAAATATTACATCAAAAATCTCTCGTACGTGACCTTCTTAACATTTTACTGCTTCAGACTTCAATTCATAATCGACAAAAAAAAATATTTTTTGTTATATGTAAATTTAAAGATTTTATTTATTAAAATTTAGTAAAACTAAAAGTGACTATGTCTAAGCAAGTTATTGCATCAGATAATGGCAAAACACAAAAATTATAATTATTTTGTTAAAATTTTTGACATTTTTGATAATCGCATTAACATATTTTTTTTCCTATGTGTTATCGTTAATTTGGCGAGCTTTTATATAATTAATATTTTTTGTGTGTGATATGAAGCACGAGACTGTCTTATCAAAAAAAATTAAATTTTTCGAGAATTTTTAAAGTTTTTTTGTGAAAAAATTGCAAATGTTTAAAAAAATTTAGTTCCTTTTCGTCACAAAATCGAAATGAAACAATTTGAATATTATAAATTTTTTTTGTCGTATTCGTCGTTTTCGGTACGGAAGATATACGAACTTTATGGAAATGATTTTAAATTAATTTATTGTAAAATAGTCTGCGCGTAGTTTAAAAACCTGAAGTTTTTGAGGCTGAAACGCAATAATTTCACCATTTCCAAGGAACACGTAGTTTCGTTGGATGAAAGTTCAATAGAGTTTATTATTAATATTATTTTTAATATTTATGAGTTTTGACGCGTGCTTGAATATTAGCGCCAAACGTCATTAACAGGTTTTATTCAACAATTTAGGACAAGTGCAAATCTTTCAATTAATTTTTTTTATACACAACACATGTCATTAATCAGATTGTTGATTTGTTGTTTATGTGCTTTCATTTGATAATATTATTCTATAAAAGGCGTGGAAAAATTCTCATTGATCATATGTTGTTTTGTTGTTTACGTGTAAGCAATTCTAGAAACTTTTCAATGATATTCCGTATGAATTTTCTCCTTTTGGGGAGAAAAATACGGAAAATGAGGAGATTTCCTGTGTTTGGAAGCAACAACTTGTTGATCATCCGTTGATGTTTTTGTCATTTTCTTCGAAAAATTGATCGACAACAACAAATCCTGTGTATATCAATTGAATTGCGTCAATTGATTAAAATTTAATGAGAGTAGCAACAAATTTAATAAAAAAATATTAACAAGTAATCAAAATTTATAATTGAACATATGTTGTTGATGATAAGACGGCGCTTGGTTTCATTGTTTCCGATCAGGCGTTAACGTATTGCAATCATAGAAGAACTTGCTGAAGGCTAAACACACCTTTTTTTGGGAATTTTTATTTTTTGATAAGATTTAAAAGTAATTTAAACGTGTCTTGATAAAAAGATTAATTTTTTTCCGCTCTTTTTATAATAAAATTTTTATTGTTTTTGCCCTGCAAAAGTTGAAACTGAGCACTTTTGACAAAAACTATGCGTTTCCGAGCATATGTTTCATGGAGAAAAGTGATTCTTATGACTCAATGAATGTTTAGCGCGAAAAAAAATTTCAAAAATTTTTACCTTTGAAAACTTCATTAATTTTTTTTATAATTTTTTTTTAATATTTATTTTATTATTTATTTTTTTCAATATAAATTTGTTTTAGAAGTTAAAAACTTTATTTTTAATTTTTTTAATTATTTTTTTTAAATTTTTTTTTTAATAATTTTTTTTTTATTTTTCAGCAATTATGTCGTCACATTCTGGCAAATCAACACAAATTGAAGAAATTGATCCAACTTCAAACGGTTCGATTGTGCAGCAGTACAGCTCGATTGCAAGAAGCCATTGTCGATGATGAAGAGTTCACACGTGTATCGCAAGTTCCTGTTTCACGTCAAGCTCCCAATCTTGCTCCCATTAAACACGAAAAGGATCTCGGACATCTCTTCAAATATTCAGATTTGCAAGTTCAACTTTGTGCCCCGACTCAATTGCAACCCAAACCTGAAGCTGATGATCTCAAATTTGGCAAGAATTTCACGGATCACATGATGAAAATTGCATATCACAAACGATTGGGAGGATGGCAAGCACCTGAAATTGTTCCTTTTGGCAATATTGTTCTACATCCGGCAGCAAAAGTATTCCATTATGCGTTAGAGGTGAGTTGTGAGCTTATCAATTGTTAAAAAAAATAATTTTTTGACTATTTGTTGCTAATTACTGATAAAAACGTTAAATTTTTTATTTCTTATCGTTCGGTTTTTTTCTTGTCTCACATCTTTATCAACTTTTCTTGACATGGCATGACTTTTTTGATAATTTTGCACAAAAAAAGAATCCATCCCCTAATTATTATTATTATTGACAATCATGTACACGGGTTTTCTTATCACAATAATGAATTTGACGGTAGTTCAATAATAAAGTGATTTAATAATTAAAAGTCATTTCGTAGGCAAATCGATTAAGATTTGTGATAATTGTGCGGTTAGTAATAAAATATTAGTTTACAATAATAACAACAACATGTTGACCTCCAAATTTGATCTTCAAGCTTTAAAAGAAATTTTTCTTTTCCTTTTTCAGTTGTTCGAAGGAATGAAAGCCTATCGCGGAGTTGATGATCGCATCAGATTGTTCCGTCCCGAGATGAATATGCATCGGATGAATCTTTCGGCGGCACGTTCGGGCTTACCTACCTTCGATGGCGAAGAGATGATTAGTTGTTTGAAGCGTCTCGTGTCGATCGATTCAGAATGGGTACCTCACACAGATGCTGCGAGTTTGTATTTAAGACCTACCTTAATTGGAATTGAACCAACGTTGGGAGTTGCGAGTTCCGATTCTGCTTTATTATACACAATTTTGAGTCCTGTTGGAAGTTATTTCGACCAAAAGAAGGGAGCTGATGCAGATAATGGCGTTTCGTTGTTAGCTGATCCTCAATACACGAGAGCATGGCCCGGAGGCGTTGGAGATCGTAAAATGGGATCAAATTATGCACCAACGATTCACGTACAAAAAACCGCATTGTCAAAGGGATTGGAACAAGTATTATGGTTGTATGGAGATGATCATCAGTTAACGGAAGTTGGCACAATGAACATTTTCATGTTCTTTATCAACGATTTAGGAGGTAAAATTAAAAGCTGAATTAAATAAAAATTTCTTTTGCACACACAAGTTGCGAATATTTTGACGCTTAGCCTTAAAGAATCTTTTTCATTTCAGAACGTGAGTTGATAACGCCGAACTTGAATGGATTAATTCTTCCCGGAATCACAAGAGACTCAATTTTAGCTTTGGCACGCGAATGGGGACAGTTCCGTGTCACAGAAGGCAAAATTACCATGTCGATGGTTACAAGATTGCTCGCCAAAGGAAGAGTAAGTTAAAAATTTTTAATTTAAAAATGAAAATCAAAAATAAAATCCGATGCTCCATTTTAAAAGTCAAAAATCCAATGATGCATAAAAAAATAAAAATTTCATAAAAATGACAGTTTTATCCTATATTTTCATAATTTTTAAAGAAATTTTCAAAAAAAAAAAAAATTAAAAATTATCATTTTTGCCAATTTTTTCTTTCGAAAATCATGTAAAAATATTTTTCATTAAATTACTGAATTTTTTTTCAAAATTTTTTAACAGTTATTTTTTACAAAAAATTTTTTTCTTTAATTTTAATTTTAAGAAATAAGAAATAAAAATAAAACGCTCAAAAATTTTGTCAATTTGTATGAAATTTTTTGAAATTTTATTTTATTTTTAAAATTTTTATTTTATTTTAAAATTTATTTATTTTAAAATTTTTTAAATTTTTTATTTTAAATAAATTTATTTTATTTAATTTTTTTGAATAAAATTTTATTTTTATTTTATAATTTTATTTTAAATTAAATTTTAATTAATTTATTTTTTTCAAATTTTTGATAAAAAATTTTATTTTAAAAAAAATTTTGGACTTTATTTTTGATTTTTATTTAAATTTTCATTTAAAAATTTAAATCTTAACAAATTTTTACTCTTTAAAGGTACTTGAGATGTTTGGCGCAGGAACAGCATGTATCGTTAGCCCCATCGAGCGAATCCATTATCTCGACAGAGATTACATGATTCCAACAATGAAGCAAGACAACGCCGTGTTCCGACGCATTTTGCATACCCTCACTGACATCCAATACGGCAAAGTTGAGCATCCATGGGCGCGTGTCATTGACGGAGAATAAACTTGTCGACCAATCAGTTCCTAATTCTTAAGAAATTTAGTTATAGACTTTGAATATGTGTACATATTAGATCGATAACTGAGCAGGAAATGAGCGTATGATAAAACTTTGTTCCGCGCGAATTAAGTTTTCTTCTGTAAGATAGTACAATACAATATTGGTAAGGCAACAAGACTTTATTTCTCTCTCAATGGACTAAAATTTAGTAATTTATATTGAAAAATGGTGTATTGTTCGCCAAAGCAAAGGGCTTCCATTGTTACAATGGTTAATAGTGTTCATAAGTTTCACATTGAAAATCCAAAAAAACATTTGACTTGTCAAAATTCACCCTTTTAAATAATAATTTTGGGACCAAAAAAATTATGTCGTACACTTGAAGTGCATTTGAACCCTTAATACCTTTAATGTTAAGTTAATTTAAAAAATTACATTAAGTAGCTGTGACATAAATAAGACATATCATGAATTAGACTTTAAGAAAATTGTAACTTTTATTGAATGAAAAATTAAAATAAATAAATTAAGAATTGACAGCAAACAAATATTTTATCGTTTTTTGCCCTTTTTCTTCTTCTTTTGCAGCTCAGGCCATATAAATCCTCGACTTTTCAGCACATCTTGTATATTGTGACACAAATAGTACGAATTTTCGATTGCTGCTTCGCTGAACATGTCTCCCGAAAATTTGCTTGATTTTCCTTTTCCGCCGCCTTTTTTGCCTTTCGAGCCTTTTTTCTTCTTGCCTGATTTAGCTTTGTCTTCTTCGCCTTCCGCCGCTTCATCGCCCGATTTATCGATGGAAGTCTTTTTCTTCTTTTCCTTTTTCTCTTTCGGAGTTTTTCCTTTGCCAGGCATCTTGTTTGACGATTTTGAAGTAAATAACCCGTTTTTTGTTGCTTTTGTAACTATCGTCGTTGATTTATCGATTTAACACAGTAACAGTAACGTTACAGAAATAACAACAAATCAACAAGTGCATATGAAGGGGTTACTAAGACATTTGTTTTGATTGACAAGTGAGTGTTTTTTCATCATGTTATGTGAAAATAACAACTTTTTTTCGCTTTTTGTGTTTAATTGATTCACAAAAAAGTTCTTCCGGCTATTTTAGAACAACTTCCTTAAAGTTTCGAAACAATATCTGTTCATCCGGATCGCATCACATTACACACAAACTGCATTCCAACGCAAGCCGCAACATAAACTCTCGTAGTTATCTCCTAAATTTCGACATTTTCCCAAAACTAAACTAAATATTACGAAAGTTTTATATGAAAATATGCTTGCAAATAATTTGCATGTACGATAAAAATTTTTGAATCCCAAAAGTGCTAATCAGTTCAAATGATTAGAGTGTCTCAAAATCCCATAACAACCTGATATAAAATGTGCTTCATACATAACACGAATAACATATCAAAAGTATTTCAAAGTTCTGTCTGTTATTTGGTTTTGCTATCTTACCTCGAATGTATGCGAAAGGTGTCATGATACAACTTTTGCTCACATGCGAGAGGAGAAAATATGTGAAAATGTTCAAGTCCAAAGGACATTTAAACATTTTGATATCTAAATTAACTTTGGGATGGTTTATTTAACTGGTTGCTATCGTTCTGTGTTTCATATATTTACAGAGTATCATTAAATGTGAGCATCAACCAGAGAGGTAACGAAATAACACAAAGTTAGTGAACTGATTATAACTTTATTATTATTATTACACACACACACAACAATGGAGTTGACAACGAATTCTGGATGTTTATTTATGAAATGATATCGAATGTTTTTTTTTCTCGCAACTTTTAATATAAAAGTTAATGACAAAAACCATACTTACTTATTACTTAGTTAGTGAACTTGTTTTTTTTCCAAACTTTTATTTCGGAGAAATATTATATATGTTCATTTTAGTTAATGTTAAAGCTGACCTGCGGGCATGAATGTGAAATATTTCATGAAACAAGAACAAACTAGATTTGCATTTTGCTCAATTTGGTCATTCCGATACAAAATTCTGGATGAATTACAAATTCATGATGTTAAACTTTTCATATCTCTTCGTACCTCGTACCAATTGGGAAAACCAATTTTGATCAAAAATAGATATCATCTCGTTGCTGTGTGTGTGTTGTATCATTTCATTGGTAACTATAATTACATACAATGAAACACATTAAAATATGATTATTATTACCTATTTAGGTAATATTTGTATTAAATTAGGATTTGCGAATATATTTCATTTTCAACTTTTTTTAAAAAATTCTGAAATTATGTTTTCAAATTTTTTTTATTTTATATTTGGCATTAAAAAAATATATTAAAAAATGTATTAAAAAATATTTTAAAAAATATATTGGAAAAAAATATATTAAAAAATATTTTAAAAAACTATATAAAAAAATATATTAAAAAAATATATAAAAAATATATTAAAAAAATATATTAAAAAATATATTAAAAAATATATTAAAAAAAATATTAAAAAAATATATTAAAAAAATATATTAAAAAAAAATATATTTAAAAAATATATTAAAAAAATATAAAAAAACATAAGTCAGTATTAATATTAATTTTTATTCAAAATTTTTAGTAAAAATTTTAATTTTTCGCATTAAAAATTCATATAAAAATTTCTTTAAAACAAAATTTTATAAAATTTTTCCCCTAAATAATTTTGTGATGCTTGTTTGAAAGGTACACAAACCACAAAGAGACCAAAATTCGGGTTTCTATACAAAATTTTGTACCGAAAATCCTCACATAATGTTACCTACATACAATATATTTCACTCAAAGATTAATAAAACGTAATAAATTTGTATTTTGATGACTATTATAATTAAAATTTTAACACACTATCCATACAAAGTACGAACAGTACGTTTAAGAGACATATTACAAGTAATAAAGTGTGTGGCCTGTAATTAGTTTTGAACTTAATGGACTGTTTGTTGAGCTTTACACGTTCTTGTCGAGTTCATTAAAGTCACAACCTAATAATTAATCATAATAATGATGAAATATTTGTCAGGATACAATTGACGAAGTTAAAGGTCACATTCCGCAAGATATTAAACGCATTTCCAGACGTAATCCGATGATCCGTTATTGTGTTCAAGGAATCGGAAAAACATTTTAATTAGTTGCATTTGCGGGCTTCTGAAACGAAATGAAAAGAGGAAAAAACCAATTATAATCGAAAAAAGGTAATAATTAAACAGTTATATGGCTTATAAAGACAACAAACAAATGTGTTCGTGTGCTGTATGAATGAAATTGATACCGATTGATGTTGAAAGTGTTGCACAATTCACCTTACGATACCGTATCGCATTGCATTCTCGCGCCGTAATACGCATGCCTGCTCTTTCTCTTTGCCTTACGCTCAGCCCGATGCTTAAATTCTCTGTTTACATCCCAAAGTCACGCAATTTCATTCACAAAAATCCACGATCGTAGTAAAAGCGGCTCTCTCATATGGTACATTGCGCTCTTCTTACATGAACGAACGCATTTACCTCCCTCGAAAATCACAAACCATCCCCACAAATATCTGGTCGACTGTGCTATTATTTGCAATGATGAGAATTTCGCCGTCGTACTCGTTGTTTTGTCTGTCGTGTGTGTGTGTTTGTGTGTGCGTTATCTACTCGACGATGTGTGATATCATATAAATTTTGAAAGTTTTAACAGTTGCCGGTGAACTTTCAACTCGATTGGATGCAAAAATTTCGCTCGCGATAGAATCTCAACAAAAAAAGGATTGATTGTGTGTCAAAAAAATACATGAAAAAAAAAATGTGTGCATAAAAATAATAAAAGAAAAAAAAATTACACACGACACATATTGTATAAAATTTATCGATGATTATGAAAAAAATGAAAAAATAGTTGACGGGATGATGTAGTAGTGTAGATATCGACCAATGCTTGAAAAATTTATAAAATAATTATTCAATGAATAAAAGTGAACGGAAAATTTTTTATAATTGAATAACCTTTGGGATACGACATGCAATTCAATTTATTATCGTATGTGGATGAATTTCATTATGTTATTAATTAATTTTAATTCATGTCAATAAATTTTTAGTAGAGATCAAGTGTGTGACAAAATTACTTTAATTTTGAAAAAATTAAATTTTTTAACATTTTTCATTGGAAAAAATTAAAAAATATTTTTCATTATTAAGTAAAAAAAAATTTTAAATTTATAAAAAAAAATTATTATGAATAAATTTCAATTGTTTTTTTGCATTTTTAATTGAATAAAAATTTTAAATTATTTTTTTTTTTTAATTTGTCATTGGGAAAAAAGTTTAAAAGAGAAATTATTTAAAATTAGGTATTCATAAAAAATTTTTTATTGAAAAAATAAAAATTGAAAATAAATTTTATTTTTCGAAATAATTCTTAAAAAAATTAAAAAAATTTTTTTTTTAATTTTTCATTAAAAAATTTATTGAAAAAAAATTTAAAAAAAAAAATCTTAAAATGACAGCCAAAGTAATTAAATAAAAATTATAAAAGTTTGAATTATTACTTTCATTAAAAAAAATACATAATTTAATCCATCATTTTTTTATAAATCCTTCATAAAACAAAGATTTCCTTATTGCCAAGAAATTCTTGCAATTTCAAGAATCTTCACTCAAATAAATCAAAAGTGTTTCCTGCCATAGGAAAAAAAACTGTGAATAGAAAAAAAACAACTTGAAAGAAAGAATGTGTTGACTGATGGAATATAAAGATAAAAGAGAAGTGCAAAAATTATTATTATTACACACAAAAGGTTATGCCAACATCTGTAAACATTTGAGAGTAGAAGAAAAAAATTATATTTATTTTGTGCGTCCTTTACTTCTTATTTTTTAATACAGAATCCTTTATCGTTATGATTTTTTACTGTTTTCACTAAATTTACGAGAAAAGTTACAAAAAGTTTTTCATTCATTCGCATTCATAAATATTGAGAACAAAAAGTGTCTCGTCCCTCATTATTTTTTTTTTAATTTTTCAAACAAAAAAGGACCATACGGAAATTGTAACGCTTTGTGATTATTTATTAACATGAAGGGAACAAATAATAAAGCGATTATTATAAATTTTGAAGTGAGAAATGTTGTTTACTTTTTATTAAAGTGTGAATTTAAGCAGAAAACGGAAATTTAAGGGGACTCAAAGAATATTTTTATATTCGAAGTTCGATAAACTGTTCGAAATATTTTATGCTAAAACTATTTTCGCCTTAAACGTTATCTTAATATTTCAATTTCCTGCCTCTCATGACTTCTTATCTCTCGTTTCATATTTTTTTCTTCATTTCCTCGCATAAGCCAAAAATCACCCAATTGCGATAAATCACCCTTGAATTGCGTAATAATGACCACAAACGTCTCCCTCCTATACAATTATTTCGCCATAAACTTGTGATTTTACGAACAATCTACTCGTTCATTTATTTCGCCATCAAGCTGTATTTTTGCCATAAATTAGATGGGCAAATTTTTCGGGTATAATACACAAAGGAATACAAAAGACGACTTTCATAATTTCGTATTAAAGCTCTAAAAGTAAACAAAAAAAAAATATTGAATTTAAGAACAGTTTTTTTACTTACTTGTCAACTTTTGACTTTTTAATTTATTTTTTTGCAACAAATCCGTTTTTTTTTTGGCGAACATCAGCAACAGAAAACCGGAAAAAGGCATTAGAAACATATTTTCTGTACATGTTCAACATATCGGAAATTGGATTCTTGTTAAAACCATCCTTTTTCTCCTCAGCTCAGATTTTTTTCCGTCGTCTTGCTTGTCTGCTGGGCGACGACAACATTCTTTTCGCAGCAACAACAACAGACAAAAAAGTGAACGAAATGAAGATTGAGTTGGAACAATTCATTTTTATTATCAAGGCACTTGTTTGTGTGTGTGTTTGCCCAAACATGTTCGTTTTTGTCTATTATTTTTATCATTTATTATTAGATGTTGCTTTTTTCGTTGTTTGTTCATTTTTTGACGTCCCAAAAATAACAATAGAAAGGATTAACGTTATTTATGTCGGTTATTATTTGCGTGTGTGATATACGATTTTCGACCACTTCACCTGATTCCGTGATTGATGACGTGAGATTTATGAAATTTACGATAATTATCATTTGTATGACGTAAATTTTAAAGCTGTTGAAGACTTCCTTCATGACAGCATTCTAATTAAATATTTCGGATCAAAAGCTGTCATTGACCGGAAATCATCCATTTTAACATATTTGTGGTTTTGCAAAAACTTTCCATGTGAGGCACAAAAGTTTGACATTTTTCCTAAAAAGACGGAATAATTTTAATTTATTTTCATGTTTTCTTGCCAACTTACAATCCGACACTTTTTGGGTTCATGCTTAGGTCAAGTTAAACATGAAACTTCGTTCTTCGTTTGAAACGACACACAAAAGTTCTTGTCGATAAATGTCCTTGTGACGTCGCCTTTTTCTTGTCGTTTGACGAAGAGAAAAAATTTTTTTTTCCAAATTTTCAAAAAAAAATTTTTTTTTTTTGATTAAAAAACTTGTTCAGGACAAGTTTCATGGGAAGGCGTTTGACGAAGAGAAAAAATTTTTTTTTCCAAATTTTCAAAAAAAAATTTTTTTTTTTTTATTAAAAAACTTGTTCAGGACAAGTTTCATGGGAAGGCGTTTGACGAAGAGAAATTTTTTTTTTCCAAATTTTCAAAAAAAAAATTTTTTTTTTTTTTATTAAAAAACTTGTTCAGGACAAGTTTCATGGGAAGGCGTTTGACGAAGAGAAAAAAATTTTTTTTCCAAATTTTCCAAAAAATTTTTTTTTTTTATTAAAAAACTTGTTCAGGACAAGTTTCATGGGAAGGCGTTTGACGAAGAGAAAATTTTTTTTTTTCTAAATTTTCAAAAAAAAATTTTTTTTTTTTTTTTTGATTAAAAAACTTGTTCAGGACAAGTTTCATGGGAAGGCGTTTGACGAAGAGAAATTTTTTTTTTCCAAATTTTCAAAAAAAATTTTTTTTTTTTTTTTTTGATTAAAAAACTTGTTCAGGACAAGTTTCATGGGAAGGCGTTTGACGAAGAGAAAATTTTTTTTTTTCCAAATTTTCAAAAAAAAAATTTTTTTTTTTTTTTTTTTTTTGATTAAAAAACTTGTTCAGGACAAGTTTCATGGGAAGGCGTTTGACGAAGAGAAAATTTTTTTTTTCCAAATTTTTTTTTTTTTTTTTTTTTTTTTTGATTAAAAAACTTGTTCAGGACAAGTTTCATGGGAAGGCGTTTGACGAAGAGAAAAAATTTTTTTTTCCAAATTTTCAAAAAAAAATTTTTTTTTTTTGATTAAAAAACTTGTTCAGGACAAGTTTCATGGGAAGGCGTTTGACGAAGAGAAATTTTTTTTTTCCAAATTTTCAAAAAAAAATTTTTTTTTTTTTTTTGATTAAAAAACTTGTTCAGGACAAGTTTCATGGGAAGGCGTTTGACGAAGAGAAAAAATTTTTTTTTCCAAATTTTCAAAAAAAAAATTTTTTTTTTTTTTATTAAAAAACTTGTTCAGGACAAGTTTCATGGGGAGGCGTTTGTCGAAGAAAATGGAATCAAAAGCAAGCGATATATCGGTGTATTATAAGCCCCAAGGGTGCATAAATTCATTATTGTTGTTTCTTCTTGCTCTTTCGCTTATGTGCGTGCAGCGAATGTACTCCCGCTCTATAAGTTGTTTATAAATTACAATTCTGCCTACTTACGAGTGTTGATATTGAGCTATTTTCTCTGCAACAGTTGAATATTTTATATAAAAATTTACTTCGTTCTTTAATCTGTCGAATAAATAATCATTAAAAAGGACTCAAAGTTCGCTTTAATTACAATAAAATCCGTTCCTTTGCCTGTAATTTGTCTTCGAGGAGACGCCTTGTACTTTTCTTAAACTTATATCTCTGAGCGATTGTATAATTTCGTGAAATGTTAACGTGGAAATAGAGGTAATAAAAGTCTAATGATGCTCGAGAGTGTCGTCAGTAGTGAGAAGTTTGTTGTTCCGGGAAGGATGTTTGTCTCCGTTTTGATGTTCTTGTCTGAAAGAAAAAAGAAAACATGAAAAAATCTTAACTTTTTTCGATATTTTTGTCTCTCACACACACACGCAAACATTAAAAGAAACGATAATGTTCTCTACTTTTATCGAAGATTTTTCAGATAAACAAAATTTTGTCTCAATTTAATTCAATTTGTTCAAGCTACTTTTGTGTGATCTTTCCATGTGAACTATCAACCTGTCTTTGTTTCGCATTTAGCTTTTTAGCTTTTATTATTATTCTATGCTTATTATTATTTTATTTCTCCTCAACTTAACATGACTTGGCATACTTTCAAAAAGTTTTGATAAACGGAGTCGGGTTCCTTGTATCAATTTGTCCTTATTTATTTAAATAAAACATGTTATAATAATAACAAATAGACTTTTGTCGTACACGGTACACGAAGAAATGCAAAAAAAAAAGGGAAAAAAGAAAGAAATTCAGACTTATCGCAGGTGTCTCGTGTGCAATGTGGGCTCATAAAAGCTACTTATATCCTCACTTTGCTCATTTTATATTCATTCACCTGCTTTATTTTCATATTTTCCCCGTTTATTCTCATCTACCGTATATTCTTATTACTTTGTCTGTGCTTTCCTCGGCGACGACGACGACAACGGCGCTTCTTCCGTTTACATTACACAGCTCGGAGTATTTATACAAATTGACTTTACCCATTTTCGTCTTATCATCATCTGGATGAATTTTTCGGCGGTAACTCTGTAACGTATATTATTAAAAAAGAATAGAATAAATTTTATGCACAACATATTTTTACGGTATCTTATTAGAGACGTTAGTTAGAAGATGGAAAAAGGCGACACACACACATAAAGCTAAGTTATTGTCGAAATTTGTCCTTTTCTTCGTTCGTACATGCTTCAGGTTTAATTTGATTTTTTTTTTCGTGAACGGTGTCGTTTCAGATTAAAGTCGAAATTTAATTAAAGAATTTTAAAAAGATTTTTTATTTTCGAAATCATCGTATATTTGATGAATTTCAAGCTAAAGAACGAAGAAAAAAAATATTTAAAAAAATATAAAAAAAAAAATTAAAAAAAAAATTAAAAAAAAATATTTTTCAACTTCTAAAATAATTTTTATATTTTTCAAAAAAAAAAAAAATAAATAAATAAATAAAAAAAATAAAAAATAAAATAAATAAACAAAAAAATCAAAATTTTCAGAACTGACTTGTTTCATCCTTCAAAAATGTTTTTTTTCTATAAAATTTAATATTTTATATTTCTTTTTATTTTTTTTTTAATTTTTTTTATATTTTTGGTTTTGGTTTTCTTTCGAGTTCTGTATAAAAATTGTAAAAAAAAAATACTTATTATTTTGCTTGATTGATGTTGAGTAATTTTGAATTGAGAAATATTCGAAGTTTCAACTTAATCAAAGAGAAAAAAAATTTCATTCGAATTTGTTTTGAATTGAAATATCCTAAAATTTTCGTTTTTTCTCGTATTTTTATTTTTAACAATGTTCAAGCTCAAAAAACATCAAATAAACATTTTAATTTATACATCTAAATTTTTCTTTCACAAAATTTTTCTTTGTTCAAGAAAAAAAAAAATGTTTTGATTCTTTCTGTTTTTGAAACAAATACTGACCATTTCTTTGAAGCGAGCTTCAGCGATGTGTCTGGCATGTTTGACTTTTATATGAAAATGTTCCTTTTTATTTGCCTCTTGCTCAGTCATGTGCTATAACGCAGAAAACACACAAATTCTGAGAAATCAGCAGAAAAATCTCGGGAAAATATTTAATGCCATCATATTTCAAACATACACATCACATAAATCATATCCTTTTTTTGTTGTCGTCTGCATATAACGCGCAACCTGCTTGTTGTTAAACTTTCATTATAGCGAAAAAAAAATACGTCAGATGTTAGTTTAGTTTAGATATTCATTATTTCAATCCTGAGTTTTTTTTTGTTGAATTTCGTAAAATCATGTCAAAGCTTGACTTTTCGTTTGACGAGAAATCCATTAAGCGAGTCTTCCACACAATAAACAGATTTTTTCTGACGACGACGTGCATATTTATGTGGCAGTTTGTCAAACAAATAATTCTCTCTGAGACGTCCCTCATTTATTCCTCGCTTTTATTCTACAGACAACGTGTTTAAACCGCATAAAAAGTTACTTTATTTCCGCATAGTCATACACACAAACAGGATTTCATTTCCTTTGCGGATTGCTTTGCACACAAAAACACACACAAACATCAAAAAGACAATTTTGCACAGTTTGATATATTGCTGCAACATTGTTCTCCGTACTCCGTACCCATCAAGCGAACAAGACAAGAAAATACAAATGTAATGCATAAATAAGTTTGTTAAGCTTCAAAGCGACACTGAGCGAAGGGAGAATATCTTAAAAGTAAATAAATTCAAAACTACACAAAAAATATGCGAAAAAATCTGTGAGTTTATTATGACTTTTATTCGTGTTTGCAAACAAAATGCACTTTTTCAAGATTCTGTGGTTTGATGCTTTTAACAAACAAACACACACACACGCACGCCTTTGATGTCGTCTATTTGATGCAAAAAAGAGTAAACACTGAAATTATATTTGCTTATCTAGCTGAAGTTATTAACATTTTGCAGGATATCATAATGAAAATAACAAAAACAGTCAAGGAAGAAAAAGAATTTATGATGATTTTTATTACTTGCAAAAAGTAATCTTTATGAAATCGTAAAAATACGTAAAAAAATAAGTTTGTTTGTAATTTGAGAAAGAATTTCATAAATAAAATGTTGCACGACTTCATTATTGTAATAGTTTCGTCCAAGTTGGAAATCGGATTTGTCTTCTCTTGGGTTTCAAAGTCTGAAAAAAGACCATAAATTTACTCAAATTCTAGCCTTGGAACAATATTATTTTTGAGAGTTGACATATTTTTTGAAAAAAAAAAAATAATTTTTACTTTCAATAATTCGACAAATTTATCATTTTAAAATTTTTCTTTTAATCATAAATTTTATGTAAAATTAAATTTTAATAAAATTTAAAAAAATTAAAATTGAAAAATTTAAAATATAAAATTAAAATTAAAAAAAAAATAAATTAAATAAATTTAATTACAATTAAATTAGAATTAAATTAAAATTAAAATAAAATTAAATTTTGAAAACAATATAAAATTAAATTAAAATTAAATTTTGAAAACAATAGTTTATTTATGGCAATATTTGGCAATAAATAGTATTGATCAATATTATTGTTCCAAGGCTTGCTCAAAAAAATTCGAGAAAAAAATGTACAAGAGAAAAATAGATGAAGCAACTTTGTAGTATTTACTGTTAAATCGATGTTATTGGTCAATAAACATTTTTTAAACACATAATCTCATGAATGTTTAAGTTGCCTTGTATGTTCGTTCGACTCGAAGACGAACGTTCTTGCTTTATTAATCCCCCGAGTTTCATTATTATGCACACATTTGCCAGTTTTTGGCTTATGCTATAAAATTTATGTGCTGTCATAAATTAAATTGCTGCTCTTCGTCTCGTCTCGAAACTACAGCAAAGATAAATTTCTCTCGAAAGAACAGTCAAGGTCTCAAAATTAAAGTCACACATGTGCTTGATCTCTCACAAAGTAAAAAATAAAAAAATCTAACCATTATTTTTGAATATTTTAACAGGTAATAAAACTGCTCGAAAACATGGTACGAAGGACTTAAAATAAACACAAGGAAGGTTAACAATAAAAAATAATTTACGTGAACAGTGAAGAAAAAAAGTAAAAAAAGGAAAAAAATAATAATTTTTATAAATTACAAGACATTTTCATTTCATAAATTTTCCTCCTTCGCTGCATGCTCAAACATCATTCAATTAGCATCTAAATGACCAAATAATGAGCCAGCAACACGCAAGAAGAAACAGCAACCGTCTCGCAGCTAAACGGATTAAATTTAATTTTTTAAATTAATCTGATGTTGTCTCGAAAAAACTCGTGTTACGACACACAACTTTGCACCAAACAAAAAATTCTGTCAGCATTTTCTGCTTAGGTAAGTAAGAATTATCTTTTTTGCCACACTTTCGTTTTTTTTTTTTTTTTTTGAATTTCACACTCTTGCTTCTTTAGCAGCATTCGTCTGCAAATCTGAGCATAAAAAATTATAATATAATATAACAACACCTCATCATCATCATTTTTTATAAAGAGAGAAAAAAATCCTCAGTTAGATGATATTTTATGTTTTTAACTCAATTATCATTATATGCTAATGATCTGACATTTTTACTCTTCATCTTTTTTTCTCTCTCTCTATCAGCTTTTCCCCGAGGTCGTGTCTTGTTTAGTATAAAACTCGAGTACAAAATAAAATAAAATTATTACGACAGTTTTTTTTCTGTTAAGGCCGTTTCAAATGAAAATCAAAAATAAAGTCTGATGCCGCATTTTGAAAGTCAAAAATCCAATGGAGCAAAATAAAATTAAAAAAATTAAAAATTTTCTTAAAAATTACCTTTTTTAGTATATTTTCATAATTTTTAAAATTTTTTTTAACATATTTTCTTAATTTATTTTTTTAAATTTTTTTTTTATAAATTTTTAATTTTTATTTTATTAATTTTTTTTTAAAATCATATTTTAACATAATTTTTTCTTCTCAAAAAATATTTTTCATAAGAATTTTTTTTTTTTCAAAATTTTAACAATTTTTTTTTAGTTTTTATATGAAATACCTATCTTGAAATAATTGCTCTCAAAAATTGTTTATTTTTTTTCAATTTGTATGAAAATAATATTTCAAAATTTTTTTTATTTTAATTTAATTTAATTTTATTTTATTTAAAAAAAATTTGGACTTTATTTTTGATGTTCATTTGGAGCGGCCTAAAATGTTAAAAAAAAAAGGAATGTAAATGGATGAAATGTGTTTTCTCTGTTGGACAAACAAACAATGAACGACAAATTCGAAGGAGTGATGATGATTTAAAATAATTTTTATGTGTTATTTTGTTGCTATCATTACCCAAATGAATACATGAAAAGCGTTTTTGTAATTTTTTTTTTCGGCTTAAATCACTGAAGAGTTTTTCCAAATGGACAAATGAATTAAAATAATGCTAAAAATGAAAAAATGTTTAAAATTTCATGAAAAGAAGGAAAGTTCGTAATTACCTGAAGTATTTCTAAAAATTCATTTCCGCTACTAACATTTGTTTTCATATCCTAAAAGCTCTTAGCATAAATGAGAGTTATGTAAAATTACATCAGTCCTATTACGTTAATGATACTTTTTTGCTCAACCAAGGAAAATCTTCAAAAATGCTCTCATTGCCATCATTTGTTGCATAAAAAGCACTTCCATTTCCAACCCGAGACGACGCAACGTTACGATAAAAGTACTTGCGGTTCTATGGTGTCATCATTGCTTGGCTTGGCAAGAATAATTCAATATACAACACAAGTGTCTCGTCGTCGTGTTTTTTTTTTGCTTTGCACAGAAAAAATTTGTAATAAAAGCCACACACAAAAAATAGTAGAGGGAAAAAGTTTTCTCATAAAATTATAATGTTGTCTCTTAACCTGCAAGCTGGATATTGTACACACTTGAGTCAAGTCTCTTTTTTTACACGTAAAATATTTATTTGGAAAACAAAAAAAAAGATGCTCGAAAAAAAATTGTAAATAATTTTTGAATAATTTTTTCACGAGGATAAATAAATAAACAATGAACTCAAATGAGTCTGTCGTGTGCCATTCAACAAAAAAAAAGAACTTTTATAATATTAAAAATAATTTTGTTTCCAAAATGAGATTCCTTTTCCGTCTTTTCGAGATCCTTATCCAAAGAAAAGAATGAAAAAAATATTTTTATTGCGAACGAACGGAAAGACTTGCAGTGCCAAGTCATTCAAATATATATTTAAAATAAAAATAAAGTTAACTGCATTTTTTGTTGTTCAAGTAAAATTTCAGAACTTCGTAATAATAACTATATTTTACGGTTATGCATTAAGAAAGCAAAATAAGTGCATATCTCAGGATCTCTCGTGCATTCGATGATGACGACGACGAACGATAGAAAAGCAAACCAAGCGTATAAAAGCTCTATTTTCAAATTAAAGACAAATAAAAGTGTCTCTTCGTTCTATTTTTATATTTTTTTTTACAAACTTCAGCGATTAAAAACAATAAAAGTATTTTTTGTGTGAGGTTTTGTCCTGCTTTTTTTTTAAATGTGAATGCAGCAGGTTTTTATAATGTTTTTATTTCAATTGTTTTTTCGTTCCATTTGTTCGTTCGCTCGTTTTTTCATCATTGCACCGTGTGTGCATGTGTGTTTGTTGTCTGTTGCGCTTCGCGTGTGTATGAGCAATTTTTTACGTGAACGTGTGTCCTGAATTCCCCCTGAAAAAAAAGCGGCAGCAACAACAACGAGGATGACAAAAACACCACAGAAATGAATTTCAATGAGATAAAAGCTTATGGAAATGAGTTGAGTTCGAGTGACTGAACGAATGCATGATAGTTTGTACGTGTCGGTATTTTTTTCAGACGAATTTTTATTTTATATTCATTTCATTTGTTGTTGTTGTTGGTGTGTGCACAGAAATAATTGAAAAGTTACGCAAATAAGCCTTGTGTGTGAATCTCAGTATTTTACTGTCTAATAATGCAAAAGTTATAAGTGCTCTTCTTTTGCATAAGCTGATAAATAATACAAAAAAATAATAATATTTTCATTGTCGAAATTATTTTTGTTGTTGTTACTGCTGCGAACTGTCGCCGGGTGCTGCGAACAATAAGTCGGAATATGAAAAAAATAATATCTCTACTTCCATCTGTTTTGAGGCTGTTTCAAAAACTTGTCTTGTTTCGCATTTCCTTTCCTATAATTTATGTCAACTTTTTTTTTTAATTTTTTTTCTTAATCAAACAAAAATCTTTAATTCATAATTATTTCCAAAATATTTTGATGAAAATTTTAATAAACAAATCAAGAAATATTTTTTTTTATAAAATAATGTTTTAATTTATTAAAAAAAAATTGAAAAATTTTCAAAAAAAAATTATTTTCTTCTGATATCGAGAAATAACGATCATAATATTTAAAAAATTATTTTTTAAAAAAAATTTTCAATTTTTTTTTTTTTTTTTTTTTTTTTTTTTTTTAAAAAAAAGTCAAACACACAAATTTTATGGTAATAAAAATAAAATAAAAAATAATTCAAAATTAAACACTTTTATAAGTTTTTCATATAAAAAAGTATCAAAAACGAAAATTTATAAAATTAAATTTAAAAAATGTAACGTGAAACAGGAATCATTTTTGGAATAACCTTACGCTTGTACGGTAACAAAATGCACGTTGATGCAAGGCTAGCAGCAAATTGAATGAATAATAAAATCGAAATTGCACGAAAAAAAACATAAAACGGGTGATAAAATTTTTTTCGTGTCTCCTCAGTTTCGTTCTACACTAAAATAATATTTTCCTTTTTTCACATTCATCAGATGTTGCAAGAGCGAATGAATGACAGCGACGAATGCGAATGATGATGATGATGATCACGAAAACGACAACGACGACAATGTTTTAATAGATGAAGCGAAAACAAAAGATAAACGAAATGAATTGATAGAAGGAGCGATTAAGTGAACGGGCAACGTGCTAATGGCTTTAAATGTTTTAACTACGAAATTATTTGCGCTTCAATGGATTTTTCTCCGCCATCTCGTTTAAATTGGTTGTTTTCCAATGAATTTGTACCCTTTAAAATTACGTTTCTGCGGAGGTAAGTCGCCAATAAATTCAAGTATCCCGAAAGAAAAGAAGTTTAATTGTCTGTGAAGAGAAAAGGATATTAGTACGCAATGCGTTTCTGATCCCTTTTTTGTGTGAAAAGGTTCGTTGTAACACAGATTTACGACAAAAAGTGTTGAAAAAGTGTCAACGTAGATCATATCATGGAAAAATTTGGGAAAATTTCGTACCAAAAGGATATTATTAAGTGACTTACCATTAATTTAACATTTGTAGAATTCTCTCCAAACCGAAAATGTAAAAGTAAAGGGAAAATATTCAACAAATCGAGCAAATATTGTCAACAAATTGCATGCAATTCCATTAATCCATTAATGCTTTCACGATAATGGCAACGGTTTCCCTTATAAAATATTCAAGTTTTTGCCACTAATGCAGATGAGTCTTCTTTTATACCTTCCTCAAGCACTTTGCGTCGTATTGAAACAAGATACAGCTCAATTGAATTTCACGCTCCGAAACATTTAAAATAACTCGGGAAATCAATATCACGCTCTCGATAAGAGAATTTGAAGAAAATTCAATCAACTCAAGCACAATCGTGTCTTATTTTGTTTCCGTTTTCCTTTTCAATCGCTCAAGGTACACGCTGAAAGAAACCGATTCTTCAAATATTCTCATTTGCACATTCCTTTCGTCGTTGCGGATCGTGAATCGGGAACACATCTTCCAATTTGTTTGACAACGTCTTTCAAACCAAACAAATAAAATCTCGCTTCGTACGATGTCATCGCGTTGTTTATCGTGTAAAGTTGCACAATATTCAATTTTCAGCTGAATTTGTTGATTTGCATAATTTAGAGACGTCACAATTGTTGTTGGTGTAATGCTGCAAGAAAGAAGAAATGACAATGAATCAATGTAATGTTTATCTTGAAAAGCACAAATGAAACTTGAGACGTGGCGAAACTTGATATGCACAAGCAAACAATTGAAAAAAAATGTTCCATGAAGAATTTTTGCCAAAAAATGTCTTGAACAGTATTTTTTAATAAAATAAGGGCGCTCCAAATTTTTTCAAATTTTTTGTTTCATGCCCCATTTTAAAAGTCGAAAATCCAACAGAGCAAAATAAAAAAAAAGTTGAAAAATTTTTCAAAATTGACCATTTTTGCCTTTTTCCATATTTAAAAAAAAAATTATTTTTTAAAATATTTTCAATTTTCAAGAATTTAAAATTAATCTCAAATTATTTTTATTTAAAAATTAAACAAAAAAAAAAATCATAAAAATAACTGTCAAAAAATTTAGAAACCAGTTTTAGACAAGAAAATTAATGTTAAATTTCGTTTTTCAATACAAGAATTTTTGAAAATTCAAAATATTTTAAAAATAATTTGAAAAAATATGAAAAAGGCAAAAAAAAAAGTTAATTTTAATGAAATTTTCAACTTTTTTTTCATTTCGCTCCATTGGATTTTTGACTTTTAAAATGAGGCATGGGACAAAATATAGAAAAAAATTTGGAGCGTCCTAAATCAAAAAATCACACAAAAAGTGTTTGTTAATCTGCATAATAAAAAGCGTTTTCGAAAAAAAAAAGTTTTCCAGACACTTTTCCGTGTTGTGATGTCGGGTAAAACATCAAATTTGTGCGGTTTACCGTACATCTCGTACGCGTCGTGTTTATAACAACAACAATAATTTTAACAAAACAGGCAACAAACAACCCCAACACGGAGAGAGAGAAGTAGAGATAGAGAGCATGATGAAATGGCGAACCACAAAAACCGAGCGAAAGTATTTCAAACATGTTTTTATCTCTATCGCTGTGTGCTTATCTCTACCATCTATCTAATTCACTTACATTCCTTTTAAGAAAATGAAAACAAAATATCAAATTTCTCCGTTTTTTTTTTTTCAGAAAACAGACAAAATTGCGATGTATGTTGTTTACAAGCGGCAAAAAAAAGTAAACACAGTACGAGGCTGTTTTTTATTGCTTTACAATGAAGCGAAATGAGATGAAAATTATAGAGTCTTACGAAAAGTCTTTAATTCACGTACAAGAAAAGACGTAAAGATAGCAAATATTTCAATTTTCAACATTTTTGCGCAGCTTTTGGTCAGTTCATTGGAGTGAAAAAATGGCAGATGTTCAGTAATTTTAATTTTTCCTGTTTTTGATGGATGATAAACTCAAATTGCTTCGCCAAAGGAATGTTTTTGGTCTTAAGAATTCGCAATGAAGTAAATTTCAGAAGGAAATATTTACTAAAAAAAATTAACAAATTTTCTTGCCGAGTTAAAGTCCGTTGCAAAAGTTGAACATTTTTAACGTCTCGGTGTAAAAATAATAATAAGATAATTTAATGAAACGCAACAAGTGTCTCATAAAAAGTATTTTCTCTACTGTCTCACTCTGTCACTTTGCATTAAAAATTTTATAAACCTTTTATGAGAAACTTTTTACTCTGTGTCAACTTTGAGTAAAAGACTTTGTGATAAAAGTGACAAAATGCACCATTTTGATTATATTTAGCAACAACAACATTTTGGCATGCCCGTCATTCAGGTGAAAGTCACTCTTTGATGCAATTATTCGCGCCGCCCATGAGAGACTTTCGAACAAAATTGAATTAAAATGTTTTATTTTAACTTTGAAGCGTGCATTATGGAATGTTTTTAATTCCATGCTGTCTGTGTCGTATAATAACTTTTGTGTAAAATAAACTTTTTAATGGAAAATTGCTTAAATTAGCAGAATTTTTGCGTGAAATTTATTTTTTTTTCTGAGCAATTAAAAAATGGATGACTAATTTTCTATTTTTTTTTCTTTTTTCATTTCAGAATGATAGAAAAACTTGAAGGATTCATCGAGATATAAAATATTAGACCACATTCGTTTTTATCACACACACACACAAATTTGTAAATCATCATGACATTAAAATTAATCGATACAGTAACATTCACTCGACTGATTATTTTATTAGGTAAGTATCCTTCTTCGCATTTTTATTGCTTATCAGTCTTTGTCAGTATTTTATTACGAATCCATTTTTATGAGGTGTTTCATGCATATTGATATCCGAGTTGACGGTTCGAAACGATTTTCCAATGTCGATGATAATTTTATTGCCTTTGAGTGTTTCATACAGCTTTGATTCGCAATTCGACAGACATTTATATCATTATCAACACTCAACGGATATCGAATACAGCATTATAAGTGTAAGGCAATGTCATAAATAGCCCATTCGTCATTCCAACTTGGCTTTAGAATGTTGCTTCGTTTAATAATATTCTCACTTTTCAATTTATTTCATTGTCAAATCGTGCCAAAAGAATGTTTTGTTACCTTCAAAGGTTGGTGTGAGTTGCGAAACGTCAAAACAACTGCTGAAAATGCCAATTTCAATCCTCAAAAGTCTTCATTGCAGAGAATTTTCTTCAGCGAAACGGATCTCCATACGTTAACGAGTGAAATTTGTGTTGCTTTTCCTGAGTTACGAAGACTTGACATCGAAGGAGTTCATCTGAAACGAATCCAAGAAAAATCTCTTAACAATTGTAGTCGTTTAAAGTACATTAGTTTCTTCAACAATGACTTAACTAAAGTGCATCGAGATACATTCAAACGGAACACAGGCTTGCAATTCATCTCGTTATCATGGAACAAAATTACTCACGTTGAAATGTCGACTTTTTCATCACTTTTTCTGTTGGAAGAATTGGCGCTTGACAACAATCAATTGATTTTTATCGACTTTCGTGACATCGGGGAATTGACGAGACTCAAAATTATTCACTTAGGCAATAACCAACTGATAGAATTAGATGCACAATTGATTGTAAGACGATTTTCTGCATTGAAAAAAATTTATATTGAAGGAAATTTTCTGCCATGCAATCGTGTAGCGACAATTCTCGGAGTATTCGCATCAAATAACGTCACAATTGGCAAAGGAGTGTCGTATAGTCGCTCAGATGCTCATTACGAACGGAAAATTGTTAAGGATGTCGAATGTTTAAACGATAAAGATCATATTTCGTTGCTTGGAATGCGTTTAGGAGGAACAATTGACGAGTTTCAAGAGATTTCCGATACGAAAGACAACAAAATTGGTTGGATCATCGGAGGAGGAATAACAATCGCCTTAATTTTGATCATCGGAGCTTTGATTCTTTGCATCTATTATCGTAAAAGGCAAAATTCTTCAGCTGAATATTATTACGGGGCGTATGAAGCATCAGTAGAGCAAAAGTTTCCAGCTTCCCGTCAGGAAATGTATTGAAAATGTCAAAGAAGAGCGCTTTGGGATACCGAACGTCGATTATGCTGTCGATGAAAGATATAAATTTTATCTTAAAACTTGTGAAAAAGTTAAACGAACGATAGAGAGGGAGAGAAAAAAATAAATTGATGTGTCTTTATGATGATTTTTATTGCCAGTTATGAAGGCAATAAAAGGCATTTTATTGCGAAAACAATTTCCCTTGTTTCACATTCAATGAGTCTCATTTCTTTCCTCGATTTCCTTTTTCGCATCGGATATTCAAAAAAAAAATGTAGTGTTGAGCTTAAACATTATTGCAATCATGATAATATGCTTGACTTGTGATGACAAGCAATTTGAGATACAACAGTGTCACTTGAGGTTTTTTCTCTCGTCCTTTGTTTGAAAAGCAAAAAAAAAAAGTAATAGACTGTGTAAAGGCGATTAATTTTCCTGATAACCGTCGCACACAAAGGAACATTTTGTATGCGAGACACAAATACATGCCATTTCATGCCAGTTTGAACATCAAATGAATAAAAATCTATGAACGTCGGGGACGAACGACACAAAAAAAAAACGACGGAAGAAAAATGAAATAGATTTTCTTTTTACGATAACACGCAAGTGTACTCATTAATTCTGAGTGGTTTTGGATAACAACGTGAGGCGATTGAATTAGCAGGATTAGTTTTCAACCGAAAATTTCAGGGTCGAAAAAACTTTTAAGTCAAAATTTTATCATTTTTTTTTTCAAAAAATTTTGCATTTTTTTTTTCAACTCTTGAGTTTGACGCATCAATTTTTTTTAACAAAAAATATAAATATAAATAAAAATTTCAGAAAATTTTCATTTTTTAAAAATTTTTTTAATTAAAAATAAAAATTTTTATAAAAATAATTTAATTATTTTTTTTTTAATTTAATTTTTTTAATAAAAATTTAAAAAAATAATTAATTGAAACAAGAATTCAATTTATTTTTGAATTTAAAAATTAAAAATCAATTTATTAAAATTTAAATTATTATTTTTAAATATTTTTAGTTTCAAATAAAATTTTTATTAAAAATAAAGATTTCAGAAGATTTTCATTTTTTATTATTTTATTAACTCAAGTCAAACATTAAGCTTTAAAAAGTAAAAAGTCAAAAGTAAAAGTCAAAAAGTTTTTTCGACCCTGAAAAATTTGCTCCTTTTGTGTTTTTTGAACCAAAATAAGAATTTACATCAAAATTGCTGTTGAAAACAACAAAAAAAGTATTCATTATGAGCTTCTTTTGTCTTTGCTGAAAAAACTTGGTAGAAAATAGCTTCGTAAACACGTGTTGTTTTTCGACCTTCACGGAGTACAAACTATTTCTCCCCAAAATAATTAACAATTTATCAAGCAAAAAAAGTTTTACTTCATTAAAACATCATAATTTATCTTTCCTCATCCTCTCCGTGTCGCCGTTAAACATTCATTTCCTTTTAAGCAACACGCATGTGAACATCATAAAAAAGGGTTCATTTACAAAACTTTATGTTCACACACTTAATGAGTACGTCTCGCTGGCATTCTGACACACACATAAAATTATAATAATAATCTAGAGCACGACAAAATAGTTTCATTTTACATTTTAATACCTCACTCTTATCGCTTTCTCTCACATTTCGTCACTCAATAGTGGATTTTTTGTACCTATTTGTTCACAAATTGAGGATAAAGGATATTTTAACCCCATATCCAGGCAATTAATGACATGTGAGACATTTTGAAAAAGGATGATATGATCCCTTGTCGGTTACATTCCTTCAGAGGTTAATTAATACATCAGTCATCTTTTCATCTGTTGACTCAAAATCGCAAAAAGCACGTTGTCCATCGTCCTTGAAGAGCTATAAAGTTCACTCACATCACTCATCAGTCAAAAAAAAAACTGACAAAATCAGATTTTGCATGAAAATCCTGCACCTGTGCTCCCATATGAGTTGTTTGTGTGAATGAAGAGGAAAATGGGCCGACTTATTCAAATCCTCTTATGTTCATTCATCATCAAACTAACCGCTGCCACGTACTTTTTTTGTTGTTGGATGCTTTTATGTGTGAATTCGTATCACGCAAAAAATAACTTGACAGAAGAATCACACAATAGAATTAAATTCTGAGAGAAAAAAAAAGTGAAAAATCTGAACAATTGTCTCTCGTAGCACAAAACGCTTATAATTCATTCACGAAACAATGAAAATCAATACTCTTGACGGTTAAAGCTGAATTTGTTTATTTTTTTTCGTCATTTTCGTTGTTTGTACGTGAATTTTAATCTCCTTTAATGCTCCTGTGTGTGTGTGTGTCTAAATGGTACAAAATTAAAGCCGTATCGCGATGCTTCCTTTGAAAAGCTCTGTATTATTTTTGCACGATATACGTAATGTCATGGTTTCAACAGAACCACATTCACAGAGTAGATAAATATTTAAATAGTTCCATTGTTTGCTCAGATGAGTGAGTGTATTTGAAACGTTACTTGCTTTATTTGTCGAAATTTTGTTCGAGAAGTATCAAACAGATGGATGATGTACTGTGCGGCTTACAGAAGTGATGAATTGACCAAATGTCGAGAGTAACGAACGGGAGGTTTACAGAAGATTTTCTTCGAAAAGAGGTTTTATATCGGACTTTAGTTCGATACAATCCATTCTTTGGAGAAATAAACTTTAAGGATTTAATGTTTTGAACAGGAATTAGCTTTCGTTTTGCAAAATGCAGCAAAATCATTAATTAGTCCTTTATTGAAAATATTTGACCTTTGTATCCTTGCATACCATCAACATCATTTTCAATTCGAAGAGCGATAGATTCCATTAATTTTTGAAAGAATTTTGCATTACATTCAATATGTACATCCCGTTGCAACCAATATTTCATGTTAAAATAAATGCAGAAACGCAAGCATTTTGTTCTCTCGAATCAACTCTCTTTCCCTCTCTCGTACCGTAAAATATATGGATATGATGATATATCGACGAGAGTTGCTTACTTGCATTCGAAAGGCTTTTAAAATATGTATATTACTGCAAAGCGCATAGAAGCACTCGTTTTAGGAATTCCCTTTTATTAATATTAGCAATAAGTGAAATAGAAGATGTACTGCATTCCAAAAAGCTAATGATGCTGTACTTGATTTATATTACTTTAAAAGTTAATTGATACTCTGCTTCGACGGAATTTACACTTCTTAATGGAATTTTAAAAATAACTCTTTGATAAGGTTGATACAAACATTAAAAATATTTTCGATTTTAAAGAATTTTGAATATTTAATTTTATTATTTTATAATTTTATTTTATTTTTTTTTTCAGTTTCAATTTTTTGGCAGTTTTGAGATGCAAATTGATTAAAAATGATAAATTAGAGCCCTCTGACAATTTTTTATCCATTTGGAGCAAGATTTGACAAAAATTGCTTTGACACAGTTTTTGACATAGTTTTTCTCTTGATTTAGTTTTCAAAACAAAACTATGTCAAAGAAAAAAAATTTTTTCAGTTTCAATTTTTTGGCAGTTTTGAGTTATAAAATGATTAAAAATGATAAATTAGAGCCCTCTGATAAATTTTTATCCATTTGGAGCAAGATTTGACAAAAATTGCTTTGACACAGTTTTTGACATAGTTTTTGATTTAGTTTTTTTCTTGATTTGGTTTTCAAAACAAAACTATGTCAAAGAAAAAAAATTTTTTCAGTTTCAATTTTTTGGCAGTTTTGAGTTATAAAATGATTAAAAATGATAAATTAGAGCCCTCTGATAAATTTTTATCCATTTGGAGCAAGATTTGACAAAAATTGCTTTGACACAGTTTTTGACATAGTTTTTGATTTAGTTTTTCTCTTGATTTGGTTTTCAAAACAAAACTATGTCAAAGAAAAAAAATTTTTTCAGTTTCAATTTTTTGGCAGTTTTGAGTTATAAAATGATTAAAAATGATAAATTAGAGCCCTCTGATAAATTTTTATCCATTTGGAGCAAGATTTGACAAAAATTGCTTTGACACAGTTTTTGACATAGTTTTTGATTTAGTTTTTCTCTTGATTTGGTTTTCAAAACAAAACTATGTCAAAGAAAAAAAATTTTTTCAGTTTCAATTTTTTGGCAGTTTTGAGTTATAAAATGATTAAAAATGATAAATTAGAGCTTTGACACAGTTTTTGACATAGTTTTTCTCTGACAAATTTTTATCCATTTGGAGCAAGATTTGGTTGCTTTGACACAGTTTTTGACATAGTTTTTCTCTTGATTTAGTTTTTAAAACAAAACTATGTCAAAGGAACTTTTTTTTTCAGTTTCAATTTTTTGGCAGTTTTGAGTTATAAAATGATTAAAAATGATAAATTAGAGCCCTCTGATAAATTTTTATCCATTTGGAGCAAGATTTGACAAAAATTGCTTTGACACAGTTTTTGACATAGTTTTTGATTTAGTTTTTCTCTTGATTTGGTTTTCAAAACAAAACTATGTCAAAGAAAAAAAATTTTTTCAGTTTCAATTTTTTGGCAGTTTTGAGTTATAAAATGATTAAAAATGATAAATTAGAGCCCTCTGATAAATTTTTATCCATTTGGAGCAAGATTTGACAAAAATTGCTTTGACACAGTTTTTGACATAGTTTTTGATTTAGTTTTTCTCTTGATTTAGTTTTCAAAACAAAACTATGTCAAAGAAAAAAAATTTTTTCAGTTTCAATTTTTTGGCAGTTTTGAGTTATAAAATGATTAAAAATGATAAATTAGAGCTTTCTGACAAATTTTTATCCATTTGGAGCAAGATTTGACAAAAATTGCTTTGACACAGTTTTTGACATAGTTTTTGATTTAGTTTTTCTCTTGATTTGGTTTTCAAAACAAAACTATGTCAAAGAAAAAAAATTTTTTCAGTTTCAATTTTTTGGCAGTTTTGAGTTATAAAATGATTAAAAATGATAAATTAGAGCCCTCTGACAAATTTTTATCCATTTGGAGCAAGATTTGACAAAAATTGCTTTGACACAGTTTTTGACATAGTTTTGCTCTTGATTTGGTTTTCAAAACAAAACTATGTCAAAGAAAAAAAATTTTTTCAGTTTCAATTTTTTGGCAGTTTTGAGTTATAAAATGATTAAAAATGATAAATTAGAGCCCTCTGACAAATTTTTATCCATTTGGAGCAAGATTTGACAAAAATTGCTTTGACACAGTTTTTGACATAGTTTTGCTCTTGATTTGGTTTTCAAAACAAAACTATGTCAAAGAAAAAATTTTTTTTCAGTTTCAATTTTTTGGCAGTTTTGAGTTGCAAATTGATTAAAAATGATAAATTAGAGCCCCTCTGATAAATTTTTGATAAAAATAACTTAAACATTATAACGAAAGGCTAAATTTCTAACTTGTTTGTGTGAGTTTCGTAAATAATCTTATATTACAGTTAAAATTTCAGAGTCTCCTAATTATTTGTCGGCAGGATATCTTTAAGCTTATAGACCATAACTGAAACAGAGTGTCATATACACTCGTTTTTCTGTGTTACTCCAAAAATTTTCAGGAATAAATGTTGTTATATACAAATAGATCTCTCTATTTGCGCTGCGTGTGCAAACCGATCTGCATTTAAAACTTGGGAATACGAACAGCAAAGGACATGTACGTGTGGTCAAAAGTTTGCCATCTACTAATAATGTTCATCCATTTACAGCGGTGACACTCCCATAGAGTAATAAACTAAATTATATGTTTGTGTGTTACTCTCCAGACAAGAGATGTTGTTGTGTTGCAAAAATAATGATAATAATGGAAGCTGAGCTGTGTACTTTTAAATTTCGTACTCGTGCTTCTCGTGACCTGATGATACCCATAAATTGTTTTGATATTTTCGGAACGAAATTCAACAAAATGCAAATGATGACGACAAATAGTGTTGTGTGCAAAAAAGGAGAGAAATGAAGAAAGGAAGAGATTTCCTTCCGTTTCTTGTTTACTTATTTATTATCATGTTTTTAAAACTTATTCTTCTGCTGTACGGAGGAAGAAATTTTCAACTAAACAACAATGAAAGCACATAATTAGCTTAAATAAATAAATAAAAGTTATGGTAAGCTCATTAAAATATTAAAATAGGCATGATATCAAGAGAAATTATCTACAAACCCCGAATAATTATCGTCAGTACAAATGTTTCTCATTATAATTTTCCGTTTTTTAGCATTTCAGTTGAATAAAGTCAGTTTTTTTTTTGTTGTTGCAGGTGCATTAGGTAGACTAACAATAGGAACAATAGTAGGAAGAAACAGCATGCAACTTCAAGAGCCTCCTTCTTTTGTGCAAGAACCGCCATCGAGGTAAGATACTTTTCTTCTTCTTCTTCTCTTCTAATGATTAATCTTCTTTTACTCTCTCTTTATTGTTACAATAATCTATTGTTGTTTGCAGGATTCTTTTCGGAAATGATACAGGAACACAAGTCACTTGCACAGCGCATGGCAGCCCGATGCCAATTATTTCGTGGTTGCACAGAGATGGCACAGTTGTGAGTGCTGTTTCGGGTCTTAGGTGAGTTTTTTTTTGCACAATGAAACCTTTTGTTCGACGTTCCTTCGTTCTTTGAGGACCCTCTTATAAATCGTATCAGACAACATTGTCTTTTCTATGGCTCTTCTGAAAAAAAAAAAAATACAAAAAAAACCGTAAGAGACAAGTGTACTTTACTTTTGCAAACAAACGAAGATTTTTACAAGTAGTTGTTATTTGTAAAATGAATCTTCTCTTGTTATGCAAGTGAAAAATTAAATGAAAATCGACAGAATACTTTTCTCTCTAATTTCTCTCATTGATCGATTGACACTAATTTAATCGCCAACGAAGCTTCCTGATAATTGAATCAATGAACAATGAAATGAAACAGAAGAAAAACAACAAAAAATGCAGCAATTTTCATTAAAATTCCATCCATGTTTGATGATTTCTCTTGCTTAGCAAGACGTGAAACGTGAAAAAATGTATTTTTTTGTGTTAAAAAGTTAAATTCTCGGTAATCCCGATTTCGAATAGTTGAAATATTTGCATTTTTTTGCTGCGGCGACGACGATGGAGGATTAATTGGAATTAAATTCACAAAGTCACATTTTAGACACAGACAAAGTTAAAGTAGTTCTGAGTCTCTTGTGTTTTCAGTGACATTCAGAGACATTTATTTCTGCATGGCGATGACAACTTACATGAAAATCCTTTTTCTTGAAAGTGCACACGTGACATGACTCTCGTAATGTGCTTAATGTTGAAAAATTGATTAAACAAGATTTGTCGAGAATGAAAAAAAAATTTTTTTTGACCGATGACAATTCAAAAAAATTTTTAAAAAATGTAAAAAAAATTAAATTAATGTCAAAATCAAAAATTCTCAAAAAATTTCTTCAAAATTCTCACATTATAAAAATTGATTTATTTTTGAAAAAAAATTTAAAAATGTCGAAAATCAGAAAAATTAAGAATAAAATTTTAAAAATTAAGAAAATGGAGAATTTAATAAAAAAAAATGGGTGAGAATTTTTGAAAATTTTTTTTTCGCGCAAAACCTCCGCGAGGTCAAAACTAACATATTTCTCCATGGAACATATGCTCGGAAACGTATAGTTTGCTCACAAACCGGTCACAGTCAAATTTTGAATGAAAGTACAATAAAAATTTTATAAAAAATAAAAGTTCAACCAGATGGGTTAAGTAACAAAAGCAGTGATTTTGCATTTCAATGCTTTTCATCTGCTCTTACAGCTCGTAATAGGATAAAAAATAATGTAATATGTAAAAAGAATCTCTTTCGTGAAAAGAATTGAAAGCATCTATTCATAAAAGTAAATCTAAATTGATTCCTCTACACGTTGTTGTTACATTTGTAATGCACTTTAATGCAATAAAAGTAAAAAAAATATACATGTGTGATGATCATCATGATGCTTCTATTCATACAAAAAAATACTTGAGACAAGTATGCGGTGTCTGTTGCACCGGAAATTACGTTTTCGTTCTCAAGAAACATGTTGAAGATTTGAATTTTGTTGGAAAATTGTTATTTCTTGTACATATAAATGATTTTTCAAAATATTGCTCAGTCAGAAACGTAAATCAATTTTCTTCAGAATTAGTAATTCCCTTTATTTTACATGTTGATAAAGAAACTTGTTCAAAAGTTCCATTTCCATGTACCTAATAATTAATTAATCAAAATTGATTTTACCTGTTATGCATGTGTTCCGTCAGATAATAATAATATCTTCTCCATCATCCTCTGATATGGATAAAAAATTCATTTTGTTGAGATCTTTTTGATCCTCTTGCTTTTAAATTCCCAAAGTACTTCCTCCTTTTTCATTCAGTCGCATGAATATCTCTCGGCAGAGACAGGAAGAAAAGTTTACAACGTTGTGTTCGTGCAGGAAAGAAATAATAATGTAAGGGAATAGAGATAAGACACTTTCTTGAAACATCATCATTTTCCTGTCTCGTGCGCCTTTATCGTCGTCGTTACCTACTGTCGTCGTCGTTGTCGTTGCGTTATTATTATCAAATAATACCTACAGGTATAATAATCCATTGTCGTAATTTGCATATACGACATTCTTTATTGTTTTATCATCTCTGCTGTTGTTAGAAAGTGCATGTTGTCGCTCTGTGATGCCTAAAAGAGAAATATTAATGAAACATTTATGATATTTTACATTTTTTTTAAAAGAAAAAAAATGAAATTTTTTATAAAGAAAGAAAAATAGGATGATTACTATAGTAATAATCATTGCAATAAGGGATAAAAAAGAAAACAAAAGGCTTGTTATTCTTACCATCCCCAAGGTAATAAATATTTCTCTTTTTTTGTCGACTTCTTAAAAAAAAAATATTAAAAAAATATTTTTTCAACTTTTAAAATAATTTTAATGCAAAAAAATTATAAAACAAAATTATAAAAAAATTATAAAAATTAAAAAATTATAAAAAAAAATATAAAAAACTTTTTTTTTAAATATAAAAATTATTTTATTTTAAGTTGAAATTTTCAAAAATGTTTTTTTTTTCTATTTTTTTTAAATTTTATATTTTTTTCTTCGGAAAACTTTGAACACTTCATAACTTAAATTTTTCTCCATGAAACATATGCTCGGAGACGTATAGTTTTCTCACATACCGATCGATGTTAGATTTTTAAATGGAAATACAATATAAAAATTATAAAAATGACAGTTTCTCGATTAAAAACTTTTGAAGATAAGTAAAATTTTTTTTTTTCTATTTTTTTCCAACAGACAAACATCCGGCAACGGAACATTATATTTCCCTCCGTTCCTCGGACAATATTATCGATCAGACATCCATGAAGGAGTTTATCGGTGTCGTGCCTCAAACCAAGCGGGAACAATCCTCAGCAGAGATGTGTACATACGAGGAGGTAAATTAATTCAAAAATTCTCTTTCTCTCATGCAAAATTATTATTTTCCATCATCATCATGACAGTGGTTCGTCAAAACTACGAGATAAAAGTTGAAACACGAGAAGCCTACTTAGGTAATGCAATTTATTTGCGATGTGCAATACCGTCCAACGTGCAAGATTTTGTACGTGTTTCTGCATGGTATCGAGGCGATGAGATATTTTTACCCGAACGATTGGACATTGGTAAGTTTTTTTTTTGCATGTTTTATTACTTGACATGTCGTTCGAGAAATTATTATGTTATCTACAACATTGAATTTTGATAAAGTTTAATTTATTGTCAAGCTATGACATCCAATATTTTGTAATATTAATCATAAAATAATGATGAGCAAGCAAACAAACACGTCGTCGTCGTATGAGCAGTGACATGACACAAAAACTTAAAATTAGGAAAATTTCACAATTTTACCCCGAGAGACCATCACTGCATGCTTTTTGTCTCCTCTCTGTTCTACCACAAATCACAAATTGAATTATGTATACAGGCTCTTTGTCTCTCCTCTGTCTATGGTAAATCGACGACGCATATTTTATAGTGAAGAGAAATTAGGAAAAGGAACGTTCGACACATTCCATCTACACATATTCGATAGGCGTCTCTTTCAAAATTAAATGCAATCAATAACAAAAAGCGTCAATTTAATTTATTTGTGAGAAATTCTAACACACACTCTCGCAGCAGCGGAGGAACGTATACCTGCAAATATTTGTAGATTGTTTTGTAACAAACACACTCGTAGTCAGAAGCAGCTCGAGACAGATAAAATCATATATCGAGACAGAAGAAACTAAAATGTAAATTATGTGAAATGAAAATCAGGAAATTGGAATATGTGGTTTGCATGTTAATGTACACACACGCTCTTGACGTATTTTTGCGTTGTAATTCAAAAGCTTTATCTCTACGTACGTCTCTCGAACTATCGATTAGTGAATTTTTGTACAAATGATAAATAATAATGATTAAATTTAAATGGAAATGGTAGGAAATGGAAGAACCAAAAATCCAATTTGCGTATTTTTGTCTTTTAAATTAATTTTCTCTACTAAAATCGATGAATATTTATTTAAAATAAAAAAAAATGTAAAAAGTGTCATTACCGTAATGTAGATAATTCTAAGAGAATTTAAAAATCATTTTTTTTATATTTTTTGTTTCAAATTTTTATTATTGAATTTTTTTTTTGAAAATTTTGAAATTTTAATTAATATTTTATTTTTTTCTTATATTATTTTAAAATTGTCATTTAACTAAAAAATTTAAATTAAAAAAAATACAAAAATTTATATATTTTATTTAAAAATTATCATTTTAGGTAGTTAAAAAAAAATTGTTTAAAAAAAATATCAAAATTTAAGAGAAGTTGTGTTTGTTTTACTTCAAAATTAACCTTTTTTAAATTTATTTATATTTTTTCGTTTTGTTTCAGTTTTTATATTTTTTTTCTCTTAGCATTATCTACATTACGGTAATCCTTTTTTTGTTTGTTAAATGACATAAAACGGTAATTCATGACACTAAATAAAGAGACATCAGTCACGAATTCACTTTTAAACAAGATTTAGCGAAATTTATAACGTGCAAAGTATTTTTTAGGTACCGGAGATAGAAGATGAAAAACGCGAGAAAGTTGATAATCCTCAATAAGCCACTGTTGTCTGAAAATATTTATGCAAGAAAATGAAAATTGATATTCTCTTCCGTGATTTTTTTTTCGCACATTTACGTTAACACGTTTAGACAAGAGTTTTCTCGAAAAGACTCTTTTTTTTTGTATTATACAAACAAACATATTCAAATCTCGGTAATAATGATAATAAGAAAGATAATAAATCAATTACTTGTTGGATTTTCGCAACTTTGCCCTGACACTGTTTGTTCATGTCGCTTTGGCATTTAACGTGACATGACATTTATGGATAATGATCACATAATAATTTTTATTCCATATGCCTTCGAGGTAAATCCTGCCAAAATAATATTATTTGATATGTTGCATGTGTGACGAGAGACGAGAATTTAATCGAGAATCTAGATGTAAATATAATTAAAAGATAAATTTTAAATTAAAATAAACATGAAATTTGTGTAGTTTTATCTCTTTTTAGTCTAATTGAAATTTGTAGCAATTTCTTTGATCCTTTTTTTTTAATTTACTGCTGAGTTTGTTCCTTTTGTGTTGCGAACAATTGACTCCCAAAAACTTCTACTTTGTAAATAAATTAAAATTTTCATGTTCGAAGCAGTAAACAAGCTATGCGCTCTTTTGTGTAACTATCAATATTATTTGAAGTAAAACAAAGAAAATTTTATTCAAATATCCGTAATGTTCTCCGTGCATGCAAAACACAATAAATGCAATGGTCTTGTAACGCCCGAGGCGATCATTCCTTTCAATAATTCCTAATTCTCTGTTCGAATAACATGTGCAAGAGAACTTGGTTATTCATCAAAATATTGTACAAAATACGAGATATGAAGTACAGAAAGTTGATTAGATAATATTTCGACATGAAGATAGGTTGTAATAAAATTTTACTTTTTATAATGAAAAAAAAAATCAAAAAGTTTATCGTATAAAAGGATGAAATTGATAAAAATCGATAAATTTACATTAAAATTGTATGTTAGGCCGTTGCAAAATTTTTTCTATATTTTTTGCCTCATTTCAAAAGTTCAAAAACCAAAGGGACAAAATAAAAAAAAAGTTAAAAATTTCATTAAAATTGATAATTTTTTGAACTTTTTCCATATTTTTTTAAAAATTTTCAAAATATTTTCAATTTTCAAGAATCTTTGTATTGAAAAAGGAAATTTAACATGAATTTCTTTTCTAAAAATATTTTCAAAAAAATTATTTTTCAAATTTTTTTTAAAGTTATTTTTATGAAATTTTTTTTGTTTAAATTTTTAACTTAAAGTATTATAAGATCAATTTAAAATCATTAAATCTCAATGTAGATACCATAAAAAACAACTAAAATATTCATTAATGATCAAAAGTTGTTTAAATTTTTTCATTTTGTATTAAAAAGTAATTTAAAACTTTTTTTTTTATTTTGTCCCATTTTGAAAAAAAAACGTTTGGGTCAAAAACATCGAAAAAAAAAATTTGGAACGGCCTTATGCTCAATATTTTATGTTCCTTTTGCAAACAAAAATTCTGTTAAAAACAAAAATTGCATCTGTTTTGCAAAATCACGAAAAAGAAAAACAAAAATCCATCAAATTATTAAAAAAAAATATCCAGCAAGTTTTTCATATTCTGTCAGTTATTCATATCCTTCGTTTACTCGCTGATGTTTTCAAAATATAATGATAATGAAAAAAAACTTCTGAAAAAAACTCATAAGCCTAAAAAACGAGTTTTTTTTTATATCATCGTTCATCACATTTATTTTTATGAAAACTTTGATGGCTAAAACGCATCAGTTTTTTTTTCGGTTTTCTGTCCGATTTTACAAAGTTTAAAGATTTTTTTTTATTTTTTTAATGATGAATTTCGTTAAAAAAAAAAAACAAAATATATGTGAAGAGCATTCTCTTTACATTTTCCATTTATTTATATTTGCATTGAGGCTTTTCATGGAATCAATATTAAAATAATTGGCAATAAGAGATAGAGAGACGAAAGGAAAATGGAATGTAGGGTAAGCCAATATATTTGTTTATTGCGAATATGGTTACATTCATTAATCTGAGCAACACGGAGGAACAAAAATTCTCAATTTGATGAATAATTTCTTATTATTTTGGTAAAATTCATGTTTTTGGTTGAGAAATTTCTCGTTTTAATTGATTTTTTAAAAGAAAAAAATTAAAATTTTCGTTAAAAATTTTTTTTTTGTTGCAGTGTGATAAATATAGCTTTCGCAGTAATGTACACACGAGATAATTGTTGCCTTTGTTTGTGCAAAAGTGCATCCAGGCATAATATTCAATTCAATTAATTAGAAAGTCATTGATTAAATTTGATAAAGATAACATCAAACGAGCCACACATGACAAGAAATGGTTACTTTTTGACCTGAAAATCAAAATGACGCATTCAATTGTAAATTTTCATCGATATTTTTTCATGGAGACGCCTTGCACGTTTCTTTTTCATCTGTGGATGACTACGCACATCAATTATTATTTCCTTCAAATAAATAGACAATGTACATGATACGAAACATGTATTTAATCAGAGATTACAAGTTATCATGAATAATTTTAAATGCAAAACAGGAAATTGTATGTAGACTTATAACATCCTGTGCCTCGCTGCTCGCAACTGTATCACAAATGAATGTCACACATGTGTTGTCGTTCATTTGCGTTTCACTAAAACATGCTGTTAGCCATTGAAATCCCCCGATCTCGGCATTCATTAATTAAATACACACCCGATTCGCATGTATTTGAACGATAATCCGGTTCATTCGACGTCGTCAATGAAGTCTCTGAAAAAAAAGCTCCGAGTTTGCGTATAGAATTTCACATAAGGTCGCTCCAAATTTTTTTTTTGAACTTTTTGTCACAAAAACTTTTTTTCAAAATTTAAAACTTTTATTAAAAGTTGCTTGAAAAATTATGAAAACTGACAAAAAAATTAATTTTTAGTGAAATTTTTATTTTTTTTTTTATTTTTTCATTTTGTATGGAAAAGTATTTCAAAAATATTTTTTTTATTTTGCCCTCGTTTGGGACAAAAATATAAAAAAAAAAATTTGCAACGGCCTAAAATAGAAAATATACGTTTTTCGGGCATTTGCGAAAATGTGTGAGCGGAAATACTTTTTGCATGTTTGTCTGTCAAATGTCCATCTCTTTTCGCAATTTCTCTTTGGATGCCATTATTTTTCCATTTTATTTACGAGTTAAGTTGTTCAGGATGATTTCGCACTAAAATAAAACTTTTTTTTTGTCTTTTTTTGCTAAACAGGAGGACGTTACATTGTTACAACCGGAAATGGAGATCTGTACATTAGAAGTGTACGTGCCGAAGATGGATTGAAACGTTTTTCCTGTTTGACCATAAATTCACTCACGGGCGAGCGTAAATCCAGCGACTCGATTTTATTGTCGATTAAAGGTAAGATAAAAAGCTTGATTCTTGAAAGTTTTATTTTTTGCCCTTTTTTTCTCTTGCATCGTTATTTGTCTTTTAGTTTGTGTGTGAGATGAAATCCCTCGGTTGTACACGTTTTCGGTTAGAGTAGAAAATAAATATTATTTTGATTTGGACATGTTTCTACTTTACTGCTATTTTTATTTCATTTGGTAGTTTCTATGTACTCTCTGATTTGCTCTGATGGGGATTTATTTTTGCACGAAACTAACACGAGCCGAATAATAATAAAAAATCAATACTAATCACATTTGTGACAGCTCAATATTGTCAACTTTTTCTTCTCAACATTAAATTTTTCTCCTTTCTTCCGTATTTTTTGCAGAAGTATCAACGAACATGGCACCTCAAACGAGTCAAAAATCCGTAATTGAACTCAACATGGATAACTCGAATGACGTTCATCTGCCTTGCAACATTCAAGGAAACCCTCTTCCTGTTTTCACGTGGTTTCGTGTATCAGATTCAGGTGCTCTTTATCCTCTGCCATCGTCGCAACGCATAATTCCCGCACAAACGATTCTCTTTATTCGGAGTGTCGATGATCGTGATGCTGGAAGATGGATTTGCAAAGCTTCCAATCAGTATGGGGAACAAAAGTTGGAAATACGCTTGACTGTGAACAACTATTTATCCGTTCATATCAATCCTCAAGTTCAAATTGTGAATTATGGAGGGAATGTAGTTTTTAATTGTTCGATTACGGATCAAACTGTTTCGAAAATCGAATGGTATCACAATGGAAAATTAATAACGGATTTGCGACAAAATGATCAAAAGTATGATTTTTTTGTGTTAAAAAATTTTTTAATTGAATTTTTAAAAAATTATTTAATTTGTATAAAATTTTAAAAAAAAATTTAATTTAATTTTTATAAAATTTTTATAAAATTTTAATTTAATTTTTTTTTAAATTTTATATACCTAAATATTCATATAAAATTGTAACAAAGTTGAAAACTTCATTGAATACTTTTTTTAATATTTTTCTTTTATTTTTTTAATAGACATGTTTTATTGGCGCCAAATTCTTTAGCAGTAAATCACATTGGAAAAGAAGATCGCGGATTGTATCAATGTTTAGTAAACAACGTTAAACTAAGCGCACAAGCAGGAGCTGAATTAAAACTCGGCGGTAAGTACTAATTTATCGATTTCTTCTAATTTTTTGCTTTTTTGTAGACATCATAAATAACGATGAGTGTCAAAACTTGGTGAAAAACTTCCTCGAAGCAAATTTTAACGCCTGTCTCTTCAAACAAACGTTTCTCAAACGCAGGCAAAAGAGAGGAGGAATGATAAATGAAATGTCTGTTTGTTCAAAGCCTTCGTAGACAGTTTAATTTGACATCTAATGGTCGTCTTGTTTGCAATGCTGTTGTGATATTTGTTGTAAATGTTTCAAATACTACTTTGTTTTTGATGCGATTTTCAAAAACAAATTTTTTGATTTTTAGAGCATTAAGACCCTCAACGTTAACTTAAGCCTTCATTTGCTTAATTTTGACATCCGAAACGAAAGTTACAACTGACGAGTGAAATTTTTGATTTTTCATGATTTTCATATTGAAAAATTTATAAATATGAATATTAAAAAAAAATACGTAAAAAAATCCGTAAAAAATACGTAAAAAAATAAAAAAAAATCTAATGCCTTTTTGATGGTTGAAAGCTTGAAAATTGAAAAATATGAAAATATACAAAAAAAAAATTTCAAAATATTTTTTTCAAAATTTTTGATGTATCAGTTCAGAATTTAAATTTTTTTGAATTTTTCAAATTCAAATTTTCTTAATTTTAACTTCCGGAAAGAAAATTCAAACATATACTACAATTTAAATTTTCTTGCTAATTCAATCTATTTTTTAAATAGAACGAAGAAAATTTCATTCGCCTCTCAATGTAAAAGATACGAAAGCAAAGCAAGGTGTTTATTTAAAAACAAATACTCATTATATCTGAAAGTCACAAGCAATTCAACACTTTACAGATTTTTCTGCACGATAATTACTCATTCTTTGCACAAACAAGATATCCACACGGCAAAACAACATCCCCCACAATTAATGTTGTGATAATATTTTGTGTAATTCATGCATTTATTATTCATAACAAACACGTCTTTGTTAAAAACTCCGACTTTATCATGGAACAGGACTAATGCATGGCACAGATTACGACAACACACTCTAAAAAAACAAAAAAAGCGGAAATGCCTTTCTTTTGTTAAAAAATTGTCTAAATTGAGCGCATTTTCTTCCAAATCCCGAAGAAAAACGAAATTTTTTCCCGTAACATGTTAAAAAATCAAAAAGTACTAAACCAAATGAAAAGCAGAGACTACACTCTCGGATAAAGAGTGAGAATTGCAAACATAAGAGAAAATGCAAAAAAAAAAATTGTAGAACATATTGTAAAATTCATGAGTTTCAATGGCAGAACAATGACTCCCACAGAATGGATTTTCATATTCAGAGAGAGAAGTGCATATGAATACAGAAAAAAAAAAACAAGAGGGATGAATAATAACACAGAGGAAAAAGTACGCTTTTTATTTTTTTTTCCGTGAATAGCAATAACAAAACAATAATAATAATAGAAGTGGCATTTAGTTATTGCAAATTTAGCGTTGTTGTTTCTTGATTTTTTTTTGCACGAGAAACAATTGTTCCCTCTCAACTACTGCAGTTTTCTAATGCTTCATGGCACAAAAAAAGGGAGTGAAAATAAAAACAACTTGCTAAACATGAGCAATGAACACACATTTGCATACATGGCAAATAATAAAAACTAATAATATTCATGTAGGATCAGATAAGTAGCATCAACGAGCAGAGAATCGTCCTTGTTTAGCAATATTTTCTGTTTTTCTCTCTCGAACGAATGCAAAATCTGTGTCTGAACCTTTTTTTTTAGCGAGTTTGTTTGCGAAAAAATGTGCAAATAATAATTAAACGGGATTTTAGTGATATAAAAAATAATTAAAATGGGTGCATTTTTTGTATTGTTAGAATTTTTTTGCCCATATGAAAATGTAATAAATTTTGAATAACAGCAGAGGATTTGAAAATGCAGAAATTCATTCGTTCGTGTAACATTAAAATGAAATACGAAAAGAACTTGTTGCAAGTTATTGTTAAACTCAATTTCATTAGTATCAAATCAATGACCTGTCACAATAAAACTTTCACAAACTGCATTAACTTTCATGATTTCATAAACTTTTTTTTAGGTTTCACAGAGAGAACAAAACGAGTTTCCAATGTCATCTACACTTATCATTCTCTCGTATTTCACACGAAAAAGTCGAGTATCGATAAAAAAAAGTTTTTTTTTTGCAAACAACAATTGCTGCCCGTTAGCGACATCACATCATCGGGAATTGTGTTATTGATATGAGTGACGATGAAAATTTAACACCGTGCGTCGTCATCGTTCTATGGGAGTGAAATGAAACTCGTGAAATAAATTATTTGTAGACACACAGGAAGTGACCTAATATTTCATCCGAAATAGACCGACGGTATCTTTAACTCGTATTTTTGCAATTTTCAGGTAATGTGCGGTTTTGGAGACTTTTTGAATGAACGTGTTTTTGTCAATCACGCAAAACTCAAATATTTATGAACAATAAAGGAGACAAAACGACGGGAAAAGTGATCAAAAATGTGTGAATTGAATAAATGCGGAATAAAAGAGTCGGCAGAACAAACGGAAAAACATAAAAATGATAAATGACATGATATTTCGAGTGTATATCGAGAGAGTTGTTGCTTTTAAATCCCTGCAATATAAATGATTGTTTTTATTATTTGCCGTATCATCGTCATAATGCCCATAAGAAACACTTTTCCGTTTCTTTGAAGAAATATATGTGGATAGGAAATTATTATTTTTCTCTACATTTTTTTTATTAATCGACCGCATTTTATACTCAAGCACGTCTTCGCAGTTGTAGTGAAAAATTGGAAAAATATCACATGAGCAACCAATCTCTGTATAAAAGGATTTTAATTCGAAAATCGTGTTAAATTATGTGAGGAAAAGAGAAATCTCTGTCTGTGTCGTAGTTACAATGTATCTTGGAAAGAAACTTTGCTGCATGATTGCCTCTTTCTTTCTCATTTTACGTCGTCTGAAGATACTTCTTGACCAATTGTTCCAATAAAAGCGAAAGAAAAACTAAAAAGTTTACCTCTCCATAAAAACTATATGGCGTTAATATCAAGAAAAGCAGCAACAAAACAACAAAAACCGAACAAAAGCACATTTTTCAACTTATAACAACAACAACAGTGAACGAAGAAACCCTTAATTTATCAGTTTTTCAGCTTGTTCTGGTCGATTAAATTGATCTTACTTCGATTTTGTGTGCGAAACGGAAAAACAGACAAGAAACTTATGGCAGAAACGAAGACAAAGAAACGAAAACTTTTTAAAAGAATGAGAGAAAAGATTCAATCGTTGTAATTAATTGCAGATATTTTTATCGAAACGGTTAACACAACATCAACTTTTAGCCAAGATTGCGCTGCAGTGAAAATACTGCACTACCGATTATAAATTAGCTCACAATTTTAATGGCTTTTTCTCGGAAGTGAACGACGTCAGTTGCTTCATTAAGTTCTTGCGCACACAAAAAAATCTTTTGATGAAAAATCGAAAAAAAATATTTAAAAAATAAAAAAAAAATTTAAAAAATAATAAAAAATTAAATTTTCATAAAAGTTGAAAATTTCTTTTTTTATTATTTTTTTAATATTTTTTAATTTTTTTTTTTATATTTCTTAAATTTTTTTTTTAATTTTTTTAATATTTTTTAATTTTTTTTTATATTTCTTAATTTTTTTTTTTTATATTATTTAATATTTTTTTATTCTTTTAAAAGCAACAATTTTCGCGCTAAACATTCCTTAAGTCATAAGAATCACTTTTCTCCATGAAGCATATGCTCGAAAACGCATAGTTTTTGCCACAAGTGCTTAGTTTCAACTTTTGTAAGGCAAAATCAATATAAATTTTATAAAAAAAGGTTTTGAAAATTTTGGCATCAATTTTTGAGTTTAGTTAAAAGAACTTTTCTTGAAGGCATTTTTCGTGTGACATAAGCCTCTTACGAAACTTTGTCACATACAGCGTTTCAAAAAGAAAAGAAAAAAAATTCAAAAGAAGACTTTCATGCAAAGTACCTGACACTCGTAATATTTTACATTTATGAATAATTTGAAGTTCTCTATTATCACGTTCAACCATAAATATCTCGTCCTGAGGCAGTTATTATGAACCGTGAATCCAGACGACAAAAAAAAAGTATGTCGCACACAAAAGGTGAGACGACGAGAACAAAATCGGGATGACATTCAGTTATTTTACGCCTGCATTGTTTTATCTCCTCGCACAACATAAGCTCAAAGTTGTTACTATTTTCGGGATAGGAGTTAAAGTTTTGTACGAATGCATTGTCTGCGCGAAAATCTCATTATTTTCCATTATTTTATGTCAGTCCGGTGTGCAGTCATTTTTTGAACAAACACAAGCATGGCATCGTCGTAGATAATGATGACACAATTTACAACTCTGTCATCAACAACACACAGAAAAAAATTTAATGGAGTCAATTTTTTGTTTTTTTTTTCAGATACAATTCCCGAGCTCATCTACACTTTCATCGAGCAAAATGTACGTTCAGGTCCTCATATTTCGCTGAAATGCTCCGCTACAGGATCTCCGCCGCCCCAATTCACATGGCTTCTCGATTCGCAACCCATTTTGGATATATCGACAACACATCGTTACGCCATCGGACAATATGTTGATGCGTCGGGCGACGTAATTTCGCATTTGAATATTTCACATGTCAGAAGTGATGATGGCGGGCTTTACAAATGCACAGCATCTAATTCAATCGGTTACGTAGAACATGCAGCGAGACTAAATGTTTACGGTAAATTGAACAGATCAATATTTTCCCTTTTTTTTCTGTCTCCGGATTTTTTCGTCGTAAAAAGGCAAACATGCATCATTAAAATTAAAATGCAAATTGAAAATGCTTTTTTTTGTGAAATTGTGTGACGAATTCGTTCGTTATTTGGGGCAAAAATTCACGTCAGTGCAAAAAAAAAAATTGTAGCAGTGAAACTTAAATTGGTTCGAGGAATTTTTTGCACGAAAAACGGACTTCACTTTTTATTTAGGTTACAAAAACACACACACACACATGTATATAGGTTGGATGCATAAACGAAATTAAAAATCAATATTATTCATGAACACAATCGCCTCTGCACTGCTCAATGAAAATTCCCGGAAAACAAGAGATTTTTGTAAATGCACCAAAAGCCGCTTCAAATGAAAATCTAAAATAAAGTCCAATTTTTTTTTTTTAATAAAATGAGGGAACAAAATTTTTTTTAAAGATTTTTTTAAGAGATATGCTATTTTAAAATATATTTCAAATACTTCATATAAAAATAAAAACAAAATTCATAAAAAAAATAAGTGTCAAAAAATTTTGAAAAATAAATTCAATAATTTTATTATGATTTTCAAAACAAAAGTTAAAAAAAATTGAAAATTAAAAAAAAAAATTATTTTTGAAAATTTTTAAAAATTAAAAAAATTTTTTTTTTTGAAAATTATTTTTTTTTAAAATTTCTTGAAAAATTATGAAAATAAACATCAAAATGTAATTTTTGATGAAATTTATAATTTTTTTTTATTTTGCTTTTTTAAATGGGGCATCGAACTTTATTTTTGATTTTCATTTGAATCAGCCTAAAACGATTCCTGTAATGTTTTCTTCTTGCTCGGCATTCTTTTGTGCATAAACGTTCAAAATTAAAACCGAAAAATACATATACACATCCGCGAGCTTCGCATCCGTTTCACGTGAAAATAAATTAAAACACTCGGATTGCAAAATTTTTTTTTATCGACTTGCTGTTTAATTTTTAATTGCAACACACTTTTGGAGCTACTAATGTATACTATTTCGAATGCAATATGCATTTATCGGCAGTTTATTATTAGCGCTGCTAACTGGGGACTAATATTGAAATAGCGCATCATCGTTACTGCGTTATGCACGAGGCCTCTGGTCAAATTCGGGTTTGAGTTTCTATAGTAATCAGAATTAAATTGATTTTGTTGGTTGTTGTTGTTTCGTTTGATGAACGTTACTCGATATTAAAAAAATGCAATTTTTGCATCCAATGAACCGGATTAGGCTTGAGGCTTTGCTGTTAACCGTTGTGTTATCAATATCATAAAAAGCAATTGTTTTCATTTATATTGGCGAAGATTACTGCATTTTTTTTTGTTCCCTTTTTTGCGTAATTTCATTTATGTAAGCTTATTAATTTGCATTAAAACTCCAATTATTATTATTTCATACAAAGAAGAGATAATTAAAAAAGATTTTTCGAGAATTGCGGATAATTAAGTATTTTCGTGAACAAAAACATTCATATGACAAAAGATCAAAAAAATGTGAAATTTAAAAAAAAAAAAAAATTGAAATATTGAACCAAAAATATTGGATAGATAAGCAAAGTAGCAGAAGAGGGAAATCGAATAAATTTTGCAATATTTTGATAGTGCGATGATCAGCGTTCCGTGCATTTATTCCAAATAGTATACGAATAGTAAGCAAATATTATTGCTGATTAAATTAATAACAATTTATTTTATATTTGCTCAATTTTATAAACGTTAATTAAAATAGTTGATAAATAAAACGGTTCTACCTGACACGCAACGCCTCATATAGGAATGTCCAGAACATAAATTTTAAGTTTTTTTTTTGATACGCAAATATAATTAAATATCGAGAGAAAAGTGAATGACCTAATTAATTTATCTTTTTTTTTTGTGTCATTAAAATTTATATATTCCCTTTTTCTTTATTGTTGACGTTTTCAATTTATACATTTTTCCATAGGTCCGCCATATGTTCGAGCAATAGGTCCAACAAAAGCCGTCGCCGAAAGTGATTTAATTATTCATTGTCCCTTTTCGGGATATCCTATTGAGTCGATTCGATGGGAGCGTGCGGGACAGGAAATAATAACGAGTAAGTAACAAGAATGACATCTTTTAATTAAATTTTGTCAGCAAAAAAAAACATGTTTTTCGTTCGTTTAAAGACTCCCATTATTACGTATCGAGTGTTCAACAAGGCGGTTACCTGAAAATTATAAAAGTCGATGCAACACACGACAATGGATTGCATACGTGTATTGTGAGATCTCGCACAGGCGAAGAAGCTCGACGAGATTTACAGATAATTGTCAATAGCCCGCCTGTTATTGAAGAGTTTTCGTTTCCCAAAAATTTACAAGAAGGCGGAAGAGCGCAAGTTTCGTGTTCTGTGTCATCAGGGGATATGCCAATTTATTTTAGTTGGTACAAAGATGAAGCTCCGATACCGTTGAGTTTGCAAATTATCGAGAAAAAAGACGAATTTTTCTCGCAACTCATTTTTAAGGATATAACATCACGTCACAGCGGCAAATATACGTGTTTTGCGACAAATTCCGCAGCAAAAGTTAATTATACGGCAGAATTACTTGTAAAAGTTCCCCCGCAATGGTCTTTTGAACCACAAGATACGTCAATAATGCTTGGAAACCAAATTGCGATCCATTGTGAAGCGACGGGATATCCAACGCCTATCATCACATGGCACCGAGGACAAGGAAAGATGTCAAAGGACTTTCAACCGATCGCTTTGCGAAACAGCACTTTAACTGTCAACTTTGCGACATCAGCTGACGAAGGTTATTACATGTGTCAAGCCAATAATGATATCGGTACAGGTTTGAAAAAGACAATTCATGTTCATGTTAATGGTATGTTAATTTTCATCTTTTTTTTTATCGATTGACCAAATAAAACATTTTTTCGATTTAGAACCTGCTCGTTTTGAGTACACTCATAAAAATGTTTCAACAAGAAGAAATGATCCTGCGACGTTAACATGCCAAGCGATGGGCGATGAACCTCTCAATATCTATTGGTCTCATAATGATCATCGAATCGATATCAATATTTATCGTATTAATATCGCAGAAATGAAAACAGATGACGGAGTAACATCTCAATTAACGATTTCAAGAACAGATCGACAAGATTCCGGCAAATATCGATGTATTGCAGAAAATCCGTATGGAAAAAGTGAACAATTGATCTATTTGGCAGTTCAAGGTAAGAAAGTTTCAAAAATTTAAAAAAGAATTAAAAAAAATTCAAAAAATATTTTAAAAAATTTTTAAAAAAATTTCAAAATTTAAAAAAAAAATTTTTTAAATTAAAAAAAAAATTACAAAAAAAAATTAAATTTTAAAAAATAATTTGAAAAATTTAAAAAAAAATACAAAAAAAATTTCAAAAAATCTTATTTTTAAAATTTTTTTCATATGCGAAAAATTCTTCAACTCAGAAACAAAAAAAAAAGTCGAAATTGAACATTTTTCTTATTCTTAAATTTTTTCACAGAACGTCCTGAAACTCCTTCCGATATTGAAGTTGTCGAAGTAGCAAGTCGTTCTGTAAAAATCTCATGGAAACGCCCATTCGATGGAAATTCTCCCGTTCTCACGTACGTCGTTCAATTTCAACCTCACAAAACTCTTTACGATCGCAATACTCTTCCGAATTTCAACGACGAATGGCGCAATCCGAATACCGTGAATCTCTCAGCTGCTGTTATCAGCAACACAATTGGTCCCGATGGGCAAGCGCGTGAACAAGCAATTGTCGGAGGATTACATCCTGCAACAACTTATTTGCTTCGAATGTTAGCAATCAATGATATCGCAAAAAGTCAATATACGGATCCAATTGTCATTAAAACGCAAGAAGAAGCTCCCACAGATCCGCCGTTCAATGTTCAAGTTCATGCCGGAAATGTTGGCGAATTAATTGTAACGTGGCAAGTTCCTCAACGAAGTTCATGGAATGGAGAATTGCTTGGATTTACGGTTAATTGCACGGAAGACAAACAAACGATAAATTTCGCGAATAATTTGAACAAATCCATAACACGAAGCATTACAGTACATGGATGGGCAACAACAAAAGCGATTATTACGAATCTTCGGAAGTACACGAGATATTCTGTGAAAGTTAGAACATTTAATAGCGTTTCTCCGGGTCCATGGAGTCCTATAGTTATTGGGACAACACTCGAAGGAGTTCCCGAAGCAAGTCCTTTGAATGTAAATTGCACAAGTTTATCTTCGCAGAGTATCAAAATATCATGGCAAGAACCTCCCGCTCAATTTCACAGCGGAATAATTCAAGGATACAAAATAATTTATCGACCATTGGTTAAAGAAAGTAAGTTTTTTGAGAAATTTGTAAAATAGTTTTGAAAAATTTTATTTTTTGTATCATTTTTCAGTTGAATTTGCTTCTCCAAGTGAGATCAAAAGAACACCAAATCTCGAAACTTATCTTCATACTTTGTTAAAAGCAACAAATTATTCGATAAAAGTATTAGCTTATACATCATCGGGCGATGGAGTGTCGAGTTCAGCTGTCTATTGTTCTACAGAGGAAGATCGTAAGTTTAACACTGATATGTTATGTTATTGCACTGTTATGCAACTTAAAACTGCAAAAAAATTGAAACTGAAAAAAAAATTTCTTTGACACAGTTTTGTTTTAAAAACTAAATCAAGAGAAAAACTATGTCAAAAACTGTGTCAAAGCAATTTTTGCCAAATCTTGCTCCGAATGGATAAAAATTTATCAGAGGGCTCTAATTTATCATTTTTAATCATTTTATAACTTAAAACTGCAAAAAAATTGAAACTGAAAAAAAAAATTTCTTTGACACAGTTTTGTTTTGAAAACTAAATCAAGAGAAAAACTATGTCAAAAACTGTGTCAAAGCAATTTTTGCCAAATCTTGCTCCGAATGGATAAAAATTTATCAGAGGGCTCTAATTTATCATTTTTAATCATTTTATAACTCAAAACTGCAAAAAAATTGAAACTGAAAAAAAGTTTTTTCTTTGACACAGTTTTGATTTGAAAACTAAATCAAGAACAAAACTGTGTCAAAAACTATGTCAAAAACTGTGTCAAAGCAATTTTTGCCAAATCTTGCTCCGAATGGATAAAAATTTATCAGAGGGCTCTAATTTGTCATTTTTAATCATTATGCAACTCAAAACTGCAAAAAAATTTAAACTGAAAAAATTTTTTTTCTTTGACACAGTTTTGATTTGAAAACTAAATCAAGAACAAAACTGTGTCAAAAACTATGTCAAAAACTGTGTCAAAGCAATTTTTGTCAAATCTTGCTCCAAATGGATAAAAATTTATCAGAGGGCTCTAATTTGTCATTTTTAATCATTATGCAACTCAAAACTGCAAAAAAATTTAAACTGAAAAAATTTTTTTTCTTTGACACAGTTTTGATTTGAAAACTAAATCAAGAACAAAACTGTGTCAAAAACTATGTCAAAAACTGTGTCAAAGCAATTTTTGCCAAATCTTGCTCCGAATGGATAAAAATTTATCAGAGGGCTCTAATTTATCATTTTTAATCATTTTATAACTCAAAACTGCAAAAAAATTTAAACTGAAAAAATTTTTTTTCTTTGACACAGTTTTGATTTGAAAACTAAATCAAGAACAAAACTGTGTCAAAAACTATGTCAAAAACTGTGTCAAAGCAATTTTTGCCAAATCTTGCTCCGAATGGATAAAAATTTATCAGAGGGCTCTAATTTATCATTTTTAATCATTTTATAACTCAAAACTGCAAAAAAAATTTAAACTGAAAAAATTTTTTTTCTTTGACACAGTTTTGATTTGAAAACTAAATCAAGAACAAAACTGTGTCAAAAACTATGTCAAAAACTGTGTCAAAGCAATTTTTGCCAAATCTTGCTCCGAATGGATAAAAATTTATCAGAGGGCTCTAATTTATCATTTTTAATCATTTTATAACTCAAAACTGCAAAAAAATTGAAACTGAAAAAATTTTTTTTTCTTTGACACAGTTTTGTTTTGAAAACTAAATCAAGAGAAAAACTATGTCAAAAACTGTGTCAAAGCAATTTTTGCCAAATCTTGCTCCGAATGGATAAAAATTTTATGTCAAAATTTTTTTTCTTTTTTAAAACATAAACAAAAACAAAAAAAATTAAATTGCATTTATTTAACAGTTCCTGATCCTCCTGCTGCAATAAAAGCTGCTGCTTTAACAGGAGATTCAATTCTCGTATCATGGGTTCCTCCGATTCACAAAAATGGAGTTTTAACACATTATACGATATACAGCAAGGAATTTGGGCGAAAAGGACAAGCAAAAAGTAAGTCAAATATTAAAAAAATCTTATGATTTTTTTTTTTTGAAAAATTTCAAATTTTAACAAAAAGGTCATACAATGCGCGTTGATGAATTTGGTTATCCTGTAACTTTTGAATCTCGCGGATTGCTTGAGAATCAAAAATACGAATATTGGGTCTCTGCATCAACAGCAATTGGAGAAGGCGAACCAACGCCCGTTGTTTCACAACCGACAAATTCAAAAGCTCCCGCTAAAATTGCCTCATTTTCTCAAACCATCAAAAAAGCAGTTGGAGCTGTTGTAATTTTGGAGTGTATGGCAGTTGGAAATCCAACGCCGCGAACTCGATGGTTTACGCGTGATCGTCCCGTTACATTTAGTCCTCATTACGAAGTAACGAGCGAAGATAGTTTGAAGATTCACAGTTTAGATACTTCGTTATCGGGTAATTTTAGTTGTAATGCGAAAAATCTCTTTGGCGAAGATGAAATTACGTATACAGTAATTGCAATGAAAAGTCCAAATGCTCCAAAAGTTTCTGTTCAATATACGTCTTCAGATAGCATTCGAATTCGATGGGATAAACCTGATGATGGAGGAGCGACAATTTTGGGATATACAATTTCCGTGCAAATTGTTGGCGAAAGTTTAGCAAAGTACGAAGTAACGCCCGATCAAACGGGTTATACGATCAGCGGATTGAAATGCGGAACGCAATATGTCATAAAAATGTCGGCACACAATAAAGTTGGCGATGGTCCAATGAGCGATGAAGTTGTTGTTTGGACAAAAGGAAAATCTCCTCATGCACCTGAAGAAAAGGATTTTATTACATCGAACGCTACATGTTTGAGTCTTCAACTTTCGACATGGAATGATGGCGGATGCGTTATTTCTCATTTTTCCATTGAACATCGAGCTCTTGGCGAACAACGATGGATTGTTGTTTCGTCAGATACATCGGGAACGGAAAATGGCTCTGAAAATTTAGTATTTTGTGATTTTCTGCCTGCGTCATGGTATCAACTTAAAATATCAGCAACAAATGATGCGGGAAAAACAACTGCTCAATATAATTTTGCAACAAGAACTATTACAGGAGGTAAGAATTGAAAAATTTCAAAAAGTTCAAAAATGAAATTTATTATTTTTTTTATGAAAAATTAAAGAATTGATAGCAGCTCCGATATTTCCATCTGAACAAGATACATCTCCTGACGTTATTGTAATGTCTGAAACAGAAAGTTGGCTTTCTTCGATCATTGTAGGACTTGCTTTGATCATTGCTCTTCTTTTAATGTAAGTTTTGAACAAAAATTTAAAGAATTTATCTCACAAAAGAAAAAAACTTTTTAGCGCATTAATCCTTCGTCATCGCGGATTATTATGTTCTCCAATTGGCGAAGGATACGAAACTCGTGCTGTTCCGCATGACATGAAAGATGATCATGACATTCGAAATCAACAAGTTTATACAGCATCTCCTGTCAAACATCGTGACAAAGATACGGATTCAGAAATGTACGAAATTTCTCCGTATGCAACTTTTAGCGTAACAGGAGGTAGAACGCCTGCTGGAGTTCCTCAACATGCAAAAACTCCAACGAGAGGCGTAAATACTTCAACACTCGACTATACTTTACAATTCAAAACCTTTGGGCATCCCGAAGAATTAGATTTGAACGCAACTGCCTATCCAATCCTTCCAAATTCGGGTTTTGGGCACGTCAAAGGGAAATCAAGTTGGCACAAACAACGATATTATAACACAGATGGTAAGAAATTTTTTTCATAAATTTGAAAATTTCTTGAAAAAAAATGAAATTTTCATCAGATGAGTCAACGTTAAGCAAATCAATGACTGTAGTAGCGGGAAATTCGAGACATCGCAGTTCTCGAGATGGAGGAAATTCTGATCCTCGACTGATAGATCGTCGAAGCGGAAATCGCTCTCGCATTAGTCAGAAGGAAAATAATGGATCTGAATCAGATACGAGTCAGAGTCCTACTACAGACTTTTCAAATGCTCCCACCTATAGAGTTCCTGTTAAATCTTCGCGAGGTAAGATATTAAAATTTAAAAAAAATTTAATGAAAAATTTGAAAATTAAAAAAAAAATTTTTTTTTTTTTTTTTTTTTTTTGAAGAAATCTTTCGTCCAGATTCAAGTACCGAATCAAATAACGATCAATCTCCTGTACGAGATCGTCGACTGAATACTCCTCGACACATAGCAGCTGCTGAAATGCGCGCACGCTCATCAAGACAATTGGTATCTGCGACACGAGGCGAAGTTGTTACTCCAAATCCACGCGAAAGTCAATCTATGGATTTGTTACGACAACCAACAAGTAACAACAGGTAGTTCAGGTACCTATATCCTAAAAAAATTAGAAAACCTTAGCTTAATTTTAAGTTTTTTGTCGCACATTTTCAGAAATTCTCTTGAAAAATCTTTTCTCGAGTTACAAAACGCCCGAAAAACCTCAATTTTATTTACAATTCATTAATATTGTCGGATAACACGCAACGTAATTCACTCAAAAGTGTACATTTTCCCACAATTTCTTACCTTTCTTCGGATTTCAAACCACAAACATAAATCCTCTCCTTGGTCAGCACACATAAATGACCTATTAAAAACTTTTTCGTGCACAACTAGTTGAACATTGTTCCAAATTGCTGTGCGAAAATAAAATTAGAAGATACGCTCCATGTCGAAAGTGCTTTTCTCTTTGAGGTCCAAATGAACGACCATTGCATGTGTAACAACTTATCCCTCTTTTAATTAATGATTCTCTTAACGACATTTAGCTCATGTTTGTACAACTTTTATTTTTGTGCATGCACGTTTTACGACCTCATTATCATCATCATGAAACTACTATCTCAAAAAAATTACGAAAATAATTTTTTTTGTTTATTTTTTTTTTTTTTCTTTCAGCAACGGTGAGGCAATTCCTGAATCAGGGATTCGTTTTCGGCCTCCGAGCGGTTTTACGGATTCTCGGGAATTTAGTGAAGCGGAATGTGATCGTGATCGTGCGCTAGATTTGGAAGTGCAACGTGTGATGGAACAACAACAACAATTACAACAGTTACAGCAAAACGGGCTCAAAACAGGAGATTCGGAATTGACCTCACTACTTGCAAGGTATCCCCTTTTTACACGCCATTTAACTCTGTTTTTCAATTTGTAATTTATTGTTTGTATTTACGGCTCTAAACATGTTATCATAATAAATTAGCTGTCCTCCCTGCTAATGTTTTTCGGCTAAAGTATGGAAGTAATTTCCGCTTTTAACAAACAATGAGTTGCTAAAACCTGAATTTTTACCCAAAACGAGCGAAACAATTTTGCGATGTAAACAGGGCGCGACACGAAACGGAAATGAAAGGGTGTTAAATTCTCTAATATTTTTGTCTAGACACTCGAGCGAGAGAAAAACGAACTGTAATGAGCTAACTTTATCATTAACTTTTACAATGAATCATTTTATTGTCGACATGGGGTTTAGAAAAGTCGAAAAATCAGCAATCCATCAACTGACAACAAAAAAACTTCTTGTTATCCAAAGTTAGAACTCATTGCAAAATCATTAATCAATCTGGCTTAATTTGTTTTTTTTTTCTTTTTGTCTTTGCTTGACAGGTATCAGGAAAAGAAGGAACAGGAAAGGCAAGAGTACACCATTCATGTATGAAAAAAGTAGAAAATATACAACTTTTTTCGTTGGTTTCATCTTTTGTAACATTTATTATAGATCTTAATTTTTGATTTTTTTTTCTTCCAATAGTAACCAAGAACGATGTTATTAAATGTCAGACAACACATACAAAAAAGTGCGAGAAACTGTTGACATGTTTAGCATAAATCCAATTTTATTTATTGGATTCCATTTTTTTCCTTATACGACACGACTGTCAATATATATAACACTGACTGTCACACCATTTAAGGAGCTTTTCTCGTGTATTACTTTTCTTGCGTGTTGTTCTGTATCATTTTTCAATCGTATTACGCATATAAAAACGTTTTATTGTAAATTGTTTATCACAACATGTTGAAAGGTTTTTCTACGAGTTTTGTTTGTTTGAAGAAAAAGTCTGAATTAGCAAATAAATTAAACAAATTTTAACATCAATATTTACTTAAAATTCTTAAAAAGTGAGTTTTAAACATTCATTAATATTTAAAAAGTAATCGAAAAATTTTTGACATATATATTTGCATTTATTTTGAATTTTTACTCTAATTGTGATATTCAAACTTCACGAGAATAAATCTTCTATAATAGTTAAACATTAAATTTTTATATGAAAAATGAACTTTTTCTATACGAATTATTTATAAATTTATTTATAAAATTCTTCAAAAGTGTCTTATCAATTATATATTAATATTTTGCACTTAAAATCAAAATAATAAAAAAATTATGTTGAAGATATTTATAAATTTAATTGAAGTCCCCATAAAAAATTTACTGCCAAAAACACACGAAAAAAAATCATATATTTAAAATTCACATGAAAAAAAAAACAAAATTTAACACGATAATAATAACAGAATTTATACTAAAACGTAAATTAAATATAATACCTACTTGTAAAGTAAATATAAAACTTTTCAAACTAATAAACTAAAAGTATTATTAAACGACGATGATGAAAAACTATATTTATTAATGTTGTTAGAAACAAAAGAAGACTCTCTATATATGAATGAAAAAAAATACTAAACAAAAGAGATTAAAATTTGAAATATAATGTAAAGTGAATAAAATAAATGAAAGTGATGTAACGATAAAAATTAATTAAAATTATGTTAAATGAAGATTATTATCTATAAAAAAAAAGAAAATTGTAGAAAATGAATAAAAATTTAGATAGTTGTTAAAATTATGAACGAATGCGAAATTTTCATACATTTCGCTGAAGGCTTCTTTTTATGCAACATCGAAATATGAAATTCATATTGAAATTAGCTCAACAGTTGGAACAGGAATTCAATTAGGCGAAGCACGAGTAAGTATTTTATACCTGACACACATTCTCAGATAAATTTGCCGTAAACGATTTACTGTTAAAAGATTTTATTTTAAAATGTATTTGACAAGCGAATGACGATGATGATGATAAAATTTATCGAGAAATCCATTTTTCAACTTTTCGATGCAATGCAAAAAAGAGGAGGAAAAATGAAGAAGAGTTATCGCATTTCCGGATGATATCAATCGTACGAAGATAACTTGATTTAAAAAAAAAAGATAATTGTTGATAAGCCAATTTCGTGCATCATCTGAATGTTTTCAGCTAAAGTTGTTCAAGTAGTTGTATGATTTCTTTGGAAAAGTTTTTTTTTGCGAAACATGAGATAAATTTTCGAGAACAAAAGATAAGTTATCGTTTCTCATCAATTGGGCAAAAGTGATAAGACGCATTATGACCATCCAACAAGTTTGCCAATTGAAACTTTTTCAATCATCATTAGTTAAGAAGAAGATCTTAAGAGATCCATCATAAACACTTTCCATTAAGAAGTATGAAGGTTGAATCTGTACAAAGTAAGTTCTTTGAAGATTTTCTTTTTTTTATCAAAAGCTGTGAAAAAAAATATATAAAAAAAATATTAAAAAACAAATATTTAAAAATATAAAAAAAAATTTGCCCAAAAAGTGAAATTTTTTTTCACATTTTTTTTTCGCGAAAAACATCGAGCAAGTCATAATTAACATTTTTTTCCATTAAACATATGCTCAGAGACGTATAGTTTTCGAGATTACCTCTCAGGGACAAATTTTGAAAGGCAAAAACAATAAAAAGTAAAAAAAAATAAAAAAAATGCTAAATAAAAAGGTAAGTAATATTTCCGACACTTGACAAAATAACACACGAAAATCATGCGAATCAAACGTTTATCGATCAACTTTCTCTTCTGTTCTGTTTTGTTACAGCTTCGTACTTGACTCGATTCACAAAAGAACACGCTCCAACAATTCATACAATAGATGTGGTTCGGAAACTCTATCGATGGCACAAATTGCTTTTACAAATTGAAACACCCCCATCGCCGCAAAAGTCAAGCCGAACATAATTGAAAGACGCAAAAGTAATAAAAAAAACGAATAAAAAGTCAACTCTTTTTTGATTTTTTTTTGTTGTAGAGTGTGAACAAAAAAAAAAGAAATAAATATAAAAGAGAGGAGAGAAAAAGCAACTAGAAAGCAATATAAGGTATTTTTATGTGGCTTCACAATCAAATACAAATAAAAAAGGATGAAAAATTGAATAGCACGACAATTTATTTTGTACAGCCGCAAAACACCATCACTTCATCCCGAGTGAGTAAGTGCATGCATAAGAGCTCTGAACTTTTATTATTTTGTATAAACACAACGCGCCATAGTTATAAATAATGAATTGAATAGTGAAAACCATCAACTCCCCTTCTCTACATTGGTTTTGCGAATGCGACGTACAACTTTTTGATTTAAGCCATCACACGTCACGCATCATACTTACGGAGATGCATTTTAGTTTTATTCAGTCAACAGTGAAAATAAATTATATCAGATACGTGATTATTTTAAGGCACTGGATTTATTGAAAATTTACATATTCGCATTTGTGTGTTTGCGGCGAGCGGTAATCGAATTTATATGTCACACACGTATTTAGAAGAATTTTTTTCCTCTCTCGTTGCAACTAAACACAATTATAATTTTAGATGCAGCTGTTGGTTTTCGCACAATCGCTCACGCGGTTCGTTTTTGTTTTTTGAACGTTCCGAGGCAAAAATTAACGTTCGGTAATGACGCCGACGATAAAATAAATGCATTTAAAGTGCATTTCTAATCAACAATCTAAATAAATCAAAAGCAAACTGAACGTGATTGGCATACTTTTTCATCTCGCATCTCATCTCATTGGCTTCGATTTTTGCTGAAAATGTCTATTTATGTTTCTTCCAGCATTGTTTGTATTGGCATCGCATCCAAAATCTGGACCTGAGTGTTTGTTCAATGAGCTCATCGGAAAATTTTTAAATTTGCCAGATTTCCGATAAGGCTGCTACAATTTTTTTTTAACTTTTGATCCCAAAAACTTTTTTTTTTCAAAATGGGGCAAAATAAGAAAAAACTTTTTCATTCAAAATGACAAAATATTATAGAAGAATTTCTTATTTATAATTAAGAAAAAAATCATAAAAAAATTTGAATACAGAAAAACAATTTTTTTTTTTTTGAGAAGAAAATTCTTATAAAAATATAATTTTTAATAAAAAAAAAATTAAAATTTTTTCTTAAAAAAAAATTAAAATTTAATTAGGTAAATTAAATTAAATTTTAATTTTTTTTTTTGGATTTTCGGCTTTTGAAATGCGGCAAAAAAAAATTGGAGCGGCCTAATGCAAAAAAAGTACTTCAAATATTTTGTAGCTGAAAGAGGAAACTGTTTTGCCGAAACAAACTGAATCGAATAATAAACTTTTCTTGTTGATTCGCCATTTTATGCATTTTTGTGTGTTTGCATTTCTCTGTTGAATTTCAATGTGAGTTGAATTTGTCGAGAATAGAATAAATGTCTTTATTTTATTAACCTATTGAACCAGTTTGATCATCAAATTTATTGAAAGCCAAATGGAGACGACAGGTTATTTTTTCACACCGTGATATTTGCTCTCTTTGACGCAAAAACACATTTACAACACAGAATAAGTATAAAAAGCATTATCTTCATGAGAAAATTGAATTTTGCAAATGATAGTGATAGATTCGACACAACATATCCGGTTGGCATGTTTTCCATATCTACAGCAGCAAGATTTATCTTCCATTTTTTTTATTTATTTATCCATTTTTTTTTTTGTTATTGCCATCGTAGTCTATTCAAACATACTTACTCACGATTCTCCGACAAGAAGAAAACCTTTCTCCGAAAAAAAAAACGAAGATAGACAAAAAAGCAAACAAATTTCTCGATGCTTTTCCTCATGTCGGCACAAAAAGAAATCCTATACAGCTTTTCACACGCACGAAAAGTTATTTTGTATCGAATAATGATGAACACGCCGTGTCTAAAAAGAAAAAGAAAGCAGAAAAAAAAAGTTAGAAGAAAGAAAAACGAAAACAAAATAAATTGAAAAGTTCATCTTGTTAACGCCGTAGAAGCTATACCGTTCAGATTTGAGTTGTTTTCTGTAGTAGTTGGAGTAAAACGAGTAGAAAGGCAATGCAGACACCGGTTATTTTATCTGTCAACACATTTTCAATCTAGTTTATCAATAGCTACAAAAAAAATGGGGAATAAAAACGATCTATTTGATGAAGCAGGTTTTGATGCAATTTCGATAAACTAATAATTTTAGTGCTGTTGATGTCTCTATATGTACGGCAGCGGAGTATGTTCAGTGTTTTATTAGCCAGATATTGATCGGATAGATGTTTGACATGTTAAACGATGATGTTCGTGCGAAATGAAAATATTTTCGATTTTACGGCGAAAAAATGTTTTAATATACGAGAATTGCAATTAAAATGCATTCGAATATTTTTGCATATATATGCTATAGAAAAACAATTAACAGCATTGTTTCCTCCATGTACATGTCGGGCAAATGTAATAAAAATAAAATAAAAATGATGGGAATGCATTGAACGTTGACCTAACCATTGAAAATTTGCAATTAAATTTTAATTTACATTTCATTTTAATTTTTAGCCGTTCATTAAAAATTTTTATGCTTTGTCCATTTGTATGAAAAATCATGATAAATAATTGATTATGTAAATGCAGTTTTATACGTGTGTCTTTTAATTAAGTAACAATCGCTGTACACGAGCCAATTAACGATTGGATGCTCTTGCGGTTACCATTGTTACATGAATTTCATTCAGTTTTTGGAAAGTTTTGTTTTTTGTATTCTTCTTTTATAGGCTGAAGCAATGATAAAAAAAATTATTTTAAAATTTATTGCAAATTAAATTTAAAAATTTAAAAAAAATTAAATTAAAAAAAATTAAATTTAAAAAAAGATTAAATTAATATTCTTTACAAAAAAAATAAATAAATAAAAAAAATTAATTAAAAAAATAAATTAAAATATTTTGTTCAAGATTTTTTTATAAAATAAATAAAAAAAATTAATTAAAAAAAAATTAAAATATTTTTTTAATTAAATTTTTATTATTTTTTTTATTTATTTTTTATTTATTTTATTTTATTTTATTAATTTTTTTTTTGTAAAGAATATGAATTTATATTTTTTTAATTTAAACTCTATATAAAAAAAATAATTTTAATATTGAAATAAAAAAATCCTTTAAAACGATGGAGTTTTTCCTCAAAGTCAGGAAATTAAAAAAATAAATATTTTTTCACGAGAGAAAGTGAAAATTAAACTGTGTCAGGCAACAGATTGAAACCACACAAAATCAAGTAAACAAACAAAATTTTTATACGGGATGCCTTTACTAACAGAAACAACACACACAATGAGGGTCGTCAGTCGTTTGTACGAGAAGAAATAGAGTATGAGTTACATTAAAAATACATTTAAAACCAAACAGATGGTACGTTCACCGACAATTATCCTCACGTTTTATACGGGAAAAAAAGTTTATCTTTTTGCCTCTTGCCAACGATTCTGTGCCAAATGCAACCAGTTAATAAAATAATATTGGACAAATGTCTCAGAGTTAAACGAAATGCGAAAAGACAACCAAAACTAGATTTATAAACTCAACTCAACTCTGCAAAATGTATTTTATATTGTTTTATTATCTCATGGTATTGAATAAATTATCTTGTCAAAAAAAAAATAGTACGAAGTACTTTCATAAACTCGAGAATAGAAATTTAAAAAATTGTCATTTCACGAAAAACATTGAATTCGTATTTAGCATGGACTTTAAAAAGCCATAAAATAGAACTTTTGCATCGGAAATGCACAAAAAAGAGGACATGAATTGAAATTTCCAGAGGGGAAAGAAACATTGTCGTTCCTCGTTCTATATGCGAACATAAATTGTATCGAAAGTGGTGAGCTTAAACATTTTTTTTTGTCTCTTTTTCTAATTTAGCTAATGGACTACTTGAGTCGTCGCGTTGCATTTCAAATTATTTGCACTTTTGCAAGAGGAAGTTTTTTTTATGTAACACAGGATTCCCTCGAAATCGTTAGATACAAAACAGACATATGTGCCTTTTTTGAGCAGCGGAAACGTAATCTCGGATGAAAGGCGATTCAAATTTGAGGTTACATGGTTACACTTTGTATGATGAAAGTTTAAGCTTTTCATCAAACTTTTTTTTTTGAGTGAAAAATGCATTAAAAAGATCAATTCTTACCTTTTTTTTTGACGAAAATTGAAAGTTTTTCTACATTCATCCATCATCCGTTGAATTATTATTAAAACATTATAATATTGGCATTCAATTGGATAAACGTACAAAAATTTACACAAGAATAATTTTTATTGTATGTATTTTTAATCCAATTAAGCAGCATTCTCATTCCCGTTTTGTTGCATATTTTTCACCGATCATGCCAATATTATGTTTTTTTTTCACGAACATTGATGTGCTTCGTTGCTCGATGCTTGGTCCAGAAATATTTACGAATGAATATTTCATCTGTTACCCGTTTCTGCTGTTGTTGTTGATGATGCAAACAAAAATTCTTGTTTTACGTGAATTTCCTCCAATTAAATATTGAGCACACGTTGCTGAGTACAGCGCAAAACAATAAAATGATCTATTGAAAATTTTAATTTGAACGGTTTAAGTGCTTTTCTGTATAAATTGACAGGAGCTTCTGTTTTTGATTTTTATTTATTTATTATGTGATGTGTCGAGAGTGTTGCGGATATTTCTGTTCGCGAAATTATTTCAACATGACTTCTTTTTTTTTTTGAATTTAGGCCGCTCCAAATGAAAATCAAAATTTCAAAAGTCGAAATGGAGCAAAATAAAAAAAATTAAAAGCCTCATCAAAAATTAATTTTTATTTTCATAATTTAAAAAAAACAATTTTTTAATTTTTTTTTTTGTATAAATTTTTCTTTAAATTTTCAATTTTTACTCATTTTTGTTTTAAAAATCATATTTTAACAAATTCTATTTTTTTTATTTTATTTTAAATTTTTTCTAATTTTTGTTTTGAAAATCAAATTTTTTTCTTTTAAAAATATTTTTCATATAATTACAGAACTAATTTTTCAAAATTTTTTTGACAGTTTTTTTTTATTAATTTTTTTTATTTTTATAGGAATTATCTTGAAATATATTTCATAATAGCAAATCTTAAAAAAAAATTAAAAATATTATTTAACGCTCAATAATTGTTAAATTTAGTCATTTTATATGAAAATGGTATTTCAAAATTTTTTTTTATTTTGCCCCCTAATTAATTTTCAAAAATTTTTGACTTTATTTTTAATTTTCATTTGGAGCGGCCTTAATATTTTTGCCCATGCTTCGTTCGCATAACCAAGAAGGCGACAAAGATGTAAATTTCCATCATCTTGGGTCATATCGCATGTCACATTTGCGTCACACAGAAGCAACGAAGGCGACATTCTAATATCATATTATTATTGTGACAACACTTGTGCTTGCATCTCTTGCCAGAGCAAACCATTAAAATATTAAATCTAAATCTAAACACACATAATGGATCATAAAAATGTAAATCTTGGCAGTATGTTGCTTTGCATCTGACAAATTCTGTAATTTTTTTCTCCGAAAACGATACTTGAGGAAAAAAGGTTACACGAGAAAAAAAATAAAGGTTATGTCAACGAAACATATTCGGGATAAAATTCTTATCGACACATTACAGCAACTTCAGATTCGAAAAAATTCCATTGAAAACATATTTTTTTAAGGAAAAAAATTTCGAAGCATGGTCGGGTTAAATATTTCATTATTATTTATTCAAGGAATTTTTCGTTTAAAAATGGCTTAAAATGTGAATCAATGCTCATTGAGACAGCAATGTTATTTGAACGAAACTTTTCAACAAATTCAAATAATAAGAATTTGTTAGAAAAACGTTTATTTTTTACGAGGAGATATCATCGCACATCTCCAAAAAAAAAATTTGCCTTCAGACAAATTCCTCTCTTTACATTTTCTGAAGGAGGACGGATGCAAAGCACAGGCAAGTAAGCAAAGTAAATAAATTTTTCTATGAATTCAATCAGATCTGTGAAATCTTTTTATGTTGTGAAAAAGGATGGATGCATTATTGTTAACGGCAGGTTTTTTTCTTGCGATGTTTACTACTTAGATAAGATCTTCTCTGTGGGATTCAGCAAGTTGTACGAATGTGTGGGCATTGAAAAATGATAAATATTAGGCTTTATATCAGTTGATCTATGGTACGATTTATCCGCAAAAGAATTGGATTCAGCAGCATAAAAGCATCTCTTTGTGCAAATAAATAAAAAAAAGAGAAAACTAAATGGAGCTCTTTTCAATATCCAAGCAATGGTGTTGATAATAATTTATTTATTTTATCTAAAAGTTTGAATGAGTGTGTTGTTGTTTATTTACCATCTTGCACGAGTTGAATAGCATTTAAAATCGATTTCTCAGAATTAAAGATATTTCTTTTCAATTACTGTTGAAAATTACTTGAAACCACAATAATTAAACGAATGTTTTCCATAAAAACATTTTTTTACAACTTTTATATTGTTTTTGCCCTACAAAATTTATTCCTGAGAGGTAATTTCGAAAACTACACGTCTCAGAGCATGTTTCATGGAAAAAAATGTTAGTTATGACGTGCCCGAAATTATTCGCGAAAAAAAATTATTAGAAAACTATTAAATCTAACACTATAATATATGAAATAAAAAAATATTGAAAAAAATATTAAAAAAAAAATATTAAAAAAATAGAAAAAAAAAAATTTTTTTTGAAAAGTTGAAAACTTCAAAAAAAATTTTTTCTATTTTTTTTAATATAATTTTTTTTTTATTTTTTTTCCTCTTTTTATATGAATGAAAATTTGTTTCGTCGTAAAAAATCATTTAAATCTCGGAAATGCCTTCTTATGTTCACACCAAAGCTCACAAAAAGCGTTATAAAAAACGACTTTGTTCTCTATAAAGAAATAAAAACAATTCCGTAAAAACATATTGAATCAAAATCGAACCGGAAATAAGGGTCTCTGTTCCATTATTATTCGTCTATTTTCATTTCCTCTGATTTTTTTCACTCTTTGTCATTTCGACGCGTAAAAATAGAATGACACTCTACAAGTGCTTACGTACGTGCTTGAATTGTTGTCTATCTTTAATTGGCATAGAAGGGATTTTTTTTTTGGTATTTTTGTTTTTTAAATGAGTCAATAAATTTTTGATGCGGAGATATTTTGCCGGAACGACAATTTTTATGAAAATACAGGGGAAAACTCGAGTTTCGACTTAATGACGGAAGGAAATGTGTTCGGATGAATTGGTTGCTTGAACGACATATTTTGCTCACCGACATAATTGTGTGTGAAGAAAGGACCAAAAGCATCCTTTTTTTAGATACCTTTTTTGGTATCCAAAGAAATCTGTTTTTTTTTATGTAATCACAAAGTGAGAATGAACCGAAATTGGAAAGAAATCAAATTTTATTGTTGCCTTTTGTATTTTATGACTTCCATTGTTGGTCAATTAAATAGATAAAGGACAAGTATCAGGTGTTGGAGCATCAATTAAAGTTTTTTTTCTTTCCTTATTTAACATTTTTGAAAATAATTTCTTCAAAAACATTTTTACAAAAAAAAAATTCTTTTTTGTATAATAATTGCACAACAAAAGAAAAAAAATGTGAATTTCAAAAAAAAGAAGAACATTTTACGTCATCTCACTAATGATGCTTTCATTTATATTAAACATACTTGAAATCTCAAATGCACCCTTTTTCTTTTATTCTTCAGTCATTTTTTTTACAGAACACACAATTACAACAACTTTGAGTGAATGAAGAGGCAAACAAAGACTCTTCTTTGAGCTCTCTCTCAAGAACAACAGTCTAAATTAATAATGCGGAAATTTTTAATTAGGTGCGAATATGCTTCATTATTTATTTATTAAATAAAAAAAGTCTCTTGAACGAAAAAAAAACTCCTTGAATGAAGAGAACATCTTATAACAACATATTGAAACCCATTAAAATTCTCGCATGACGAGAAAAAAGAAAGTTAACGGTCGAAAAGTCGTTATTTCCTCAATAAAAAATAACTTTTCTTCACATTTGTCGTCGACTTTTCATCTAACTCGGCATTTAAGGCGACAAAATTCCTTTTTTTACCAACATTTCTTGTGTGCGACGTGTTATTATCACACATCACATAAAATTGTGAGAGACGGAGAAAAAGATGAATGACATATAATTTGTATTATTATTTTATGACCAAGGGAATTTTATTGAAACTGTCTCACAACAAAATGGAAACGAAAGTGCCATCATATAAATGTGCTAAAATCATAAAATTACGAACGTTCCATAAAAAAAAAACGGATGGCGATAATTTTCCGTTATTTTATTGGGAAGAAAGAGACATTTAATGGCAAAATTGAAATTATTAAATTTTTGATGCGATTTTTGTCTGATACTTTTTTTTTGCTGTCGGTGTCTGAGAGGAAAATTTCGAATATATTTTGAGAATTTGATTAAAAACATCAAAGATTTCACTCAGAATGCATCGTTTGTTGAAAAAGCATTAAAATCAAATCCTTTCTAAAAAGCTTTTTCATTTATTTCATTATATTTTATTATTACTTTAATACTTGAGATATGCAAGCGCACATACACACACAAAAAACAAACAAACATGCCACTCCATTCAAATTTATGCCTACGCACACCAAAAAAGCTTTTAGAGAGTAGTAGGTCATCTCTATTCATTTCACATTTCATTATATTTTGTACACTATACGGCTATTTACTATCATATCAGTTCACTTTTGTTTATGCACGTCGCATATGAGAAGAAGTTGCGGGAATTTTTAAATTTAAGAGAAAAATAAAAAAAAACATTTGTAAAAAGTAGAAAATTAACATAAATTATACTAAAAACGAAACAGAAAAAATCAATAAAATTTAATTAATTTGAATTTTTTGAATTAAAAAGAAGATGAAAATTTAAATTACAAATTAGAAACCAAATTTAAATTTGAATTCAAACTTGAAAAGTTCAACTTTAAAAATTTTCAAAAAAAATTTTTTTTTTTGATGTTGCAATTTTTAAATTTGAGAATTCCTGCAACTCCGAGCGTGTCCATTTACTTTTCGCAGAAGAACATACATCATGCTCGCAATTCATGCGTGAAATTACACACTGACATACGCTCTGCTGTAGTTGGGGAACGAAGAAAATCGAAATTTTGGACAAAATGTACCGTTCATGGGGAACAAATCTCGTAAAGATTAAGAATTTTACTCTTGAATCCTTTTCTGAACTAAAACGTGCGTGTCTTAAATCGATAAAACTTATTAAAATTGTGAAAATTTGCACTCCAATCGACGGTAGATAGATAAAACACAAATCTCTATCTCCTTAAAACGTCTCAATGGACAGGATTTTAGACATTTTCATATTAAAACCGAGATTAAACTTGTATTTAAACGAACTCTTCACTTTAATAATATCGACACAAGTTGTTGTACTCTTTGTCATTATCCATCCTTTCGCTTAATTTACTCCATCGAACTGACAGAAAAGTTTTTCCAATGGTTAATTCTCATTATCGTCACATCTTCAAAATGATGAGAAGAAAGAGAAAATTCATAAATAATCAAAAGTAATGTAATCCGGATTACACAAGAAGCAAAGTTCATCATCATCACATCATCAAACGGAATGGCAAACGAGATAAGGAGCGGCACGAATGACGAATGAAAGGACGAATAATGCGATTTTTTCCATGCGAAATCTCTTCTCTTCATAAATAAATGATTGTATTATCGTCATTATCGATTGTGCTCACATAGCGTCAAACCGATCCGTTGATTAGGTGTGCAAAGTATTTGTTTGTGGTTTATTAAATGCAAATACTATAACAACAATTGGCACGTCGTCGTCGCACAATGTCTTAACGAGAAACTTTTGTTGCCGAACTTTTTCACATCCTTGACTTTTGTGTGCATATATGTGATGATTGAATGGTTTCGTGGCTTTGTCGAACTAAAAAAGAAGTAAATTTTTGGAAAGTTTTGATAAAGTTTGAGATGTTTTTGTTCTACCTACCTCTCATGAGAGGAATATTTATCAAGAATTACCTCAAGTTGGTCAAAAAATTAAACTATGAAAAGTTTGTTGATCGATTTTTGTGCATTTACTTCCCTTTTTTGTTCGAATTTTCATGTTTTTTGATGTTCCGAAAACAGCACAGATGCAAAACTTGCTGAAATTTCTGAAAAAAATGGATCTACAATCAATTTTCATGCAAAAAAAAAGAAAATGTAGAAATCACAAACCTTTCGTTGAATACCAAATAGAATAAGTTATCTGCCTCTGCTTAGATATTCTTGTTTGTGTTTGCCTCCTCACACACCTTTTTTATTTGATTTGCGAAATTCCACAGAAATATTACCTTAGTCAGCATCCTCCCAATACAACATTTTTTTTCTTCCTTTCCTATTTGCTGGAAGCTAGACGTTATGTTATGGGTTTCGTTAAATAAACAATTTCATTTTATTAGATCGTTATTTTCTACCTTTTGTCATTTTTTTTTGCTTCTGTTATAGGATTAGCATATTGTAATTTTATAAAATATTTAAACAGATTTTTTCTTCGGTCACAAAAACCTCTCGTCGCATTGCTGACGAAATCTTTATGTTTAAACAAAAATAAATTTTTAAGTTGAATTCAAACATGGGATGAGAAAAGTTAATCTGGTTAGTTAGAAACTGATGTTTTGTTTGATGAGTACTTACGTTCGCAATTATCTGCACTAAATAAACATTTTTCTTCATTATTTGAAGAATTTTTCCACGTTTCAATGCAAAATACACACGGATATGTATGAATTTAGTCACTTATATCAGGCAGGAGTGTTATTGCCTTTCTCCAATTCCATTAGTGCAGTCAGGCTCTATTTTGGTATGAAATAAATATTCCATGCGGAGGATGGCTAAAATGCAAATATTTACATTTTACAATTGCAATCAATCGATTTTTGCATCTATCTCTCGCTCTTTCGGTTTCGAGCGTGTGTGTTGATGGATTAAAAAACAATAAAAATAGAAATTTTATCTTGTGATTTTTTTTTGTGACACGTCGTCGCTCTCGTTGTTTGTTTTGCAATGTCACAGTCGAAATTTTCACATGAAGTACATTTTTTGTGATATATTAATTTTCAACTGATCGTTTTGAATGAAACTTTTCCTCAGGTGACCTATAAACTTTTTATTTTAACATTTTTCACGTAATTTTATCCGAACCCTGCAGAGATAATAATGTCACAATATCGGTTCGAATTTTAATTGAAAAAGGTCACGCGATCCAAAAAATCAAACAAAACCACTTTTTTATTGCATCGTCATCAGCGTGACGGTGTGAAATTTCATACGAATAACTCACATTTGATAAATGGTCCCGATTTCCTCGATGCATGCTAATTATCGTGTACATTTTAACAGCTATAAATAATAAATACGAAATTTATATAAAATAGATAATGATGCGAAAGAGAGATAAACACGAAATATAAATTGCATAGTTTGTAAAATAAAATTCCAAAACTAATTTTGTAATTTAAATAATTAATGTCCTGCACACAAACAACGCGGCGTTGTTGTTGTTTTTCTATATTTAATGAGAGAAAAAAGTACTTTTATTGTTATCGGACCGAGTTTCATTTATTTTGTATAATTTATAATACGAAACATTTTGTTTTGATGCTTCAATGAGTTTTTAAATTTTATTTTTTCGAGAAAAATATATTTGGGTGTCAATTTCATTGTGAGCTCCGAAAATGTATATTGAACGGTATGTACTATATGTATAAATTAATAAACATCAGAAAAATCTCCTTTTTATTTACACACATCGATGGTTTTGTTTCGACAAAAATGCATTATTGATAATTATTGTGCGGTTTGTACAATTTTTTGTTTTGTTCGAATTTGTTTGTATTAAAAAATATCTTTTTTAAAATTAATTTAAAAAAATAATAAAATTAAAAATTTTTAAATAATTATATTTTTAAATTCAAAGTTTTAAAAGTTTAATAAAAAAAATCATTATTTTTTAATTATATTTTTATTTTTAATTTTTAAAAAATAATAAAATTGATAATAATAAAAATTTTAAATTAAAATTTTTAACAAATCAAATATTTTATAATTATAATTTTTTTTAAATATTAAAATTAAAAATTTTTTAAAAATTATAATTTAAATTTTTAAATTAAAAATTTTAAAAGTTTAATAAAAAAAATTTTAATTAATTTTTTTTTTATTAAAATTGAATTAATTGAAAAAAATTTAATTAAAAGTCTCACAAAATTTAAAAAAAAAATATTGAAAAAATTAATAATTTTATTAATTGAATAAAAATTTTAAAAGTTTAAGAAAAAATTTTTAAAAAGTTAATAAAATTTTTAATTTAAAAATTTTAATTAAAAATAATAAAATTAATAATTTTATTAATTAAAAAAAAAATAAATTAAAAATCTTAAAAAATAAAATAAATATGTTTTAATTATATTTTTTTTTTAATTTAAAAATAAATAATTACATTAATTGAAAAAATTAATTTGAAATAAAAATAAAATATTTTTTTAATATGGGTTTTTTTAAATTTTAAAAGAATAATAAAATTAATTTTTTAATTAGTCGAAAAAAAATTAAATTAAAAATTTTTCAAATATTTAATAAAAACAAAAATATAAAATTGTACTTACCTATTTAAAAAACGATAATAATTTGATGGAAATGAAATGAGATAATTATTGAATGCTCCGTGAGTTTTTTTGTTCAACTGAAACAGACAACTGTACACGAAATAAGCTGAAAATAAATTATTAAATTTTTTTTTGCCAATCGAGTGTCTGTGCGGTTTTTAATTATTAAATGCAACGCTCGTATAACAAGGAGAAACTATGTCACAATTTTACTCGAGTAATAACTTTTATAACAACAGCGAGAGGTTCCTCTTATGCATTATTGATATCATTACTGCATTCAGTGATCGTGTGTGTTTGTGTGTTTTTGCTTGCTTAGCTTGGCAGAGTTTGTTTATTTGTTTGTCTCTCTCCGGTTTTTGTGTGTGTGCATGTACTCTCTGACATTCAACATTTATTTTATTTTATTTGTGCATCCATTGCATGTGTGATATGCATAAACAACAACAAGAGCCATGATAATATTGTGACCAATTTTATTAATGTAAAATGCTAATTTTAAAATGGAAATTGTGTAATAACATTTACTCATTGTGTGTGCTTGGCTTGTGAAATTTTTGGGGGAATCATGCGTTTTATTTCTCTTCAGTGATAAAATGGGATAATGTTCTGTTGTTTCATCTACGCATGTGTTTGTGTAGTATGCGGCGGATGCATATTATATAATGATTCATGACGTGTGTGTGTCGTCTCATTTAAAATTTTAAATGAAATTGGGTTGAAGAGTGCACACACGCAATATCCCCCTCTGTACTTTAGTTTTTAATTGCATTCACACTGGACATTGCATTAATGATGATGCTTTTTGGCACTAATTATGTTGGCGAAAGGTGTGCACACGAAAAGTCTATGGAAAATGTGTCACTGTCGTTGAAAATTATTTACGCGCACGGCAATCATTGGTTCGTGATAAATAACAATGTAACATTAAATTAAAAATTTATTGAGAAAAACCGCTGTTTGTTGGTTTGAAAAAAGTTTGAATCTCCTCGTGAAAATTTTTTCTACCTTAAAATTGACTGAGATTTTTCCATTAGATCATGAACGTCAGTTACAAGCATTATTTTACTTCATTTCAACAGAGAAGGCGGAAGCACACGATAACATGAAATTTACTGAAGAAAATGGAATCTGGTCATCATGATAGACAAATAACCAACATAACACGGAAAAACTTATTTTCTGATATTTTCAACTTTTAAACTTAAATGAAGAGAATTTTAAAGTTTTTCCGTGTCATTTTGATAATAAATAGGAGCATGGCAGAGAATAAAGTAATCATAGTGCATTTAGAGAACAACAACATTCAGTAGATGGATACAAAAGGCCCCTCACTCGTAATAATAAGTCTTTTTCTATCCAAGCTCATGCCTACCTTGTCTGTGAGATATAAAATAGTGACAACTCACAAAATACAACAAATCTATTCATGCAGCATCGTTCCTCGAAAAATACCTATGGGAAAATGTGTGTTGTTTTTCCATCATCTCCGCACAATGCTACAGCTACGGAGCGAATTGCATGCAGGAAAATGTAATTTATCTGTCCTTTATTTTCTCTTTATACCGTGAGTGTGACATTTAGGACACTTTCATTGTGTTTCTCTGCTTGGCATGTCTCTGTTCCCGATGCTCTTTGTGTTTGTGAGTGATTTTATTTATTTTTTGCTCTCAATTGGTCGCTATTTTCGACCAAAATTGTGTGGCGTGCTAAAAAAAGAAAAAAAAAATTATTTATTATAAAAGTTCGACGAATGATTTATGAAGAAAAAGCTTGTGTTGATAACAAATGTTACATTTACTATTTAAAAATTAGATTATTCGATTTTTTTTTATTCTTGCTCCAAATAAAAATCAAAAATTAAAAAAGAAATGTAAAAAATTTCATAATTTTTCAAGAAATTTTCAAAAACTTTTTTAATAATTAAAAAATAAAAATTTAAAAAAAAATTTTTTCATGAGAGTTATATTTTCGTTAATTCGTTAATTTCGTTAATGCGAAATAAAATTTTTCAAAAAATCTTCATAAGTTAAAAACTACCTGTCGTTTCCATTTTTCAGTAGATTTTTGTCTTTATTTCTCCAAAAGACATCCGATAAACAATTTACTTCTCTCACTTATCGATATTTTGTTTGATAACCATGCCTCGATTACTCCTGTAACGAAACAAATCATCAAAAAATACAAATATTTGAGAAAGCGACGATAAAAACGAGCGTTATAAATGACAATACGACAACAAGAAATGATTTCAGAAAACTAACAACTATCATCAATAGAAGAAGACACTCGCAATAAATTCAATTTATCATGTTTTTATTCAGTTCTCCATTCAATTTGATCATGTATTTGATTATCTGCGAAATGAATTGCTTACAAGCGAGACTTTGTTCTCGTCTTATCATCGATAACATTTCACAAAATGTGTGTCGATAAAACATCATGAAGGAAGAAAAAAAATAAATTTACTCTGCTAAATAAATGAATTTCTGTCTCGCAGTAATTTAAGAGCTAAAATAAAAAAAGAGAGGAAGGTGTTGGAAGCACGGAAACGGAAAGAAAGAAAAGATTCGAAAAAAAAACTCACCTTCCAGGCGTATTTTTCACATGTCTCCGTCTTCCTCATACATCCTTTTAAATAGATGAAAATAATACACATGAATTATTCAGAAACCTTTCCTTTTCGTTTTATTTTATATCCATTTGACTTTATTCATGAACTGGAACACACATACCGCAAAATGATCACAGAATGGTGTCCGTTTCACAGAAGAGGAAAGATTCCAATACATTAATCTTGATGTGTGTTAATTTATGTCGTCGTGCCATGCCAAAAGGGATAAGATTGCATTTCGTAAAAGTGGTAAATAAATAAACTTTTTAATTGAATAACGTTGAATGCGAAGCTAATTATTTCAACCATATGAATAATAATGTGAGAAGAAACTTGAAATTTGATATAAATTTGGAAGGGAAAAGACGTGATTATTTCTCCGGAGTGTTTTATTTAATGGAAAAAACAACAAATAAGATGTTAATTGTAAGTGATTTTTTTTGCGTCTCAACATTTGCCTTTTCGTGAAATTTGTTATGAATGATATTTTGAGAAACAAATGAGATGTTGATTGTAATTGAATTTTATTATTAAAGATATTGTTTTTGACTCTTGTTCATATTTAGTTTCTATTTCACAAAAAAAATTTGTGAAATTTTTGTTTTGAAGAACATCATACACAAAATTTTATTGAAAATTAATTGACAAAAAATTATTAATGATTTAATGATTTTTTTATTTTTATAAATTTTTGTTAAATAATTTTTTTTATTAATTTTATTTTTATATAAATTTCATTCAATAAGAATTTTTAATAATTTTTTTTATTAAATTTTATATGAATGTTTAATAATTTTTTATAAATCAAAATTTATTAAACTATAATTTAATAAAATTGAATAAAATTTATATAGAATAAAAAATTTATAAAAAAAAAGTTTAAAACTTTTATTGAATAAAATTTACAAAATGAAAAATATTTTTATTAAATTAAATAAAAAAATTAAAGAATTTTAAATTTAATAAAAAAAATTGTGAAAAATTATTTAATAGAGTATACAAAAAATAAAAACAAATTTATTTTAAAATATTTCAATTAAATGTATCATTTAATCTTTATTAAATATTTCTATTTTTTTTCAATTGAATTAATTAAAACTTTTAATTAACTTTAGTAATTTTTGAGAAAAGTTTTGAAAAAAAAATCAAAGCAAATTAATCTCTTTATTTCTCATTTACAGCGAATATGACTTAAACAACTTTTCGACCAACTTATAAATAAATAAATATTTGGTTCATTAGTAAAACGAACACCGTCTTTATTGATTTTCGCCTTGACTAAAGACGTAAGAGCATCGTTTTCGCCCCGAAGCTATACATTATCAATCATTATTTACCTTCGTTCTCGACACACTTTTCCAAACTTAACTCTTTTCACGTACTTTTCAGATTTTTTATGTACATTTTACGCACGACGCTATTTAAGCATAGTTAATGCCATTGTGTGACATAATCAGCACAGAATCTACTGAAGTGTAAGTGATGTTCGTTATTTAGGCGAAAAAACAAAAGAGAGTGTGAGAAGACACCTAAATCTCTAAATAACGAAATTGTTTGAGGCTTAATGAATGTGATTGACAGTTTCGAGCTTGTTTTGTTTTGTTTTTTTTTTTTGCCTACCTTTTGCTCCGAATATTTAGTTAACGATAGCTGATGGTTAGAGGCGTGACATCAAATTACTCGAGTTTCGTCCTCAACCACTGATAAATTGAATGAAGGAGAAATCGGCACGCATGGATGCGTCAAAAAACAACAATGATTAGTTTCTCTCTCGTGTGTGTGTTGGCAAACAAAAAGTGTAACCCTTATCAACAAAGTCTCCAAATTGAAATAATAATTCGGCAGAAACTCATTCATTACGACGAAGACAACAAATGTGTTTGTTTATAAGGAGAGTGACAACTCAATTGTCGTACCGAAGATATATTTTCTTCATGCATATCCAGTCATCCGGCACTAATAACTCGAGAGAGATTCACAATTAATCAATAAATATCGGCTTAGTTACACAATTTTCGGGTATTAATTCATCAAAGTGACACTAAATCAACATTGATGTCTGTTGACTTAGGATTTGTGTACGCTTTGAGACTCCATTCCGAAAGTAGCACAAGAGATTTTGTCATGCGAAAAGGAGTCTCAGCACACAAGTATTGTTGACAAGCCAAACTAACTCAATTTTAAGTTCTTAAAATGCACTTGAAGGCAATCCTTTGACATAAAAGCATGAAAAAAATCTATTTTTTAAATGTGTCTACTGTAACAATAAGCCAACAAACAATAAAAAAATTCTTCAAGAGGACATAAAAACTCCGGAATGACATCAAAAACGAACAAGCACTCTTAAAAAAAACTTTTTTCATATTTTTACTTTGCTGTACGCGACATCGTTTGTTGTTCATTCTCATTTCCCATTGCTCCAATGCAATAAATCTTTTTAAAAAATTCTACAAAAATACGAATTTATGCTTTCTTTCATTCATTCACAGATTGTTTAAAGATAAATTGCATGAAAAAAAATTGTATGTCAAAGAAGTTGTAAAATTCACGAGAAATTGAGCTTTTGAGTAACTTTAGAGCATAAAAAGTGTAAAAAACATCACTCTAATAATCTCCATGAGACACGTTTCTTATTAACATTATGTATTAAACTCCGTTGCGGATAAAAAAAACGAACAATTGAAGTTTTTTTCCATATTTCCATCATTCCAAGATATTAAATTTCAATCCTCATTGATATCAAAAAGTTCTCTCGGGAGAGCGAAAAATTTTTTTTGTATCGCATTTCAATCCACTTTTACGATACTCGAGACACTAAATCGAGATGCAAACAAAACAAAAATGACAATTGCATGCTTTTATCATCGTCGTACCAACAACTTTTGAAGATGCAACAGTTCCTCGTTCATTCATTGTCTCCTTTTTGCTCTGCCAATCTAAAAAAAAAAAATGAAAAAAAAAGTAAAATTCATGACAAAACTATTTTGTGTTAATGGAAAATGAGATGCGATAAATGTGGTTTGCGGTACTTGCAATAATGAACTTTTTATCGTAATATCTCTGTTTTTGTTTGTTCAACAAGTTTTTAATACAATATGGATTATGAAACATTTACAGCAAAATTATTAAAATATGCATTAGAGTTTGTTTAAATAAGAAGAAGGGAAAATGTGAAAAGTTTCTAATTGTAAATTTGATTCATTTTTATTACTCGGCAATTGTTGTTTCTCCGTTTTCTTCTTTTTATTGTGCGGGTAATGAAAATTCATAAGAACGGGATCTAGATATAATTAAGCACTTCCATGCGTGTCTAATATGCCAAGTTTATTAGAAAGGGAGAAAAGGAGAGGAAAAAACTATTAGTTTGAAGCAAATAAAAGTTTTCAACTACTTACTTTAGTCAATGGAATGCTGAGCCACGTTCATAAAAAGTAAATCAAAACTTTTGTGCTCATCTTCTCATGCATGTTGAGAAATGTGAATGAACATATTTTTGAATGCCTTCGCTGAAAAAAAAAGCATAATGAAGATTTTTTTAAAACTTTTTTTTTTTGAAGATAGGCCATTTCATTTTTTTTCTATGTTTTTTTTTGTATCATTTCAAAAGTTAAAAATCCAAAAAAAAATGTCTTTAAATAAAAAAATAAAATATAATAATAAAAAAATGTTAAATAAATTTATTTTAATTTACTTAAATTTAATTTAATATAATTTTATTTAATAAATTTTATTTAATTTAAATTATTTATTTAGTTTTAAAATTAAATAATTTAAAAAAAAATTACTTTTTTTCCAAGTTTTTTTTTATTTATTTATTTATGTATTTTTTTTTTTTTTTTTTTTTGAATAATTTTTGCAAATAAATTAGGTAGTAGGTTAGTTAATTTTTTTTCTTCAAAATTTTTTTACTGATTTTTAATTTTTTTTTTTATTTTTTACTTAAAACAGTTTGAATTAGCGAAATAGAGCGAATACAAAGAAAAAAAATAAAAAAAATATTTTAGTTCAAAAACTGAAAACTATCATTTTATGTGAAAAAGCATTTCAAAACTTCTTTTTTTTTGTTTTTACTCTCCCCATTTTGAGAAATTTTTTTTGCGACAAAAAAAATAGAAAAAAACTTTGAAAGGCCTATTTATGTTTTTTTTTTAAAGAATGATCATTAAAAAAATTGTGCACTCCCGAAAATATTTTAATGTATTGTTTTTTTAGATGAATTTCAGGCAAAAAAAATTTTCATTTGAATTTATCCTCAATCTCCATCCTTGTTTTATTACAGTTGACTTCTTTCATTAAAAACAACCTTCTTCGTTCTCTTACTTTACAATACATCACTTTTATGATCTCCCTGCCTTAACGTATATATATTTATTTAGTCGAAAATTCACGAAACGCAAAAGATTAAAATTAATATGTCTGAACTGTGCAGCGCGCGCAAAATAACACACAAAATGAGTTTCATCGTGAATTTTCTAATCCACATGATTTACATACCGCACACAAGACAGACAAAATAATAAACATAAAATTTTAAGGTAGAACAATAAAGATACCTATGCTGTGTAACGAACAACAACATCATCATCATCATCGTCAGCCAGCCAACGAACGAACAAGATTAATAAGCTAAGCACCTTGTTCTGAATTTCCCATGCAATATACAACAAACTTTTAGATTATCCCCATATAACATCATTATTATTTATTATTATACGGCGTATAATACAAAAACGGCGAAAGCAACAAGAAAATTTTATTTGGGGAAGGAAAGTTTTTCATCATGGAAGATTTTTGTTTTTTTCAAGCACTCATGAACTTATTATCATAATAATTAAAGCAGTAAATTGTTCAAGTTGACACTCTGATCATTAATCTCATAACCAAAAATTGATAGACAAAATTGAGTACATTTATTAAATTTATTTGCTCAAAAATGCTTCAAGAATATTTTTTTTTGTTAATTCACTGATATTCATAATAATAATAAAGATTGGATAAAATAACGAAAAAAATTGATTTTTAGCAAAAAACCATCGATAACAGTAAGGAAGTGTGTAGTTTAGACTCATCATTCGAGTAATGACACTTTTTGAAAAATTAAAAATTTTAATAAATTATTGAGGCGGTTGATGAGGATATCCTTGATAATTTCCTTGAGGTCCGGGCCATGTTCCGTATCCCGTTTGCGGAGGTCCTTGAGGGAATTGATAAGCGCCTGGATATGGTAACGTTGCATATGGATTGAAACATTGCGGCATTGGCGGCGGCATATATGTCGGATACGGAGTTTGAGCTGTTGCTCCATACGGGATCGGCATATTTTGAATTTGTGTTGGATACGGGACATTTCCGGGAGCAGATGGAGCGCTTGCGGGATTTGCTGAAGTTGCTGCAAAGTTATTCGACGAATCTGTATGATGTTGAGGAATGGACGGTGTCGCAGGAGGCGCAGATCGACTACTTGCTGATGTCAAATCTTTCAAAAGTTCTTCCTTTTCGGTTTTTCGTGCGAAACAAAAATCGGAAATTTTGTTTTGGAAAATTACGAGTAATTCTGTGAGGTCATTGTAGAATTTTGTGCCTTCTTTTAGGTTATTTTGCAATTCAGTAAAGACATCATAAGCGGCAGCAAGTTGTTTTAAAAGAGCATCACGAGAATTTGTTCCGGCGCCGCTTTCACGTGAAAATGAAGCATGTTGCTCTTGAATTTCGGCAACAACTTGTTCTTGCTCTTGCAAAGATTGTTGAACGCGACGTTGATACGGAGCTAAAGCTTTTCCAATTTCAGAGACGGAAATTGCTGCTTCGTCAATTGCTCCATCAGCAGCTAAAGCTTCCATAAATTTACTCTTGATATCCAAAGTTGCTGATTTTAGCTCTGTTTCTAATGCGTCACGATCAGATTTGATTTGTTCAACCTGTGAAAAAAATTAAAATTAAAAAAAAATGAACAAAGTTTAACAAAAAATTTTTTTTTGATGAAAAACATTGTTCAGGGTAAGTTTCATGAGAAGGCGTTTTACGAAGAGATATTTTTTTTTTTCAAATTTTGAAAAATGAAAATTTTAAAAATAAAAATTTCAAAAACAAAGAATAATTTCATAAAACGAACCTTTTGCATAAGCTCCCTGAGACGTTGAACACTTGGACTCAATGTTGCTCGTTCTCCAGCAGCTTGAGGAATTGCTTCTTGCAGTTCGGCAGCTGATTTCGACATCAATTCCATGCCATACGCATTATTATCGAACTTTTCGCGAACAACACGATCCGCTGTTACGGCATTATTAATAATTTCACGATATTTTGTCACGTTTGTCCTAAACATCTCCGTCAATTTATCCGATGGCGTACGAGTCCATTTCTCCTTGAATTGTGCTCGCAACTGATTATCCGAATCGCGTTCTTCATTTAACAATCGCTCTGCTTCATCGAGAATTTCTCGATTGCGTTTGAGAGAATCCGGTAATTCGTCAATGAGACTTTTGATCGACTCGATTCCTCCTTTAGATCTCAAAGTATTTGCTTTTTCAAGCAAGGATGGAGGAACAGATGTTCCCTTTGCTGTATCCTCAATTGCTGCGGGAAGGTTCAAACTTGACAGAATTGCATTCAAGGTTTGAGTTTGTTCGCGCAACTTCATTATTTCGGCATTAACAATCTCATTTTTGCGTGCATCAGACGATACTAAAGCTTGATGTAAGGCAACGGGAACGAGATTTGCAAAAATATCTTTGAAATCTTTGTTCAAGGGCGGCGAAAGGGGTTGTGCTTTTGCCAAAGGCATCTTTCCGGGTCCTTCTAATGTATTGATATCGGGGATTTGTTCGTTATAGATGAAATCGTTGTCTTTTCGTGCTTCTGTCAAATGACGTTGTGCCTTGTTCGCATATTCTTCGAAGAATGTTGGCTTTCCTGAACGAGATTTTGCCGCATTAAACAATTCAACAGCTTTTTGAAGACGAGAAATTTCTTGACCAACTTGTTTGTTTGCGCGATTCACCAAACTTTGATACAACATTGTCAATCCATGGAAGCCAGCTTGTTTTCCCGCAACTGTTGTTATCCATTCCTTGTCCCATAACGTACGCAGACTCTCTTTTTGCATCAATTTCAACACATCCGCGTACATTTCTTCGCATTGACAACACAATTTTGCGACCAAAAGTTCTTTCACATTGTCCCGTATGGCTTTCAAGATGAATGCTTCTTGTGCCTGAGCAACCATCAAACTCGACAAAACTTGCAAACAATCAGGATTCAAGTCGGGCGTTGGTTCTTGAGGAATTGCCGCGGGAGCTGTTGACTTTAAATGCGCAAAAATGCCCGCACTTTGTTGAAACAACTTTGCAGCTGCCTTCAAACCATCGTCAGAATCGAATCCTTGACTTCCCGCAACAGCACTTTGTAAGGCAGCAATATTGAAGAGAAGACAAACTTTCTCGTAAGCCAACGAAGAAATCGTTAGACTCATTCTGCCTCCGAAAATTGTTCCCTTGTCAAAGGCATCTTTGTATTTGAAGGGAACTTGCAACTCTTGCACGGGGATTTTCGTCTCCAAAGCACACAATTGATCATAATAACTAAAAAAAAATGAAAAAATGTTATCATTAGAAGTCAAAAGTCAACATCATTAATTTCAACATCATCAATGTAAATATACGGATTATATACACAACAAAACAATAGACGTCGATGAGTCATAGTTTTTTTCAATCCGACATTCCTTAAAAAATACTCACTTGTAGACAACGGGCAATGAGCTCTCGTATTTCTCATAAACCTTAAAGACAGCTCCATTTCTCAGTTTGCCAAATTCCGCAGCAGCTTCATTATATTCTCCTGCATCTCCCGATGACGAATACGAGCTCTGAATCAGATTTTTCAATGGTTTCACAATATCTACCTCATATGGCTTTTTTACAGGCACAACCAACAAATCTCCAATCATTTTGTCTTCGATTAGTTACGTTAAAAATCTTCAAAATTTCAATTTTATTGTAGATTTTTGACTTTTTTTGGGAGTTCGACAAAAAAAATTAAAAATTATGTCTGGAGTCAATTGAGACGAATGAAAATGATAAAACAGCGCCATTTATATGCGTGACGGGCGATACGGGAAGTACAAAAGCGCCATCTATATACGTAGTGCCCGTTACATGAACTACGAAAACGTTATCAATTTCATTCGTCTCACAAATCGCACGTTTTTCATGTTTTCATTTGTGATTTCCAAAATTCATGTAAAAAATTGAGGAAATCTTCATTAATAATGGAATACATGTCAACAGAAGGAAATCCCCAAACTTCGGGAAGCGGAGTCAACAAAATGTAAGTGTTAATTTGTCGAATTTCTTCATAATTTTGATTTTGTTAAAATATTATTTTTTTTTGCAGTCTTTGTTGCGAATGTGGCGTCGATATTGAGCCAAATCCCGCAAATATGTGTGTTGCTTGTCTCCGAACACACGTCGACATTACCGAAGGAATTCCCAAACAGGCTGTTCTTCACTTTTGTCGCAATTGCGAGCGTTATTTGCAACCTCCCATGGAATGGGTCAAAGCTTCGCTCGAGTCGCGTGAACTGTTGGCTGTTTGTATCAAAAAACTCAAAGGCCTGAAGGATGTCAAACTCGTTGATGCGGGTTTCGTTTGGACAGAGCCTCATTCGAAACGTATAAAAGTCAAATTAACTGTTCACGGACAAGTAATGGGAGGAACTGTTTTGCAGCAAATTTTTGTCGTCGAATTTACGGTTCAGAATCAAATGTGTGACGATTGTCATCGTACTGAAGCGAAAGATTTTTGGCAATGTGTCGTGCAAGTGCGTCAAAAGGCAATCAACAAAAAGACCCTTTTCTACTTGGAACAGATGATTTTGAAGCATCGCGCTCACGAAAACACAATTGGTATCAAACCTGCGCCCAATGGAATGGACTTTTTCTATCACACAGATTCGCATGCCCGTAAAATGGTCGATTTCATAAGTAGCGTTTTGCCCATCAAGCTAACGACAGCGAAGAAACTCATTTCGCAAGACATTCACAGTAACATTTACAACTACAAATTCACGTATGCCATCGAAGTTGTGCCTGTTTCAAAGGGAAGTTTAGTTTGTTTGAACAAAAAGCAACAACAACATTTAGGCAGCATATCTCCAATTTGCTTGATTCAACGTGTTGGTGCGCAAATTCATCTAATCGATCCTCTGACAGCTCAAATGGCGGAAATTACGGGAATGGCATATTGGAAAAGCCCTTTCGAATCGATTTGTAATCCGAAACAACTCGTCGAATTCATCGTTATGGATTTGGAATATGTGCAAGACAAAGATCGAAATTATTTTCCGGGTCAAGGTCCCGTTTCACACAAACACGTGTTGTCGGATATTTGGCTCGTTAAAGCAAGCGAACTTGGCGTCAATGAAAATACAATTCATACCCGAACACACATTGGACATTTGTTAAAAGTTGGCGATTCTGTGATGTGTTACGACTTAAGTGAAGCAAACATCAACAATGCCGACTTTGAAAAACTCAAAAGTGACAAAATCCCCGATGTAATTGTCGTGAAGAAACACTATGGCGACAAATCTGTGCGAAAACGTATGCGAAATTGGAAACTCAAGCATTTAGTTGATGAACCAATGACCGATACAGATGGCGAAGGAGCTGATTACAACGAATTTTTGGAAGATTTGGAAGAAGATCCAACTTTGAGACAAAATGTAAACATTTTCAAGGACAGCAAAAAACAAATTCCCGTCGACACGAATGACATGGATGATCAAAATGCGCCGCGAGTCACGTTGGAAGAGATGCTCGATGATCTTGTCATCGGAGATGATGTCGAAATGGGAGATGAATAAAAAATTTTTTTATGAATTGTTGAATATTTTGAAGTAAAAAATGAAATAAAAAATTTTTTTTCATTAAATTCGTTATTTTATTATTTATATTTTTCACGTTAAATTAAATTCCTGTTAAAAAATTACATAATTATTTACAAACGAATACCTTAATTTGCTAACCTTTTAAAAAAATGAAAGAAGAGCGATTTTTATTAATACCATATTTTCAGACATCATGAATATAAACCAAAAATTTATTAAGATTATTTTTTTTTATAATTTATCTTAAAACCTAAATAGTCATTTTTTTTCTTATAGAGTTAAGTCTATAATTTGAAGTTTTGTTTAAGATGATTGGGCTTTAGTAGTATACTGTACTGAAAGTTTTAATATCATGAATCACCGATTTAGCACATTTTACATGAACACAGTTTGCGACAATATAAAGGTCGTTTTTTCAAATTTGTTGATCATTTTTTCTTTTCAACATCCTGAAAGAAAAAGAAAATTTTAATTGAAAATTTCGAAATAAAAATTTTAATTGAAACTTACACTTGGATAACAATCAGAGCAATTCCATGAATATCCACGTCGCTTTGGTGACTTTTTCAACGGAGGATCCAAACAATGAAAGTGATAATATTTGAGACATTCGTCACATCTAAAAATATATAAAAAATTAAGTTTTTGAAAAAAAAACATATCTAATGAAAATCGAAAATAAATTCAAAAAATTTTGAAAATAAAATTTTATAAAATGTATAAAATTTTTACTATTTTTGAGCGTTAAATAATATTTTTGATGTTTTTTTAATTATCTACTTTGAGATTTGCTAAATTAAAAATTGATTTCATAATACTTCAAATTTAAAAAAAAAATCATAGAAAAAACTTTTAAAAAAATTAAAAAAATAAATTCAATAATTTTCTGAAAAATATTTTTTGAGAAGAAAATTTAAGTAAAAATATGATTTTCAAAAAAAAAAAAAAATAGTAAAAATTTACATTTTTAAAAATTTATGAAAATAGGCCATTGAATTTTCGATTTTACAAAATTAAAATAAAATATTTTCAAATTTCATACCTGACTAGATTTTGTGCAGTTCCCATTTCTTTGCAAACATCACACACATCTTCACATACTGTCGCTGAACTATTTGCGGGTAGCTGCAAACTTTTACGACTCGATGTTTCCAACGCTGATGTCGACTTTCTCTTGATGCCACGTTGGGGAGTTTTGTTCTTTGCTGTTGTTGTTGTTGTTATGTGATTTGTTTCCGTTCTAATTGGGGACTGTTCAAAAAAATAAATTTCAATTACATAATCAGAAATGTGAAAAGGGAAAAAATCTTACCGTTGGTAAACTAACTAAATTAACACCTTCGTGTGAATCTGATGAATTTGTTCGACTTAGCATGTTGTTTGTTAATACTGGCGGCGGATCATTGCTATCTGTGGGCACGTAAAACAATTGGGGCATTGAATCCGTAATTGGTTGTCCCGCAGGTCGAGGAATTGCTTTGAACTGAAATTTTGAGAAAAATTTAAAAAATTATTAACTTTGCAAAAAAAATTTTTTAGGTATAAAATTAAAATTTTAAAAAATAAAATATTTTTTTTTTTATTTTTTTGGCTTTAAACTGAAGTTTTGTATAAAATTTGAGATTTCGAAAAAAAGGTTGAGATTAAAAAAAAATTTTTTTCAAAAAAATTAAGAAAAAAAATTTTACCTTAATTTTGATCCTTGGTTGTTCGACTAACGTTGCACTGATATGATTCTGCTCATTTGTCGTCGTCGTTGAAATTGTTGTTGCATCAACAGGTGTCTTTTCCTGATGCTTCTTCTTACGTTTTCGCTTAACTTTGTGCTCTTTCGATGTTGATGTCTCCGAGTCGACGCCATTCTTGTTGCGATGCTTCTCTTTGTGCTTTTTCTTTGGTTTGTGCGAACTTTCGGATCCATTTCCATTTGTCATGACAACTGATGTCGATGAAGTACTTACTGCCGCAATTACGGGACTCGATTCAACCGAAAAGTTTTTCGGTACAAGCGTTGTTGGACTCATTTTCGTTACATTTCTCGTTGGCGATGCAATTCTCGGCGGAGATTTTGGAGATTCGTTAACGAGAGTTTTCTTGTTTTTCGTTTTCTTTTTGCTGTTTGGCGTTTCAGGCGACTTTTTCAGTATGTTATTGGGGGGAATTGTTTGTGTCGGAGACGTTGATGGCGAAACTGCGATCAATTCTGAAACGTATTTTTGCTTATCCAAATTGTTAATTTTCAATTTGGGAGATTTTTTCGTCGGAGTCGAAGTTGTTTTCGACAAATCGAGAGGTTTGGGGCTTGTTGGCATTTCCTGTAGCGATAATTCGTTCGTCGTTGATGAAACATTCGACATGCGTTTTTGACTCGAGATCTTATTTGGTGTGTATGACTTGCGTTTTCTCACTTTTGTAACTTTCTTCACAACTTCTTCGAGTTCGGGACCATTTGTGCTTCCGTTTCGCATCACATCACTCTTTCGCGGAGACTTGATTTGACGCGGCGTATTTGTGCCTGATTTCGACATTTCACTTCCGCTTCGGAAATCAGATTCATCAAAATCTGCGGGCAAGATTTGACCATCTTTGCTGTAACGAATGCGTGAACGTCTTGGTTGTTTGGGAATTATTTCAGGCTTGAAGTCGTCATCTGACTTATCACATTCCGAACATTGCCATCCGTATAATTTGGATTTTTTCGGATGTCGTGTCAACGGGGGATTCAAACATCCGAGATGATAGTAAAGTTTACACGTGTCACATTTCGCCAGCAAATGTTGATCATTCATCTTTTTGCAAATGCCGCAGTTGTTAAGCACAATTCCATCTACTGTACGTGAAGAATTGCTCGATGAAGCTTGTGTGCTGAGAACTCTTCCGTTCATTTCGTTTCCTCCGAGAGTCGATGCGAAATTTTTCAATGGAAATCCGACGCCCATTTTTAACGCAGCGGCAGTTGGAACAGCTGTTCTTCGAGGAATTGGAGGAGAATGCGGCGGAGATGCGATTTTTGGCACATTAACGGGCTTTCCTATGTTATCTACTACAGTTAATTGTTTGTTCGGGCACAGCGCAAGAATTTGGTAATGTAACTTTTCAATCGTTGTCTTCAAATTGAAGTTTTTCTCCGTCACGGTATCGTTATTTTTCAATATTTCGTTATACGAATCCCTTAACGTGTGTTGTTCTTCAGTCAAACGTTTGTTCAGCGTAATTTGCTCCTGTAGTTTTTTCTTTATCTCTTCCATGCGATTCGTTCGATCGAGATAATATCCGACGAATTCGACACTGAATGCCGGAGGAATGTGCCATTTCTTGTTGATTTCCGTTAAAGATGCGATTTGTGCTTGTTCGAATTCCATCGCCGCCGCATTGATGCCCATCAATTCGGTTTTTTTGATCAATGTTCGAACAGCAGATGCACTCGACAACAAAAGTCGCGGCATTTTTTGCGTTGGAACCCATGGCTCGGGTTTACTTGCTTTAACACTCAAGTATTTGCCTCGATGTTTCTTCAATTTTCGCTCGATTCGTTGTTGCGCCAAATTCATTTCAGACTTTCTTTGTTCCCGTTCTCGCATACATTGTTCGTGTTGAAGCTTAAATGTGTAATAATTGCGTTTTCTCTTTCGCACGAGCGTTTTGTCGGAATGGAGTTTGCAATGTGCATAAAAAGGATCAACTTCCTCGAAATGCGTTTCCGAGAGAAATCCAGCTGCTTGTGCACACGTAACGTGAAAGTATGTTTTACACATTCCCGCATCGCATCCAATGGAAACGCCTGTTTTAGCGAATCTCGAGTCTTCGCACAAACTACAAGTTTTTGCACCCCATCGATTGTATTGCATTTCAAAGAGTGTCACGTTACTCAGAGAATCTACATCTCCAAAAGCGACGCCGGGTACGTAAAGAGCGCAAACCAAATGAACCTAAAAAAGACAGAAAAATTTTAAATTTTTGATAAATTCAGACCCTCAAACAATGAAAGAATTTCAAAGAATGAAACTCAATAATTTTGACCAAAATTAAAAAAAAAATATTAAAATAAAAAATTTTAAAATACTTTTTTTATACAAAATGCGAAATTACTTAAAAATTTTTGATCGTAAATCAATATTTTTGTTGTTTTGAGTTTTTTACATTGATTTTTGTGTGTTAAAAATTGATTTAAAAATATTTAAATTAAAATTGAAAAAAAATAATATCAAAAAAATATAGTAAATTTTTTTTTGAAAAAAAAATTCAATAATTTTTATGAAAATTATTTTTGAAAGAAAATTTCATGTCGAAATACAATTTTGAATATAAAAATTACAAAAAAATTAAAAATTTTCTTGAAAAATTATGAAAATGCACGAAAAATTGATAATTTTCAATTAAATTTTTAACTTTTTTTTTATTTTGCCCCATTAGATTTTCGATTTTTAATATGGGGCATCAGACAAAATTTTGAGTTTCATTTGGAGCGGCCTTAAGTTGAAAATTTAAACTTACCCATCTTCCGCAATCCGTTTCTTTGAAAACGCCTCCCTTATTGGGACATAATTCACAATCGAGATCTGTCAAATCGGCGCGACACGCTTCACAAAACCACGGTTCTGTGCTGCAAGATGATGCTGTGCTCGAAATACTATTTGATTCTGTGATGCCGTAACAACCTTCGTGAACTGTTACGCCACAATTATCACATTCGACAATTTCGTTGCTGTCATCGCTGCGATCTCCCAAACAAACGCAACAAATTGGCTTCAGAGGGATTTTTGGATGCACGAGAGCTTTTGTCGGCTCATCCGCTGTTTTCGTTTCTAACAACTCCAACAAATTGTTCGTGGAAACCTGTTCATCTTCGATGGCTTTTGAACTTTTCTTTTTGCTACTTTCGCCGAGCAAAAGTCCCGCGAGATCGTCACTTTCGGAACTTTCATCATCATCATCTCCTTCTGAATCGCCGTCGCTTTTGTCGGGATCATCGTCAGAGTTGAACTCATTGTCACTGTCTTCCTGTTCGGGAGGCAAGAAATCACTGTCGCTACTTTCCTCATCCAAATCAAAGTCGAGAAGCGTTTGTGTCGTCAGATGATTGTTTAAAGCTGCTAATCGACGCTCTTTGCGCTCCATTAGAAGTCTCTACAAGCTACTTTTGCAGTCAGATCGAAGCAATTTCTGCAAAAAAGAACAAAACAATTTAGTGCACTTTTCACAGTATCACACACACATACGGCGTCTTTTGCTGTATGCGAGAAGGAATGAGAGAGAGAGGCAAGGTGACGTTAAATTCTTCAGTGGTTTAAGATATTTTCATGAATTTTTCCATTTTCAGTCCTTTTTGATCCGAAAATTGCATTTTAATAAAAAAGTTTGATAATTTTCTTGCATTTAATTACACTTTTTGTCTCAGAATCGCTCTCTTTCGCATTATTTTATGTTAAAAATGTGCAAATTTTTTCTTCTATTCGAATGAACTCTCGCCATCCTCCGTTTTTTGCACGAATTTTTAACGCTTTTACCCCTTACCTAAGTTAAAATATCACAAAATTCGTAGGAAACGAAGGTTTTCTCCGATATTTGCGCGAGTTTTCA